>NW_024044348.1:8923434-9523434 GCF_014851395.1 Micropterus salmoides | reverse complement strand
ACATATTTTAGTTGTTTTCTCTACAATATCCACTTGTTGGTACTAAAGTATAATTAATCCTTATGTTATGGTTATGTTTGGTTTGGTTATATTTAGGCACTCAAATCACTTGGTCAAGGTTAGGGAAAGATTGTGTTCTTGGTTACTTGCAGAAAACGTCCTGTATGTTCCTACGACTGCTGTCCAATAAAACATAGTGTTTACTTCATAAAAAAAATAAATAAATAAAAAGAAGAATGAGATAAAAATGACAACAGACCTGGATGAGATAGACACATGTGCAAGTTGTTGTAAGTCTACGTACCGAAACGGCTCTTAAATCAATATACTGTATGTCTTTGACTTGACATGAAAAACTTAACTGCTTCTAACAACAACAACTGCAGCTTCCATGTCTACTGGAAATGACGGTGGCGTGATGGATGTGTCACTAACAAGAAATCTGCTAATATGTAAACAATATCAGGCTCTGAAGAGGAACAAAATAGCATTTGATTTGTCTGATTATCTGGCTAATTGGCATCTGGCATCACGGATTAAGAAAATTATACTTAACATATAAATCAGTGAGATATGGAGGTGCTGGTAGGTGGATTTTGTTACCTTCAGTCAGAGCCAGACTAGCTGTTTCCCCTGTTTCCAGTCTTTATGCTAAGCTAAGCTATACAGCTGCTGCTGAAGTTCAAATTTACCGTACAGACATGAAGGTGGTGTCAATCTTCTTATCTAACTCCCTGCAAAAAAAGCAAATTTGTGTATTTCCAGAATGTCTTCTAAATGTAAACAGACCTACGCTTATGTTTGTAGACCCGTGTGTGCTCCATTACAGTAAATGTGTTTATGTTTATTCACTGAATCACCCATTTAAGAGAGGACTCATTGTCAACTCAAAGAAAAGCTCTAACTTCTCTCCAACACTTTTCCAGATTAGCCCAGGGACTGAGTGGAAGAACCTAATGAGGGATGTGCTCACTATTTTGTCAGTATTTTGACAGTGAATTATTTCCCCCACTGCATCAGTCTGGCATGACTACAGTGAGGCTGCTCTCTGTTCACAGATGGCCTTGTCTTCTTGGCAACAAAGGACATCTCATAAAACAGGAATTGAATTTATTGAATGCTTCTTTTAAAAAGACAGAAGCCAGTATACTTGCCAATATTTTAGAAAATACTTTCATGCAGGACGTTTTTGCAAGTGTGCGAAAATTATTGAGTAATCACAGCTGACAGATCTGAATCATCAAAATTTTAAAATATTCATAAAGGACACTTGAGGGATGGATGTGTCAAAGCGATGTGCAGCACGCTGTAGAAACAGCATGTAGGTTCTTCTTAATCTGTAAAGGTGGATCGTCTCTCTTTTTTAAGAGACTATGAACGGATAAAGATGCCACATGGCAGATATGGTGTATGAGTGTCACCCCCCACGCGGGGAAATTGGGGAATACATTGATTTGAATAATTGTCCATTTAAATGAGATTTACCCAGAGCCAAGTTGCTGCCCATCAGTATAAACCGATCAGTTTCACTTTGTTTTACTCAGCTGACCATGTGTAGCTGCTTGAGACACTAATGAAAGTTAAAGAGGTTTTCCCTGAAAAGCCGGTATGGAATTTGTGACTGTGTGGACGATGTTGTGTAAGACAAGGATGTACCATATCTAAGGTATGAATATGGAGAGATTGTCTGTGTTAGTATACAGCAATGGGCTGCTAACCCTCGCATGAGCAAGAGATCTCTGTTGGTCTGTCTCACTGCAGATGGAGACCAGATGGAGACAGTGAGGTCTAACACCCCACCAACTCAGCTGATGTAGGGAGGAAAAAAGCAGCTCGATACACCTAATTGACAGCGTGGTGTCATGAAAGGAGCTTTACTTCAGGCTGCAGTGGCGTCCCAGGTGGAATGCATAAACAGCCAAGTGACACTGATCAGAGCCGAGCGCATCCTGCTGCGGCAGATGGGGAGGTGCTAAAGGGGCCGAGCAGGAACAAAACTTCTTGTTCTGTGACGCAAATAAAAACAAAGTCAATGTTAATCATCAATAGCTCTCAGGGCGTGATGGAAAAAGGCAAAAGATACATTGGGATCCTCTCTTGTATGAAGAAAAATCAAAAAGAAACTCTTTTTACTGTTTCGCTCATGTGTGATTTTTTCTAAGGACATTTCAGGGAAAATCAGAAGACACGTCAGGAGGGGATGGAGGGTGCGGAGGGGGCAGGTACAAATCTTCAGTAACAAATCATTTATATCCAAGAACAAGTGGTGGTGTATAAGTAATGTCAATTTCAAGAGAAACAGAATTTCTTTCTGTGGTTGTGACGTTCCCATGCACTTAGTTGTCTCCTTCTCTCCCTCTGCCAAAGTGCCTTCTATTGAATTTTCTTCTTCCTCTCTGTGGTCTGTGAGAGAGAAGCTGTCAGGAAATATTTCTGGTTTTAGGGCTTATTCAGTGTAAGATAGGGCAAGGCAAGTAAAACTTTGATATAGAACATTTCATGCATGAAGAATACACAATGTGCTTCACATAAGACATTTAAAATGCATAAGAATTGGCAGAGATAGGTTTAAGAAGAATAAAAGAAAAGAAAAGGGCAAAGCTAAGCTTAGAAAGAATAAAAGAAGAAAATGAATTTTCCTTCCAATTTCCCAGTAAGTCGCTTCAAAATCCACAACTATTTGGCGGTGCTACATATGTACTCTGTATCCGCCTGATCCAGCACTTCATTGAAGTTAAATCAACCATATGTTAAGTGAAATATTGGATTGCAGGATGACATTTTGGAAAAAATTTGAATGTCTTTTTATATACATTCCCATAAAAACAGCCTGATATTTGGTGGATTTGAAAATAACATTTTCAAATTTATATCTGTACATATATTAGATTGACCAAAGCACAGCACAGTCCTGCAGCACATATAAAAGTACAAAAATTCAATATGGGATGCACCACATACAACGTTTTACCAATATGATGACTGACAATGATTATGATTCAGTGACTAAAGGAGTACCCCGGGGATTCAGCACTGCACTGCCATAAAGATGGAGAACTCACAAACCAAAAAAATGGTCAAGATCAAAACAGCCAACCCTGTTGGCAACTCGCCCAACACTGGTGAAGCTGGGGATTCGTCTCTCTGCCATTAGGCCACACACACACACACAGACCCGCCTTCTTTTACAGCATTATATGTTGAAATATATCTTGTAAAAGGCTGTATTGATATGATTTTATTCAAGACACAAAGGTCCATAGAGACAACACACTACATATATATCAACTTATTGGGAGAAAACTGGTAGTTCTGTGTAAAATCAGACGTTGAGCACCCCCATATTGCAAAAGTGGCATGATCCTCATTTTGCTGCAAAGCTTAGACTTTGAGATAGACAGTCCAATCAGGCTCTGCCCATCGAAGCATCAAATCTTCGACTATTATGGTCCGCCCTAGTTTGGTTATGTTTAGGCACTCAAATCACTTGGTCAAGGTTAGGGAAAGATTGTGTTCTTGGTTACTTGCTGAAAACGTCCTGTACTTTCCTACGACTCCTGTCCAATAAAAACATTAGTAACATAGTGCTTAATTCATTGGAAAAAAAAAAAAGTTTCTCTCAAAATGTACTTGGCAATACAAATTAGTAAAAGTGTCATTTCTAGGAGACAGCATAGAAGCAGCAAAGGTCGAGATATCCTGAATTTTTGTCCCTAATATAGTCAGTTCTAGAGGCTACATTTTCCATAGTGCAACCAATAGCGTAATTTCCCTTTCCCTCTAAAAGTGCATTTCCCTGATGTGGGATCAATAAAGTTTACCTTATCTTATTTCTTTAAACAGTCTCTACTGTAAACGGTAAAGCCCACGTCTCAAGCTCCACAGGCTTTCTGTCACATACAAGTACCCTTGATATGATTTACACTTTGTTACTTTATACTTCTACTCCACTACATTTCAAAGGGAAATTTTGCACTTTTATTTAAAAAATTTAGTTACTAGTTTGCAGATTCAGATTATTAACACAAAATACGATTAATTATACATTATTCTAGATAAGATATTCAACAGTGTAAAGTTTTAAAAATAGCTCCATCTTTATCAGCTGCAACATTAAATTGATGTGCATATAAATGTATCAATAATTATAATCCAGTTATACATCATTTTTATAAAGGGCCACTCTATATAATGAGGACTTTTAGCTCTACTTCGAACAGAGTATTTCTCCAGTGTGATATAGCTACTTTTATTTAAGTAAAAGATCTGAGTTCTTCTTACACCACTACAGATTTCTGGCCAAAAATAACCCCTGATGACATTTCCAGGGTTATTTTCTCAGACTTGGCCAAACTCCTCCAGAGCTACTGTTTTCACAAGCTGAGTTGTACTCCCACTGTCAAGTAAACTGACTTTTATGAGTAAAATCTCCATTTAAATACACAACGCCAGCATAGGGGACAATCAATACTTCTACACAAACCTCTGATTCCACTTAAAAACACCAACCAAATGCCATTATGGAACATAAAAATCAGCATTATAGTAGAAAATAGAGCAAGACAAGAAAGAGTCATACTGTATGTACGGAGAGGTGGTGTGAATCTTAGAAATGAGTCAGTGTTATTGATAAACTGAGTAAAGACAACTGACACTGACACAGCACACGCCCCCTAGGGCTGGGCAATATGGCCAAAAATGTTACCATTATAAACACATTTCATATCATTCGATATTTCAAGTCGTTATTTCTTTCAAGTTTAAAGGCTGATTTTTGCTCCTGAGTGAAAATTGAAGAAACAAGATGGTTAATTATGTGGTTAAACTTTTCTTTATGGTCAGAATGGGACAAACACTTGATGCCATACAGAGGATCACTTACCAAATCTGAGGGAGAACATTCAAAACTATTATGATAAAAATAAATTTAACAAATATATATGATAAGTAAATCTTTTTTCAGTCCCTTTTCCGCAATAAAGTGCTAATTTGTTCATTATTCATATGAATTAAACCAAATATTTATTGACGATATATTGAACATTAATTATATTGATATTGAGGAAAGTTATATTGCGCTTCTCATCACTGTGTAATCTGGTATGTCATGGCTACTCACACACGTACATCCATATATTTTTCCTGTCAGGAGAGCTTTCTGAAGCGGTTTTCACCTCCGTCAAGAGCATGCATCATCTTAATTAGATTACGCCAACAACGTTCACTTGGTAATTACACCCAACACCTGCTTTCCACCGTCATGCTCCTTCAAAATCACAGTCAGAGTGCAGAGAAAAAGTGATACATTTCTATTTGTATGCATTTGTTTATTTTATTCCATGGTCAAAATCAGCTGCACGGTGGACTTGACATCCCTAATTACCAGTGAGTCTGAAGTATTTGTAATTCTGTGTCTTCCAACTTGGAGAACTAATGGCCTTACAAAATTAAACTCTTTCAAAGGAGACATCTTAGACCCTGAGGAAAATAGCTTTTCACAGTGCCTGAACATGTGTGATTTTTTCAGTTAAATGGCTGACACATTTCAATGTCATAGTGTTCCTTCTGTTTATGTTGCAAGTTCTACCTTACCTTTAAAACAGGGCTGTGAATTTTCAGTGAAATTCACTGCTTTCTCCACTGCAGTTGTTTCACATTGAACGTTTCTTTGCAAGTCCCTGCGAGTGTTCATGTAGCTGGCAAAGTGCAAGACTTAAAGCTTCAAGTGCTCATGTTGTTGGTTTTCATCCCACCTTTACAGTATGTCAGCAAGCTGTCAATCAAACATTTTTTTCAAAAAATCACCTAACAAGACTCAAAATTTTAGATGTAACTCGCAAAAGAGCAACTCCACTGCTTCTTTCTACCCCTGCTCCTACATTTGCATTCTCTCATGACTCAACAGTTTAACACATACACAAACATTTTTCACACTCTCACACATTAACAACAGTGAGAGGATGCAAAGATGAGACCATGCTCTTTCAGCAGGCCATAAAAATAGAGGCTTTTATTAACACTGATAAAAATTCCATCTTCTTATCAACAGGGGAAAAGGAGAAGGGCGGGAGAGTTTTGGTGCAGCGCTGCTTAGAATAAGGACGCTGCTGGGGAGAGGGAGAGCGAGAGACACAGAGTGAGAGAAAGGGAGACAGTTTGGGGGGGGGGACAGTAGAGTATCTGTGTTAAAATGAAGCCAAACAGAAGCAGAATGAGTCTGGACAGTGACAGGACCAGATGGTAGTTGGTGGGGAAAAGGACTGGGCATTGAGAGATAGAGATTGAGAGACGAACACTAACTACCACAGAGAGTTAGAGGAGGAGAAAAAGACAGATGGAGAGAATGGAAGGAGGCAAGGGGGTTGGGGGTGGGGCTTTGTCTTTACTGCCCTTGTTCATGTAATTGAGGTTTGGTTGAAGCAGTATTGAAAAAACAACTGCAGTGTGGTGCAGCAGAGAGTCCGAACAGCATGGAAATACAAACCAGAGGATCACTGTGCACCTTGGGAACTGCGCTGAATGCAGGTGGAGTGGTGCAGAGCCAAAAGAGCTGGTGGAGGAGGGGGGTGTCGCTGGGGATGAGTGAGGGATGAAGGAGGGAGCAGGAGAGATGTGGAGGTTGCAGGAACAGGTGGGGAAACAGCAGGCGGTGAGGGGGTAAAGGGAAAAAAGTCCTGGTAACAGCCCGTGCAGGCTGCATCAAGCACCGTCATGATGCTTTAATGACCCAAATGTGCTTCTTTGTGGAAAATGAGCTAAAAATAAATGGAATGAAAATCCTCTAATTTATTGAGTCGATTCCCTAATGACTGCTGTATTATTATAATTTCTCCATAAGAGCTTGACCATGAGGGACTGTACAATTTTTTTGTATGACTGGAAATCTTACATTTTACTTTCTCTTCAACATTAATATTTTCTTTGGACCCTCCCCTCGGTTTTATTATTGAAGGGGAACAGACTTTGCACATAAAAGTCTGTTTCCAGGTCTTGTGGAATTCTTAGGGAGCATATGTGAAAAAAGTGGTATAAAGCTTAGAGCAAATCTGATAAATTGCCTCAAATGATGTAACTTGAGTCAGTGTCAGTCAGAGCTGAAGACTACAAGTTTGAAATTGACAAAAATCTGCATCTGTGGAGTTAGAAAGAAGTGAGTTTACCAGACCTCTGTAACCTGCTCCTCACCTCTGCTTGAGGCTAGTGGCTCAATGCTATTCGTCGCAACTACCGTAACACATTCTAATCTCTGAACCAACTGTTGGAGGCTGAGTTGCACTGTGGGAAATGTAGGTGCCAGGTTTTGACAAGTGTTATGACTCCCAGCAAGGCTCGTTACCAAAGAGGTCTAACAAAATCAAAGAGTCAGGGAGTCAAAACAAAACATTAACTTTGATAAACTACGTCAAATGCCAAAAATCAACCCTCAAAACAGAACAACAAGTCTGATGGGTTGATCAAAATTAACAAAAGAAAGGGAAGTCATCCAGAACAGCCCACAAAGGGCCATTGGCTTTCCAATACCCTCTAACAACCTTAAACTACACCCAAACAAACAGAAACAAAGCTGCAAAAACAACACTAAACAAGAATCTACAAAAATACAGGTCACCTACAAAATGCTGCTGCCGTGGATGGAAGGTGGACAAGAGAGAACCAAGGCTCCCACACCCTCTTTATTGGCTCTTCCCTCATTCAGAACAACAACAACAACAACAACCCTGCATCTGCTGTGGAATCCTTCAGGTTTCTGGGATCTGCTATATCCCAGGACCTAAAGTGGGAGCCCAACACTGACACCATTATTAAGAAGGCCCAGCAGAGGATGTTCTTCCTCAGGAAGCTCAACTTGCCTAAGGAGTTGCTGATCCACTTTTACACAGCCATCATTCAGTCTGTTCTCTGCACGTCCATCACTGTCTGGTTTGAATCTGCCACCAAAAAGGACAGGAGCAGACTACAACGGACAGTTAGGACTGCAGAAAAAATCATCTGTGCCAACCTGCTCTCCATTCAGGACTTACACATTTCCAGAGTCAGGAAACATCACTGCAGATCCATCTCACCCCGAACACAACCTGTTCCAGCTTCTCCCCTCTGGTAGGCACTACAGAGCACTGTACGCCAAAACCAACAGACTCAGGA
Source organism: Micropterus salmoides (assembly GCF_014851395.1). Classification (NCBI taxonomy): domain Eukaryota; kingdom Metazoa; phylum Chordata; class Actinopteri; order Centrarchiformes; family Centrarchidae; genus Micropterus; species Micropterus salmoides. Next base: position 9,515,292 of record NW_024044348.1, on the reverse strand, counting down.
ACAGTTTCTTCCCACAAGCCATCACTCTGATGAACAGCTGATTTCTGCCTCACAGTGTCAGGAACAATTCTTATGCAATAACCCAGTAACTCTGCCTCTAGTCAGCCACCTGTTTACTGATTATTTATATTATTTTTAACATTTACTTATTATTTACTGTTCATATTGTATATACTGTATACCAAATCCTCCTACCTCAAGTACACAACACCTGCACATAATACCTATTTATTCCAGCATCCTTTGCACTATGCTCCATCACACTGTGTACACGTGTACTTGCATGTATAAACGTATGTGTACCAGTATATCTAATCCATCTCAGACATGTTCATAATATTAATAATTTTACTTCTGCATCCTTTGCACTTGAGTCTGAAAATGTTACAGGGGTGCAAAGCTAAACTATTTTAATACCCAAAAGAAGCAAAGCATAAATGATTTGATGTGGTGCAATATAATATGAACCTTAATATATTAATGGAATAATGATTATCAAAAGACCATAGTTTCCAAATGTATGGCAAACAATAAAATTATGAATTTGTTTCTGGAGGTAGAGATAACATATGGTAACACTATGTTCTTCAATATCCCCTCCATCTGAGTTCCATTACTGTACTGTTCCCTTGCAGTTTTGGAAGGATATTATAACTGAAATACATTATACCATAAATACTTCATAGTAAGTAAAATATGAGTTTGTCTGACGCCATTTCCCCTACACTTCAGTTTTGTTTCCCAGTACTGTACCCTGTAGGCATCCGATATTTACAAAAATTGTTACTCCTTTGTCCGCCATAGTCCTGTTTTCTTTTGCTGTACCTTAATTTTAATGGCAGTAGGAACAGGTTAGTATTTAAAAGGTATCTCATTCATACAACTGAATCACAGCACACTGTAAATTTAAGGGCTGTATTATAAAGTTATCCATTTAATCAATAATATCCAAATTCTGTGTTCATAACTGACATATTGGTCCTGAAACAGCTTCATGTTTTTATTTCCTTTGACTACGGGAAAACACTTTAATTAATCCGCACACAGGAAGGCTGGAATTAAAATTTCCAGCTTTAGAAAAATGTTGTCCACCCTTAACCTACCCTCTCCCTAATAATATTGAAAAGTCCCAAATTGATTACACTGAAAAGTTGCTCAATATTGTTGTCATTTATCACGTTTGCGTCATATGTCTCTCCAAACCATGGAAACATGCCAAATCGTTCCGCTTGACCTTGCTACACCTGACACATACTGACAACTTAGTATTCAAGTGTATTCCCAAAGGTATCCGAGTTATCATCAACCTCTTCGTTTCTACGCTCTCTTGTCTGGCAAAGCGACTTAAACACAATAATACGCTCAGGGAAGATAGAGAAATTGCTTCTGTAAGGAGACGAACGCTCTTCCAATCAATCCCGTGACAAAGCAGCGTTCCGCCTGAATATTTCCAAGAGTCACCCCTGCCCTGTCCTCCTTTGTAGCTGCCACAATGAAATCCTCAGTGGAGTCTTGTACTGATCAAAGGCCATTCTCTCAATCTTTTAAAGAAAAATGAGGGACATCCATTGTTATTACACCCTCTGTTGCCTTTTAGACAAGTCCGAGTCTTTGGGGCTGGTGTGGGCAAACAATGGGACATGAAGTGATACCACAGGGCACAGAAGCCTTTAAGGATGCTTTGTTAACAGCTGACAAGATAAATATGTAGCTCAAATGTCCTCATGAAATATGTATTTCCAAAGGGGATACAGAGAGTGTTTATCTTAAAGTCTGTGTGCTGCCAGTGCTAAAACATGGACCCACCAGTGGCCTTATTTCCTTTAATATGGGCAGAGGCTATGACGACGAAGCTAAACGTACTTTGCAAGCTGGATCTGAACTTCAGCAGTTTCATCTGATACTGCTTACTGCCTTCAACGTTCCCTATGGTTTAATACTTTCTGCAGACACTTCCAAGTAATAATAATCTTTATTTATATATTAACACTGTTTTGAAAAGTGCTTTAAGTGCTTTCACAAGAGCAAAGAAAATAAAAGCAAAACAAAGATACACAGTAAAAAGCAGGAAGAAAGTTATGAAATTAAAATACAGTTAGATAATTAAAATAAACTAAAATGAAGGCTATAAAAGTATGTTTTAAGAAGGGACTTAGCCGCCCTGATATCCTCAGGCAGGCTGTTCCAGAGCCTTGGAGTCCTGACCGCAAACAAAGTAAGACCACAGGAAGTTTTTTGACACTGGCATTGACTTTGGTTTAGTGTTCAGTCATTAGTGTTTAAATGGCATTAGGGCTGCAACTAATGTTTTAGCCTACTCAAATGAATTGCTTATAAATATGATGTTGAACTGATGACATGCTTCAGAGGTGCTACAGAAAATGTCACATTATTGACTGGGGTCTGAAAAGGGATTCTCGCTATATATATATATATGCACTATACTGTTGACATCATCTTTTACACACCACTACCTTTCCTAAAGGAGTTTAAATGAATTTCTGTTAAAGGAGTTAAATAGCAATTTGTTCATAAGAGGCGTAACAAGAATTAAACCTCTCTGGGGTCTCCCTGATGTCAAACATTATTAACATCACAATGTAGGATAAAATACTGTACATCTTTGTCAGAGAATGGCTTGTGACAAACAAAATTAGTATGTATTCGTTCATGCTTAGCTCATGTAACCTAAAAAAAAATAAAAACAAAACATGAAATATTCCCTTATTTGGCCCAATAACAATGTTTTATGGTCACTTCCGTATTTTGTCTCCATCAGATATTCAGTTTCTGTCAGGATTTGTGGTGTGGAGAAGGTTGGTGGACCCAAATGCAGGCACAGTTCAAAAAGGTTTAATTCAGGCAAATAAAAGGCGAGCACACTTACTGTCCAAGTGGCTGAAAAAACAGAGTTCAAATAAAACAAGGTAATCCAACAGAAATCCAAAATCCACAGAAACAGGCTAACACGATGAGGAAGGCAGGCAAAAACACTACAACATGAGACAGAGCGTCTACACGCTACAATGACCAGACAAGGACTGAATCCGCACAGCAAACATTTATTCACAAAGGTACTAACGAGCAGGGCGGGAGCAACACAGGTGACCGGATGAGACTAACGACATACAGGCAGGCAGAGAGACAGCAGGGGATAACAGACAGATAGTAACAGATGCAAAACACAAGACCATAAACTAACTGGAACTCAAAGTACTTAGCGGACAAGCAGGCAGAAGAATTACTGGTGGAATAGACACAAGCAAATCTACATGCAGACAATACACTAAACATAATAAGGCAAAACTAAAAACAGGACAGACTGGCAAGCTGAATAACGAGGACAGACTACAGACGTAACAGGGAGAACAGACTGAACTAAAAACAGAACACAGAGCAGACATGGGGCAAAAATAACAACCAACATAGAAGTACACAGACCAGGGCCCCATTTCAGAAAGCGGCCTTAACAAACTCTAAGCTTATTCCTGAGCTCTGGGTTGATTGAGCCTGAGGTGGGAAACTCGATCAGAATAAGTTCAATCAACTCTGAGTATGTTGAGCCTGCTGGAAGCGCGTGCGTGGGGATGAAAAAAAGCCATCATCAATGGAGCTCCCATACTGCGATTCACCATGGCAACGGGTAAATAAAGGCAGAGCCTCCATTTTAATCGGGTGGAGCTAGAAATATGAATGCTGCCAACGCGGACCATGATAGGCTCTAAAACGCAGCAGTGGAGGAAGGATCAATGCGTTAACATTATTAGGCTACTATACAGCATTGCTCATTCATCATTTACCAGACTGGACTATTCTTAATGAATGATAAAGTGCTACAGCCCATTACATTTGATTTGAAATAGGAAGGCTATATTTAAGCTGTAACCCGATGGGACAAAATGCCGGTGGCAATCGCCTACCTAATTATGAAAATAGGTAGGCTATTGATCAAATATAAGACACAGTTTACTCGTGAACCTGTGATTGTAAAGTCACAGTCACACCCAGCATGTTAGCCTATTAATTATTTTTTGCAGTGGAAAATGTGTCTATAGGTTCAAACTGATTGTAAAGTTTTAGACGTCTATTTTACATTAATAAAATCTTGCTCATTTCGTATTTTATTAATGCTGTCAAAACACATTCAGACTGAATGAATCAGCAGATAATAATAAAAAACTCACATTTAAACCTTAATTAGGTCTGTTTGTTTCAGCTGCACCACAGTCATCCTCACTCAGAAATAGTCACATTATCTCCAGTAACTAGCCTATGATAAGAATCTTCCAATCAGTGCGACTAGCCTACAATATGATTAAACAGTGATTACTGCAGTAATGTAGCCCACAGTAGGCGGGCAAGTAAGTGTTTTCAGTGCAACTGTCCACAGAGTCGCAGTGTTATACCTTATAAGACGGACATAGATTTTATTTTGCACTGAGGATAAATCCACGATGTGTGGAGATCTGTCCATACATGGATGACAGATTGATCATAAAAGCGGTCATGTTCAAGATCATGTTTGGGTAAAAAAAACTAATAGCCTATATCTAACCGGGATTTTCAAGTTTTTAAAGATGTAAATGCATTCAGATATGTGTATTGATATCGACAGAATGAATGAGGAAATTAAACGGTGTGTCAGACAACCGCCTCAGGCTCCGCAGGAGGGGAGGAGTCAGAGAGAAACTGACGGTTCCCCTTCGAGGGAATAGCGTGTGATGGCGTAACTGGAGGCATATATAAGCACGCCGGCACACCGGACACATTAGCCTTTTTCTTATCAGCAGGCACTCTGGCATGTTGAAGACCAAGAAAGCTACAGCAAATCCGAACTCTTACCTGGAAGGATGGCAGACAGAGAGATGGCTGGTGAACAATTCAGGCGATGTGTTTTTCCGTGCCCACGCTACATCACGGCTGGAGACACTCATATCCTGTGTGTTTCCTGTCTGGGGATGCCGCATGCCCAGACAGCTCTCGAGGGGGCTGCTTGTGGCCATTGCGAGGCCCTGCCCCTGAGGGTGTTGAGGTCACGTGCGGCTCTCTTCTCCCAAGACGGCAGGATGCGCTCTCCCCGTGGATCGGGCCCGGCGGTCGCTGAGGTACACCCGAGCAGGATGTACCAGAGACACATGCTATGAGTAAGCTGGATGAGCGCGGGTCTCTGCCTTTTTTTCCGGACTTGCATGATGAGTTGTGCAAGTCTTGGGGCAAGCCCTTCTCAGCACGTCTGACTACTCCCCCAATCCGGGTCTACAGCGACGTAGCAGGGGTCAAGGGCTTCGGCTATGGGATTATGCCCCGGGTTGAGGATGCTTTGGCTAGTTATCTCTCGCCCGGTCATGCGTCATCCCTCAAGGAGCCGGCGCTGCCTACCAAGCCATGTCGTGTGACATCTGCTTTGGTGGGCAAAGCATACATGGCGGCGGGCCAGGCTGGTGCGAGCCTGCACACAATGGCGGTTCTGCAGGCATACCAGGCCCACCTGCTGAAGGACATGAATTCGGGAGCAGGCCTCTCTGAGGCGGATATTGCTGAGCTCCACCGAGCTACGGACTTGTCACTTAGAGTCACGAAGGAGACGGCCCGCGCCATTGGCCGCTCCATGTCAGTGCTGGTAGCCATGGAACGGCACCTGCGGCTCAACCTGTCGGGCATCAAGGAGAAGGAGAAAACCTTTCTGGTGTGTGTTTCGGGTCCCCCAAGGCTGGGCTCCCCGCTTCCAAACACACTATCAGCAACTGGATTGTTCAGACTATTTCCCTGGCCTATCAGGTGCGTGGGTTACCTTCACCTATGGCTGTAAGGGCGCACTCTACTCAAGGCATGGTGGCCTCTAGGGCCCTCCTCGTAGGGGCTTCGCTCCAGGATTTGTGTGAGGCAGCTGGCTGAGCCACTCCTGGAGTGCCTTGCTTCATAGCAAAAGGGCTAATGTGTCCGGTGTGCCGGCGTGCTTATATACGCCTCCAGTTACGCCGTCACATGCTACCGTTATAGCAACACCAATAGGATTGGAGTAGTTTCATTCATGTTCAGCCCTGCCACGCCCAGAGGCGTTCCCATAGTGTCGTCACCGACGCAGTGTCTCGTTCCCCTTCTCGGGGAACAAGGGTTACATACGTAACCCGAGACATTTTCCAATTTATCCCGTGAACCTAACCTCCTCCAGAGTTACTGAACTAGGGATTATCTGATCTCGCTCTCTGAAACAGAAAACCCAGAGTTTCCCTCATCTCAAGCTTAACATAGCCTACTCAGAATTTTCACTAATCCCGCTTTCTGAAACAGGGCCCAGGAGTAACACTAAGACATGAAACCAAAACATAGAAACGCATGGCCAAAATAGCCCAATATAACACAGAACACCTCAGGACAGGATCGTGACAGTTTGTGGCAAATGTAAGGGTTATCACTCATACTTTTCTACACCCCAAACCATGAGGAAGTAAAATCCATTTTCAACAAAACCCAAAGATTAATTTACAGTAAAATAAAACAGAGAAAACTCCTCAAATTTATAAGCTGAAAGCAGAGGATGTTCAGAGATTTTGACTTGTGGCCTAATCATTAAATGGAGTAATAATTGAATGGAGAAATTAAATAATTAAAATAGTTGCAAATTAATTTTCCGTCAATCAGCATATCACGGAATCAACTAAGTGTTTCAGGTTTTAGGTGAAATAAGTTTAATTATCTCTGCTAAGAAGGTTATGTTTGTTTGTTTGTCTGTTAGCATTACAGAAAAACTACAGGCCCGCTTCTCATGAAACTTGGAAGATTACATATTGGCTTGGATCCAAATCACAGGGCGGATACACTAATTATTTTTCACTTTCCTTAACATTGTGAGATAGGTCTAATGTAACACCATGTCTATTTTTTTTGCACATGCGCAAACCCATCATAATTAAGGTGAACGGTGTCCTGTAACTAAACATACAACACATAACAGCTACCTCAAACATCACAGTTATGTATTAATCTAGTTTCTCCACCACTGACATAGAGATGTAAAGTAGAATAAAATATAGAGGAAGTGATCCTTTAAGTAAAAAATACCTTAAACATGTCATATTTAATGTTTTTTCAAATCAGCTATGTTCTCCAAATGATACATTGATTTAAAGCCTAAAACATACAGAAAACAGTGTATTAGCTAGAAAACCATCTGTCACGTTGATTAGGCTCCCATGTGGTTAACTAATAAATACAGCAGCCGGGGATCACCAGCTTTAATTATAGATCTGTTTTTTCCCAAAAGCCTGGGAAGCTAATTAAGGCACTCCCGCCACACTGAGGCTCTGATACATGCTGGTGCATGTGATTTCTCAGCAATCTCAGAAATTATCAGACACTGTCCTCATAACAAGATTTCTAAATCAATTCAAGACAGCTCCATTGTTAATTGAAATCTTCACAGCTCTTCACAAAGCTAATGTCTGGTTCAATTATATGTCAAATATTAATAACTGACTTGGTTGTTCCCTATATTCTTAACCAAGAATTTATTTTAACTTAAACCATAATCTATCCCTAATCCTAACCAAGTTGTTTTTGTGCGTAAAATTAAAATCAAGAAAAACTTTTGGGGTATAAGCTTATTTGCGTTCTTGTCAAGAGTTAGGAAAGACTGCACCGTTCTCATGTCTGTCTGCTAAATATGGAGCTACTGTTAGGAGATGGTTAGATTAGATTAGCATGAAGAATGGAAAACTGTGAACCAGCTAGCCTGGCTTTGTACAAAGGTTGCTGGTAGATCCTGAGGCACAAGGAAAATCAAAGTTAATAAGATGCAAGACAACAACAACAAGGATTGGGAGAAAAAAATAACAGGAACTAGGTAAGCACAAGGTTTGGCCTGAAGGTTAGTACCACAATTACTGAACAATCTGGGGATGAGTGACTGGAAAACCGGGGTTGAAATTCTTGCAAGGCTGATGTGCTCATGAGAAGCAGTTGTGTGTAATTGGCAGGAACAGGAACCCGGGAGGTGAGAGAGTTGTAGCCACACCCACAGACACAGGGCCTTTCCGAACACAATAAAACCTTTAGGCTACGATGTTAACCTGTGTATGGTGAAATAGAAATGTTCGTGTAGTTTCGTAATTTAAAAATCATGTTTACAGGCGTAGTGACACAAAACTCACATCTGAAAGAAGGTTCCGTGACTGTGACACTCATTTGCTTAATCTACAAATGTTTAATGTTTATTTTTAGGAAAAGTAAAGGAAGCGTGCTGTTTCCCCTCCCTGTATTACCTATAACCTGCCTACGTAACACATAGTATCAGCGGTGCGGCCACACGTGAGAGAGGACAACCGGTGTCAGCTGCTGTGCATCTCATTGTAAACTTTGGCTTTAAAACTTCATACAACAAGGCCCAAACAAAGAAGCCCTGAACGCAAAATAGGTCAGCACTAGTCATCTAATGTTAGCTTGCTTCTTGCTTTAGCTACGACCTACTGTCGTTCGTTATGAAAAGAAGAATGAGCTTTTGTTTATTTGCCAGACTTGCGGTGGTCGATCCACGAGAGACTTGAGACTTGACTTGGACTGTGGCTCAAAGACGTGTGAGCATCTCTGACTGCACCTGCACAAGAAATGTTCGTAATGGTCACGTAATAAAATGACATAAAATGACAAATTGTTGTTTTTACACTTTGGGTTTCATACAGATTAAATAAACTAAATATAATGTGTTGATCACTGAGCTTAAGAGGGGCTAGCAACCTTTGGACAGATCCAGGCTAGCTGTTTGTCCCTGTTTCCAATCTTTATGCTAAGCCAAGCTAACCAGTTTCTGGCTGAAGCATAATATTTTATGCACAGATATGAGAGTGATAGCAATCTTCTCCTCTAAGGGCATAAACATGGTCCACACAAGTATGTGAATGCAAATGACAACGCCCAGCCAGCACAAACGCTGTGAACATACTCAGCATGAGCTTTTATGCACCAGTGGAGGTAACAAACGATCTTCGATCTTGTATAGCTTGAAACATCTGTGTTCAATACTTTAGTGAACCAAGCAAATAATTGCATTTTTCAAAATGTTAAACTATTCCTTTAACCTAGCAGTGACAGACCAGAAAACCAATGGTTTTATTTTTCCAACAATGATTTTGATAAATCACAGATAAATGACGAGGCCCTACTGGCATAAGGTAAAAAAAAAATCGTTTTGGAAATGACTGTAGTTCTTCAAATTACATATTTTGTCATTTAAATTGATTGAGTTGTTGGCAATTTGGAGTCTTAGTATGGTCAAGGTGAACAAATTAATGTAATGTAAAGAAACCTAACCGCATACTAATCAGTGTAAATGTTTTTATTCTCCTGTCTATAAATTAGACAGAGATATATTTACAGGTAGGTAAGCATGACTGCAGTATTCATCACAAAAGGACCCTTACTGAGATTGTTTTTGCATAATCACACATTTTATGCTGAAACTTCTAACTATCAGGTGAATGGAAATTGGCAGGTAACTAAGTTTGTATCAAAAGAGGAACATGGCAGTTTCCGCTCTTCCTAGGGGGTCGAAAACAACGGGGACTGCAATATAAAATAGAAACTGGCACTAAAAAAGTGTGGCAAGCAAATGAAGGAAATATGTTAACAAAATACAAAAGATTCGAAGTAAAGTAGCAGTGTTACACTTTTTGATAGTTTTTGTAACATTTTTGCTGCTCATTAGTTGAGATTTAACCATTCAAACATTTTCTAGGTTTTTTTCTCTCATTTCTTTTCAGAATTCTCTGGTTTTATTCTCGTACATCTTTATTGTCTCTAAACTTTTATTCTACCTGTGTTGCCCATTTCTCTTTGCTGTTTACAAAACTGAAAATACAGGAGGTTACAAAGTGAGGTGTCAGGAGCAAGAAAAAGTAATTTCTGATTATTGATCAGCAACACTGTGAATCCCCCGCAGAGGTATAATTTGTGCTATAACGCAGTGAAAATCTCACTTTGTGCACTCTTGAATAATACCAACAAAAAAGTAAAATTGGCTGACACTTCAGACATCACACCCAACATGTAGAGAATTCAGGGGTGTGTTTGCAGCTGTTTAACTCACTAGAGACTAAAGATGTTTCTTAATCTGGATAATTACTGAAGTACACCGAGTGATTGGGCAGTCAGGAGGGGGTGGTTTAATTAGTCAATACAGCCCACAATTTCTTTTGGGGGTTGATTGGTCCCTTGACATTCATGTAGCTGCACTTATGACACTGAGGATAGTTCAGCTAAATATGTGTTATCGCACTTTATTTCAGATTTGTAATTAGTCAGAGCTCGAAATGATTAATTTTCCTTTTTATCAGCTGTTATTGGCTCTGATTATTTCACTCGTTCCACAAGCTGCATGCAGATTTAAATCCATCTCAGGTTTTTCTAGGAAAATGTGAGTCAAAGTTTACTTTTATAATGTTTCTGGATTCACTTAAAGCAAATGTATGTTTCTAGAACCAGTTTCAGTTTCAATGCAATTAAACTTTTCTGCCCCTGGACTGCAGGACTGACTGGTTTTATAACACAACATTATTAAAACTATATTGTCAGTGCTCCCCCTTGCCTGATCAGAAACTGGGCTGCGTTTGATTACCTCTCTCTCTTCCCGTGCACCAGTTTTACTTCTCTGGCGCATTCAAAAATGTTTGATTCTGCAAAGTGCAACATAACCCATTTTCTTACCCCCATGTTTCCTGGTCCGCCCTGTTCTATTTGATGCACAGGCCTTTTGAAATATTCATTGCTAACCCTTCCATCTTATTACCTGCATATCCAACTGGATATTCAGTGGCAGAAGGCTCCCTGCCATGAAGCTGTAGTGTGGGCGTGTATGTGAGCGGAAAAAGCTCATAACCCCTCTTTTATTTGATTAATCCTCTTCTTAACATAGCCTTCTATGTCCGCTCTTCGGGGCAGTATTGGGCTGGTTGAGCCTACTCAAGTCTAAGCCCCTCTCACCCCGGGATTTGCCATACTGAGGAGGCTCGTGGACATGATGGTGATTTGCACTGGTGACTGTTGAAGGAAGATGAAGGAGAGGAGAAGGGAGGTAACGATGAGATGAATGGGGATGTGGATAGAGGAGAAGGCAGATAGGGTAACGGATTATAAGGTAAGGATGCAAAGGGATGCAATGAAAATGGGAAAGACAGGGGGCGGCAGAAAGAGAGGGACTCAGAAAGCCACTGTAATGATGGGATGAGAGGAAGAGGAAGGAGGAGGAGAGGCTGAGGTATTACTGAACAAGGGGGAGGATTGATGGTTGGGGGGGGGGGGGTAAGGACGTGAAAGAAGGGAAAGAGGAGCACAATTAAGAAACAAGGAATTAAAATGTCAGAGAAGACAGCTGGAACAACAGGAGAGACAGAAAGAGACAGAGTAAAGGAGTGTTAAGGGGTTTATAGATGGCCTTGCTCAGCTGAAACGTGAATACACAAACAAACACACATGCAGAGGTTGGGGCCGAGTAACACAAAAGAAAACAAACGCACTCATGTGTGCACAGACATGATTGATAGAAGAAGGCTGTTGATAGCCAGCTAGTGGATAAGAATCAGGACAGAAACCCCAAATTAAAGTCATTATACATCTGTTGATAATGATTAAATCATTATTTGTTTAGTCTATAGATGTCAGGAAATAATAAGAAATGGCCAAAACAGTTTCCCAGAGCTCAAGGTGACGTCTAAAAATCAAAGATTTCACAGTAATGTAAAACAGAAAAATGAACAAATCTTCACATTTAAGAAACTGTAACTAATGTTTGGACATTTTTCTTGAAAAAAATTTTCTTGGACAGTTCTGGGCTTCCCTGGTGGCCTCAGGGTTAAGATGACAGCCATAAAATGTGAGGTACCTGTCTGGTCAGGGACTTTTTCTCTAGTTGATTTTATTCTGGTTTTCATTGCTTCTTAAATTTCATTCTAACCCTTTTCTTTGCCTTGCCTTTGTTGCTTGTCGCTTCTTTTTCTCATCTCATTTCCTGTCATCTCTCTACTGTGAACTTGGTAATAAAATTAAAATACTAAAAAAAATTGACAATTATTTCTACCAGTTATGATACATTTTACTCACCAAAGTGATTTCAGAGATCTGGTAACACAGCTGCATCGCTTCAAGGAAGCCCAAGAGCCAGGAAACACAAGCCGTCGTGAACAGGTGGTAACCGAACATAAGCACATCCGAAATGTTGCTAACAATCCCACGCTGTGCAGGAAAATGTGTTTTTATTATGACCTTTATTTAACCAGATTTAACTCAAAGTCCCATTGAGATTAAGGATCTTTTTCAAGGGGGACCTAGCCAAGACAGGCAGCAGTATAAATGAAAAACACAAGTACAGACAGGCAACGCAAAAGGAGACAAGCACAGGGAGCTCACTTTTCAAAAGAATAAGAGTCAGCTTCGCAACCAGCTAAATTAGGAGGATGAGGGTGCAGAATAAATGCCTGCACAACTACAGCAAGTACTGGATGTCAAAGTTGAACCAGTACGTCTGTCTGTAAACTGTGATTGATGCTTACAACAGAGTGTTTTGGGAACAATTTTACAATTTGCCCTCACTTCTGAAGGTGACTGCCCTGTTGCATTTTGTTTTAGCCAGTAGCTAGCCACTTTTACAGATTTAAGCGATGCTCTTGGTGAGAACAATGTTTTTATTAACAAGAGAAATGACAAAACCCAAGCTGTCATTAACTGAAATAATCCTTTTAACACTAAATTCGAAAATCAAACCATCTGATAAACCCTGCATTATGTTCAATGGCGTTTTAAAATGCATTTTTTTCCCTATACTATTTGTCAACTGAGGAATGATTAAGGTTAGGAAAAGATTGTTATAAAGTAAACATTAAACGAAGGTCTGTGACAGGACACAAACTGCGGTCTCTTGCATGAAGGTCAGACATGCTACACAGTCATCCACCAGCCCGACCTCCTCTCTATCGGCCTCTACTGCATAAAGGACAGTAATTTTTGCACTGGCATTGGATGCACATCATGACCTGTAGAATCATCTGAAATGAACACAGCTTCTTGGATACTGGCAGTAATTTTCAACACAAGCTGAAGCAGATTTGTGGAATTGTGGGATGTTGATCATCCATTACTGTAAATGCACAGAAACGCTGCCTCGCGAGGGCCACCCACTGCTAAACTCTCTGATTGAACAACCTCACCGGCCTATTTGTCACATCTCTTTCCCTCTCTTGACCCACTCTGATTATTTTCATCTCGCTGCACACCAGCCCCCCTCTCTGTCTCTCCCTATCTAACATCTTCTGCCTCTGTGTCGGTAACACTGCCTGCCACTGCATTTTGTCGTGCAGTTCTCATGGGTCACTCTTTGCTTCTCGTTCTACTGGCTGCCCCTTTCCTTCCCTCTGCTGTCATTCCTCCCCACCTCTCTATTTCCATTAATAATTTGTTATGCCACTGCCTTTCCCTTGTACACTTCTCATTGGTCACTGTCCACTGAGCTTTCTATTACCCTCCCTCTCGCCTTCTTCCCTCTTTACCCCCTTCCCATGTTGTTTGATCTCATACTTTTTGTCTCATACTTTAGATTTGTTTCTCCCAACAGCATGCTACTGAGGTGTGTGTTTCATCTGCAATGCCTTTATCAGCACAGAACACAAAGGGTCTGCAGCATCAGGAAGCTACATGTGAGGCCAGCAGCTTCAGTTGTGTCCTTATTTCCATTCATGTGGAATTATTTAGTCAGTGTAGCACACAGTTTAGGTATTGCCTTTTCAATCTGTCATTAGCATCACCTGAATGCACTAGAAGGCATATTAGAAGACAGAATAAAGGGACAGGGAATATGAGGCCATTACTGGGAAACAGACACACACAGCGTATGCTTTGTGAAATACTGCACTCCTGTTTCTCGTTAAGTGTAATTGCGTGTGTGCGTGCATGTGTGTATGAGGGAGTAAAGAGTGAGAGGACATATCTATGGAAATACCAAGTCATGACAAAGGAATTTTAACTTTGAAGTCTCTAAATCACAGTGATGCAGGCAGCTACACAGGTTAATCAGTTCCTACTGAATGTTTATTGGCAGGAGGTGTCAACATTAGAGGATGTCTAACAATCATCTGTGAATTTTGAAAGTTACAGTGGGACTAATTTGTTTTGCACAAACTGTGAAATCATTTCATGTCTTAATCTCATGTGCTCACAGATATTTAATGGCATGGATGTTAACCTCCGCTTTAGAAAGTAAATAACACTAATCTCTCTGATATGATCTAAATGTGGCTATCCTCAACAGACAAAATGGCAGCACCGGTTGTTTGTTCAAACACTTAAAATGACTTACGTTCACGCTTCACAGATAAATGAGTCAATCAGTTGTGAGATCTAATGACTGTTTCCAATAGCAAAGGCAGAATAGCGTGACATTGTTCATCACAAGAAAAAAATAAAAGTAAAATTCATTAGTGCATCTTGTGAAGCAGCTGGTGTTTGACTACTTAAAGGGCTTGGCAAACCACTATAGCTGGTGAACTGCATTCACACAGTATCAGCTGCATGGGCAAAACAGGAAAAACTCTTATTAATAAGTTTTGTTGGCTGTGTTTTGTTTTTGTAGTGGTTTGTTAACAAATTGATTTAGATACGGGGGCGGAGCTAGACTCTCAGCACAGTAGGGGCGGGGCTTCATCACAGGGCCCACCTGCTACCAAGGCATTTAAACCAAGTTTAGAAGACCCCGGACTCACTATGGTATTCTACTGAGTCCGTCTGCTTCGCTGCTGCCGGAGCTGATTGCAGCCATTCTAGTAAATGTACTCACACCAGAGGCACTGCAGTGCATCCCAGAAGCGTCCTAGCGTCAAGCAGCACAGAGCACATGAACCAGGCAGGAAGTCAGAAACACCGGAGAAGCTGGTCAATTTTCAAAATGACATACCCGGTACAGACTTCTGATCATATATCAACAACACAGTTAAATCACACAGAAAAGAAACAATTTAACTACATAGACTACTTAATCATAGTAGAAACACATAAAGCAAGTACTAATCACCAAATCAACAAAATCTTAACATGTCAGGAAAATCAGGCAGGCAAAACGCTCTTATTCTGAAATGCTCCCTGTGGTAGTTGCTAGATGCACAAGTCAAGATGAGGAACGAAAGCAAGCAACAGAGATCTTTGAAGAAGGTAGTAGAAGCACAAAGAGGACATATTAAAAACAAGTCATCAACATGGGGCAGGCTACATGCTCTGCTGCTGAAATGCTTCTGAGAGGCTTCCAGTAGATAAACCACTGCACACACGCAGCCTACGTTCGTCCCTCAGAATTCCCATGATGCATGAGGGTGAAGGGAGTTTTTGTTACCGGCACCAGACCTAGGGGTAATCTGGACCGGCAGCAAAGGTTACACAGGCTAGGGAGCACTGTGTAGCCACTGTGGATTAATAGAGAGATGACCAAAGTTAGCGTCTTGCTCAAGCCAGAGCTTGTTTATTTTTGACTACAATCACATACTGTCTCAGTCACATTATCTTCAGCTTGTTACCAATACTAAACATTTCACAAATAAACAACAAAAGACACAATCAAACTGACTATATACAATATATAAAGCATTCTACCCTACGGAAAATAACTAAACATGACATCAAAATAATTTAACAGATATTCCACATAATCGAAATTAATTTAACTCAAAATAATATGTAACAAAATAATATAACTCAAAAACATACATTCACTTTACCCTGAATCCTCTGATACAGTCACGTACATATTAACACATTACATTACATTTCTGCTAACATTAATTGTAACACTAGCATAAAATAAACATACATTTTTCTACACATTTCTTGAACGTCACACACGTCACACACACTTAACCGCAGTGCGTAACAATATGGTGGTACCACGACACGCTAGTGTGTGACCAGCGAGGTGAACTACTTTGAATATGGTATCTTTCCTCTGACCATTTACTCACTACTGGCTGGCTATAACTCTTAACAACATCTAGAACACATTTTCGTTACAGAATGTTAATGTTAGTTACTCACACTTACAAAACTACCGTGAGAGACTGAAGTTCATGAAAAAAAAAACTACTTAACATGGCGATGCTCGACGGAGCAGTTAGCTGGATGACACAAATTTGTTAAAATGGCAGTGATGGGGTAATTTGAGCCAAAAGACCTCATGGAAGTTGAGCCAGCTATTTTACTGTAATTTTACATTGCATTCTTATGTATCACCGAAATGATGTGAGAAAACAGGAAGTCCAAACATCAGGTGGCACAGGACATGACTATAAACAGGATTAATTTAAAGTGATAAATTCATATGAAACAACTAGGAGACATAGCTGCAATGTTTCACTACTAAATGCAATTAAATGGGAACTGGTGTTTGAGTTTGCTCGATGAAATTACATTGATGTCCCTGATCCCCATGTGGCTCAACTTATCCTCTCTCTTGGCTCAACTTACCCGTCATGGGGCAAGTTGAGCCATTTTTATTTTTTGGAAAGCCATATTTTAAAACAGTTTATTTTAGATCCAAATTGATTATTCCCAGGGATGCACCACATCACTAAAATATATGTACATATTTAAGTTACTATCATGTCCTCACTTTAAAGACACCTCAAGTAAAAATTGGCTCAACTCACCCCGCTCTCCCCTAATGTGTCATAGGGCTACCATTCAGAAATTGATTGTGAACAAATCTAACAGACAAAGCTGGACCTCAGCACAGTGAAAACAGTTAATGGGGTCTGATGAGTTTTTCTTACAGTCACACAGGTTTATGTTTGAAGAAAACAGCTTTAAATCTGTCTGTCAATGTCTGCTGCCACTGTTAAACACGGGGGTGGATCTGTGCTGGCGTGAGCTTCCATCTCGTGGGAGTCGTTAGTTCTGACGATTGCTCTGCACAGTCGTATAAAGGCAGAGGTATACGAGGACATTATAATGTGCTTTAATGTGACCAGTATCTGTGCTTTAAGGTACACCAGGTGCACCTTAAAGCACAGATACTGGTCCCTCTTGATGTTCTTACATTCCAAAGACATTAGCTCCCACCAATTTATTTGTTAACAATTAAATTCAAGGATGGCTTTGTGGACACTTAGTGCCTGTCATAGCTAGCTCAATCAATCAACATCAGATAATGTTTTTTTATTTTTTATAAATAAATAATTAATATCAGAATAAATATAATACATCATCTTTAATGTCTTTAATGTGCAGGAAGTTTTGTTGCATTTGTGAGAAACATAGTATAGGATGTGAAAGCAGACAGACACAGAGGATGCATATGTGTTTTCATAACAGCCTCTTCCTTAAATATCTTCTCTAAATACTTTATGACACAAACATCCATTTTCTCTATCATCAATGATGGATGATTATATTAAGAAAGGTCCAGTACCTCGCTGCAGCAGTCCAATGTGGTTTAACCACCTGAACCCAAATGCTAAAAGTGACTTTTCCCCTTCATTGTCCAGTAAAACATTTCCCCCACAGTCTTACAATCCCACATGTATCAAGTAGCCCTATTGTTTGCAACAGTGAAGCTACATAATTCATATTTTGAGGGAAATACATTGTAGAGAAATTTATTTATGGTATTCAGCATGACATATGTTGTATCCTGGAATCTCAATACAATTTAAAATAAAGCTCTCTATGTCTGAACAATCCCAGGATGTGCAAAACACATTTATAATGAAGGATCTGCTGAAGAGGTTAACCCTGGCTTGCCTAAGGTAGTTTTTGCAATTTAACTGTTAATTAAATTTATTATTCATTCATTTAAAAAAATAAATAACTATCTTTATTTAATTTCATGCTTTCCACCTTGAGGTTTTGCTTACAATGTATAAAATCCTAATATCCTAGGATAGTGTAAGGCTAACATGTAACATTAATAAATTCACATACACAAGAAAAAAGACACAAGATACAAAACACATGTACATTCATTAATCTTACATGTGACATCACCCAAACCCCTACCCTCAGCCATTTTTTAACACCCTCTCTTTAGCATAGATATGAGGCTCTTTACAACCTTAGGGTTTAAATGTGGATTATTGATTATAATAGTATAAATTGAGTGTATTGATGTGTTTTAGAGTCTTTGGTGCTGCACTTTATGATGACTTTCTTGTTAACTGTGCAATATATACATCCCTTCTATTTGTTCTGTGTTTTCATCTTATTGGTGTCTTGATTGCCTGATTGCTTTGGTATTGATTTATGTTTACATCTTGTCTTATGCTGTTTGTTCCTGGTCTTTTCTGGATCTTTGGATAATATACACAGTATAAATGTGTTGAACTGCATTTTCCATATCTGCATGCAGGGAATAGCACAGGCGTGTTCTCTGTCATTATAAATCTACTAGTAAACAAATTTTTATGTCACATAATCATACAAATTAAAGCTAAAATTTCAAGTGATTGTTCATCTTTGGTAACAAATCCTGCTCTACATATAACTTTATGGGTTTTATTTATTTATTTTTACCTTTATTTAACCAGAAAGAAAACTCATTGAGATTAAACATCTCTTTTCCAAGAGCCTCCTGGCCAAGACAGGCAGCAGCACAATTAACAAGGTTGCAGACATTAAAACATATAACATATAACATAAACGTAAAACATATAACAGTTTATGATGGGAGTAATTAGTGAGTTACAAGGTCATAAAATATCTAAATTTTGTATATATTTACCACAAGTAATAAACTACAAGGATCGTCCAGTAATCATTCATAAAATCTACAGCCAGTGTGTACAGCCTCCATGTGATTTAAAAGTACTTTAAAAGCAACCAGTGAAAACGGCTCCTGAAGATTCAGGACATTTTGCAGTTGATTCCAAGCGCAGGGGGCTGCATACTTAAACGCCCCTTTTCCCAATTCAGTCCGGACTTGAGGGACAGATAGTAGTAATAAGTCCTCAGAACGAAGACAATATCTTCCTGTGCCTTTCTTTTTGATGTAGGTTTGTAGGTATGGGGGAAGCAGCCAATGATTAACTCTACAGGTGGACAATGCAGGCCAACCAACCTGCTCATACAAGGAGCAATGATGTGTAAGGGCTCTGAAGTTTTTGATAAACCTCAGAGCTCCGTGGTTAACAGTATCCAACAGTTTCAAGCTTTGAGAGGATGCATCCATAGTCCAGTACTGACATGAAAGTGGCAGCAACAAGTCTCCTTTTGGCCTCAAAGGAAAAACACGATTTGTTTCTAAAATAAAAACCCAGTTTCAGCTTCAGTTTTTTTGCCAACTGCTGAATGTGAGGTTCAAAAGAGAGAGAATCATCAATTAGGATACCAAGATACATGTATTGAGATACAGACTCAATCTCGGAGCCCTGAGAAGTAGGGATGGGTGAAAGTGTCTATGACTTTGATTTTGCACTGGAAAACAATATAAGTTTTGTTTTGTCGTCATTCAAAACAAGTTTTAAATCAAACAAGGTGCGTTGTACACTATCAATAGCAAGTTGTGGCTGACAAAGAGCCTGGTTTGGTGTAGATGCAGAGCAGTATATCACAGTGTCATCAGCATAGAAATGAAAATTTGCGTTGGAGACATTTTGATCAAGAATGTTGATATATAATATAAATAGGAGTGGTCCCAGCACTGACCCCTGGGGCACACCCTTGAATACACTAAGAGGGCCGGAAGTGAGACCATCTACCTGCACGCACTGAGATCTACCTGATAGATAGTTTCCAAACCAGCAGACTGTTTGTTCTGACAATCCGACACTGAAAAGTCTTTTTTTTAATATTGCGTGATCCACAGTATCAAAAGGCTTAGATAGATCAATGAAGAGAGCTGCACAATGTTGTTTTTTATCTAAAGAGTCAATGAAATCATTTATTACTTTTAGGGCTGCTGTAGTTGTGCTGTGTTTTTTACAAAAGCCTGATTGAGAACGAGACAATATATTGTTCTAACTACTAACAATTTTCTATGCTTGATACTGCATTGCACCTACTGTATACATTATCATACAAGTGATATATATAATAATTGACATGATAAAAATATGGAAATGGATTGTTAGTGCTGAGAATAACAGCTACAATAGATCGTTACGGTTATCCTGAAGGCAAAGGCTTTTCTCCTTGTTAAATAGTTACTATGCTTTATGTTTGTGTGGCTGGTACCTTACATTATTATCATTTTCCCTGTTGTTATGTACTTGTGTGCATATGCCAAAGTGACTCAAGCACACAGAACCTGTTCTCGAATGAGGGCACATTAAGCTCAGGCACTTGAGGGAACTGTGGGACTGAGGGTAATTTACTTCAATATGATTCTACCATAATGAATTCAAAAATGGCTGCTCAGAAATTGAGGAAATTTCCAAAATGAGAGCCTTGATGATTTCTATGGCTTTGAAACCGAGTCACCAATTTGGGGCATGGGAAAGCAATCTCAGCAGGTCAAATGACATGACATCCTTCCCCCATTCAGAGGAGAGACATAAACTGTTATTTACTCATAAAATAAGCATGCATAACATTAAATAAGCAACAGTAATGTCTTTCTACACTGCTGCGGGTTTTAACTGCTTCTGATTGCCAAGCTGGATTCACTTTTAGGATGTGCATGCCATGATTTATGGGGCAGTTTTAGTACCTGGCGTTAGGGAAATAAGATGAAGCATATTAGCTGTGTGTGAGCTGGTCCCTCCACTCTGACTTTGCCCTGGGACTGGATGACTGCTGTCAACATGTCTGACAAACCGGGCGCCGCTGCTACAAATCAGTCACCTCCCAATCCCAGTCGATATAATGAGACCAGACCTACAGGCAGCTAGAGGTGTGTGTGCTCATTTATGGATGTGTGTGTTCCTGGTTGCACAGAGGGATGGGGGAGGAGAGAATACTCAAGAGATGAGAGATTTATTGATTACCCTTTGCAGTGTCTCTCCCCCTCTAACACTCTTCCTCTCCCCCCCTTCCCTGGGTTTTCCATTCTCTCCCAGGTTATTTAGAGAAGGTTGTAGAGGGCAGTGTTTTTGACTCTGCAGTGTGTTACAGACTTTTAGTGACCTGCCTTTTTATAAAACATCATTCCAGAAGCTTATTGAGTGCACTGACGTTGGATCCATTATAATGGAAAGAGAACATGAAGGCAATAAGCTATTGTATCAAGGAGGTCCCACTTCTCTTTTTTTCTTTATAAATGCACCATGAGATGACGCAGCTGCACTTTGAATATCGTTAAAATGTAAATGCAGGATGCACCCTGCCTTAGTAGTTCTAATGGGTATGAAAAAAACACCAAATGTAGACATGTAGATGATTGTTCTGTGCTTGTGCTTGTACTGTTTGATAATGACTATTTAGAATACAAATGAATGGGAACAGAGGGGTGGCGGGGGCGAACAAGGGTGCGGGGGCAGGTATTGGTTGAGACTTGGCAGCTTGTGTTTAGATTCACTGAAGGCTGCTGGCTTTTTACACCAGGATGTTTTGGTTCTGATTGTTTCCCATGGAGGCATGGAAGTATGTGCAGAAAATATGAGACTGTTTTCTCAGCAAAAACAACAGCATCTTTTCAGCAAATTCCCCAAATTATATCTGTTTACGTTCAAGTGACAAGGCCTTGTAGGGGGCATAGTCATTATCAGACTTTTGACTGTTGAGAAGAAGTTGGGTGATGTTGTTATAGAGCCACAAAGTCTGCGTTGGGAGGAAGTCTGGATGGATTGATGGCACAATAATATGTGGGGCTTTAACACAGGAGACCACTGATCATTTCCTGTTTTCTACTGACAGTCAATATAGATTTCTTTTAACCATGAACACAATTGTTCCCTGATTTGAACCTTAAAGCTAAGATAGGCGATTTTTGTTATATTTATTGAAATTCTCTTTACGTCCCAATAGCAATCAATAATGAAAATGCTCTGACACACACATAAAGAAAAAGAAACAGTATCTGTGGCTGTTGCAGGACTGTAATAAGCATGACACATCACAGATGGGGTCTCGAGTTAGAGACTCGGACTCTAGTGCGACTTAAGTCGCACACACAGTGACTTGAAACTCGACTTTAGACTCTTCCTCAAAAGACTTCAGACTCGACTCGGACTTGAGGTGAGAGAGGACAACAAACACAGCAGCTGCTGTGCCATTCATCATAAACTTTGGCTTTAAAACTTCATACAACAATACCCAAAAAAAGAAGCCCTGAACGCAAATAGGTTAGTAACCGGTGGTGAGTAAACACTTGCTTTATCTACAACCTACGGGAGGTAAACTCCGACTGTCGTTCGTTATGAAAAGATGAATGAGCGTTTGTTTACTTGCCAAACTTGTGGTAGTCGATTAACGTAATCATTTACGTCCCGCTGGCTGCCATCACATTAATTATTACTGTTGGCTAGAAAGAGGTTACAGGTTTATTGTTGATCGTGTAACCTTACAGTTTTATTTAGTTATAACGTTACACTGGTTTGAGAGTGGGGGATGTGTTGACTTACAGTAGTTTATGCTGTCACTGATTGCATTTCACATTACATGGTTGTGCTCTGTAAGTTAAAAACAGGTTTCAGCTTTGTTGACCTGTAACTTTACAGTTTTATTTAGTAAACTTTACAATGGGTTTGAGAGTCAACAGGGTTTGTTGACTTACAGTAGTTTATAAGCTCATGATAAGTCATTAATTGTAGACGCATTGCACATTAGGCTATATGGTTGTGCTCTGTAAGTTAAAAAAGGTTACAGGTTTATTGTTGATTATGCAACGTCACAGTTTTATTTAGTTAACGTTACACTCGGTTTAAGAGTCTGGGGAGTGTGTTGACTTACAGTATTTAATAAGCTGTCAATAACTGCACATTAATTGCACATTACATGGTTGTGCTCAGTAAATGAAAAACAGGTTATAGTTACAGTATTCCTTTTAGATATGCAGTATCAGTCAGTCTTGGATTGAACGCAGCAGGTGATACAACATTCATAATAACCACGAGAGACTTGAGACTTGACTTGGACTCTAGTTCAAAGACTTGAGACTCGACTTGGATTCTAGCTCAAAGACTTGAGACTTGACTTGGATTCTTGCTCAGAGACTTGAAACTTGACTTGGACTCTAGCTCAGAGACTTGAGACTTGACTTGGACTCTAGCTCAAAGACTTGAGACTTGACTTGGACTCTAGCTCAAAGACTTGAGACTTGACTTGGACTCTAGCTCAAAGACTTGACTTGGACTCTAGCTCAAAGACTTGACTTGGACTCTAGCTCAGAGACTTGAGACTTGACTTGGACTTTTGCTCAGAGACTTGACTTGGACTCTAGCTCAAAGACTTGAGACTTGACTTGGACTCTAGCTCAAAGACTTGTGAGCCCCTCTGCGACACATGAAAATATGTTTTGGGGGAGTGACTTTGGAGGGAGTGTTGAAGGGAGGGGGTGGGATTCTTTTTTTGGATACTTTAAAAATTGTGTTGTCTCTTGCTAGTTTCTCCAGCCAGGATCTTCACCTACACTGAACAAGTAGTTTTCGTGTGTAAACCTAACCCAACCCTAATCTTACATTTATTGTTCCACCAGTTATTTGTAATAGTTTTAGATGACACTGATGTTGTCCGTTCGATCAGAAATCAGATATATATTATTATATGTGTCACTCTGGAGCACAGTTACACACAACATATGTAATGTTGAGAACCTGTTGGAAAATCTTTACACAGTTCTTTGGCAAGTATTGCTTTCTTTAAGACCCCCTACTTACCACAGAGCAAAGATAACAATGCAGTAAGGAGGAGGAACATCTAATCCAGGGCAGTGAAGAGATCATGAGTTTGTTGAGCATCGTACCTGTCAAGTGAGATGCTAAGCCTCCATCCAAACACCCTGCAGGTTTAGAGATTGCCTATTCTCCATCTTGGCAACAAATGCCAGATTTAGACAACGCCTCCAGCCCAAATGAGTATTTTCATGTGTCCCAGACTCACAGAGTGGGAGTGGGAAGATTATGGCAGGAGGCTAAACAGCACAGCGGAGGCTACATGGCAATATATCTCAGTTTTCGCTTGTGTGAGAGCTGCTACAGTATGATTTTATCACAAAACATCGAAACACCCGAGGGGAAGTATATTTCTTTTATCCCACTGCACCCTCCTAATAGATTGGAATATATTAAGTAACTGAGTACAGATGTCAGTTTGCAATTTTGTGTAGAGTAGAGATAGATAATTTAGTGAAGATGCTGTCAGCCCCAGCAGAGCAGCAGAGGTTCAAAATCTATGTACTTAATTAAATAGAAAATGGCACCGTGAATATGCTTCACAGTCAGATGCAGACATGTTCAAGCCCTATCCAGGACAAATGTGTTAGTATGGATTTTGGAAGGGCAGCAGGCATCTGTAGTGTTGTTATATTTTCTGAGCATGTCTCCCGTGTGTATTCAGTAATGAGTATCGTAACATAGTTTGAGAGTTGAGATTTCATTTGGATGATAAACAGACTGTAAGCCTCTAATACAAATAAGCACACACACACACACACACATGCACAGAGCACCTTGGGAATAAACTACCAGCAGCACAGTTTGACCCACTAGGTTAAATACCTTTTTTGATTTACATACTAGAAAAATGTGTGTGAAAAAGTGGAACAAGACCAGCTGGATTTTTTATATTACTTCCAGGAGGATTATATGTCAGTGACCCGGTAATAGTCCTTCTAAATTCTGATGTAATTGAAGTTTTACTTTTGACGCACTGTTTCTAAGCTTAGATAGGAGTGTCATCTAAGTGCCTGAATTGGAAATGTAAAATGTGCTAAATAGAATGAGAAAGGTGGGGACTGGGAAGGAGGCGTGAGGGATTAGAGTGACTTTATATCTGATTGCTACGAATCAAAATCACAAGATCATTTTGCTGCACAAGTTACCAATTCTGCACACTTTCTGCTCTGCTTATCCAACATCCTTTAACCCCCTTATTCTACTGAGAAGACCAGACTGTCCGACTTGTTTGTGTGTGTGTGTGTGTGTGTGTGTGTGTGTGTGTGTGTGTGTGTGTGTGTGCGTGTGTGTGTGTGCGTGTGTGTGTGTGCGTGTGTGATGGTAGAAGAGAATACCTGCAAAACAGAGTATCCAGTGGTGAAAAAATTAAACTAAGTATTGAACTTGGGTACAGTTTGGAGGTACTTGTACTTCCTGGCTATTCTCATCTGTGTCACCATGATGGTGGAACGAGCTACCACACGCCATCAGAGCAGGGGCGTCCCTCTCTAACTTCAAGAAGCTCTTGAAAACTCGACTCTTCCGAGAACACTTCTTCTTATAACACCTCTAACTCCTAACCTCTTACATGCACTTCCTGTGCTCTTCATCTATCACCTACAATTATCTTGTATTTATTGCACTTTTTTGTTTTGATTGCACATTTTGTTAACTCTTACTTCCTTCCCTAGGTATTTACCCCATTGATGTGATATGTACTATGAGCTCTTACTAGTATTATTGCTGCTCTTACTAGTATGTATTGTCAGTTGTAGATCTGTATTTGATGCTCTGTTGATGCTTGTATGTTGTTCCTCAAATGAAAGTCGCTTTGGATAAAAGCGTCTGCCAAATGAGTAAATGTAAATGTAACTTGAGATTTTCTATCTCATGCTACTTTTGCTTCTACATCACTACGTGTCAGGGGGTAATAATCTTTTTTTGCTAACTTTTTACTCGACTACATTCACTGGACAGTTGTTCTTAATAGTGACTTTTCAGATTCTATAGTGAGTAATATATAATAAGTCTATAAAATACAACACACTGTCAAAGATTAAATTAGTGTTAATGCAATAATACTAATATTCAAGTGAAGGATCTGAATACTTCTTCTTCCACCATGGAGAATATCCCAAGATAAGCTGTGTTGTGCAAGTTACTTATACATTGTAATAAGTTACTTGTTACTTATCACTCCTTAAAAAAAGTAATATTATTTTACTTACGACTGCGTATTAAAAGTAAGTAGTTATGTTAATCATTACGTTACTATATTACTTATTTTTTTTAAATGTCATATTCATAACAGCAGCGAGGAGTATGTTTTTTTTTCTTAACACCATTGGCTGAAATAACAAAATACATTTATATTTATTCATTTAGCTGACGCTTTTATCCAAAGCGACTTACAATTGCTATATATGTCAGAGGTCGCATGCCTCTGGAGCAACTAGGGGTTAAGTGTCTTGCTCAGGGACACATTGGTAGATGGGTCACAGTGGGGGATTGAACTCTCACACCAAAGGAATGTACCTTATCCACTGTACCATCACCACCAAATAAAGCAAATTAATCCAAACTTTCGAGCTAATGTTTTTCTGCACATGCATTTATAAGGGCAGTGTTCAGTGTTTTACAAAACATACAACATTGCTTAACGCTACTCTCTCCCGACGAGTGCATGCATCACAGGCAGTAGCGGCTGGAGTTTGTTTCTATAAGTTTCACATTGCTGTGCTGCTTTAGCAGATGCTTCAATTGTTTGCAGTTGAAAGATTTTTGGCTGACTTGAACAAGATAAGGTCCAGTTTATTCTCACCCTGCAGGTGCTGCTGACCTGTTGGGCCTGCCTTGGCGCTTTCAGGTCAAGGATGGTGCATTTTGGTTACTTGGATTAATAACTGTAATATTATTACTATTTTGGAAATAGTATTCCCTTACACTACTAGTGAATAGAATGGATGAATAAGTTCGCTCCACTTGGCACTGCTGCCCCAAAAACATTTCAGGTATATTTTTTTTACCCTGTAGCCTATTTCTAGTGTGTGGGAGGAAAATGTATTCACACTCCCTCTTCCAATTGCTAGAAATTAATTAAGAAAGCCCCAACGGACACAGGAAATGATATTTAAGCCCAAAAGGTTCCTTTCCTTCCCACAGTCAGATGAGACTAATGAGTTCCTATTAGCTAGCCACATGAATAAAGAGTGACTGATATTATTAATAATGTTATGTTGTCATGGTGGCTCTGCAGTTAACCTTGATGCCTCACAGCAGGAAGGACTTGAGTTTGATTTCTCACCTTCTCCTTTGTGTGAAGGAGATCAGCTAGATCGGTGAACTTTTGTTAAATGTGGTTATTGTTCCGGTGTCAGATGAAGTGGTAGCTTTCAGAGTCTGCAGACCGTATCCCTGGTAAATTTAACCAGCCCTCTCTGACTTTGCCTCAGTACTTGTTAATACACACGCTGCATCTCATTTAATTTTTACTCAAAGCTTCAGTGCCTCAGCCTTCACATTAAAAAAGTGACAAGAAGGCAGTAAAAAATAGTTTTCCACTTTAAATCTCCATTTCTTTCATTTCCTTTTGGTCAAGAAAAAAAAATCCAAGACTAATACTTTAAAATACTGCTTGTTAAACACTAAAATAGTCTTTTTTAAGGCTGGGTATGAGTTGACATTTTTATACTAGTGCCAACACAAGAACTGAGTTCAGTCTGCCATCAGGACTGTGTGGGTGGTGTTTGATCAAATTTGATTCACAATGGCCTGTCAGCATTTATCTTTTTCCAACCAACTGTAACTGAAACTACGGCCACTTCCGTATGACAAAAGACTCGGCGGCTGCCAACTCTCACGTAGCTACCATTTTGTGGTAGAGATAGTCCTCTATTCCTGTAAAACATACAAGATGGGTTCATGGTTTATGTGAATTGTTTAAACCCCCCAGCCAGTCTAAACAATGTATTTCACACCATTGGAAAACCTGTATTTCAAGTGAAATTGACACACATGCTGAATTACCTCCTTTCAGTTGTTCTCATGCCCATGAGTTAACATTACTAAAGGCCTTTGAACTGATTGCTTTCCAATAAACTGAGGAAGGAGGCAACATCTTGTCAGTCACAGTTTTACCTGTATTGAATTTATTTTGGCAAGTAAAGACTGTGACTTTTACCTACATCCTGTTTCTGAGTCTGCATTTGGGTCCTATTCCCCATCTTCCCTGTTTCCCTGCTTATTCAAGTATTCAACACTTAAAATAAGATGCAGATTGAGATATAGCTTTTTAGGGCCTTCCATAGTCAAACAACAGCCTGATTTAATTAGATGGAAGTTTAAAAAACAAACTTAGAAGACTTATAAGGTGAGGCAGTGAGGTTTGTTTACTCTATGAAAGATCAAGACTTCAAAAAGGGAAATAAAGATCACACAGTTGTCTGACAGTTGTGAAAAAGCTGTGGGCAAATATTTACCCTAGATACGTGTTAAGTAAATTATTAAAGCACAGAAAATTTATTTTGCTAATCAAAAATGAACAGGCTTTTGTTCTTGTACTGCACTTTGTAGATGTGGCCTTCTGGCCCTTTGCTACAGTGTTATCTTTGCTGAAATTCAATTACAAACACGATGGGGAACTACCCTACTAACATCTAAAAATGCACATCATAAAAAGACCAGTGACTGGAAAACATAATTTCACAGAGTCCCTCTGAAAAAAACTAATCAGGAACAAATTGATCTTTACAGAGACTTCACTATAACTCTAACAGATTATGAAGTCTTACATCTTTTATAATTTTTCTGTGTGCTTGTAATTCATGATGTTTCTTTGTCTTAACAATTATAGTGACTTTACTGAACTCTACGGTGTTTGTTCTTCATCACATCTTATATTACATTATTCTTTCTGTCTTAGACACACTTTATTGTATCAGCATAATATTACCGTGGAGACATTGTGATTGTATAATAGTACACCCTTTTGGCTTTTATTACATTTTATCTCAACAACTCTATTTGTGTGTCCTGTGCAGAAGTTCCGTAAATAAAAGAACAGATTTGTTTGTTGGATGAGGCAGTCAGGGGCAGAAATGGATTAGTCAAACTTGCATTCTGTCAGAGGAATATTCAGAACACACCCACATCAGGTCAACCCGCAGTGAAAGTACAGCACTTAAGAGTCCTGGGATTAACACTTTTGGCTCCTGTGTAAAGCTCAGAAATACTTGTACCTTTCAACATGAGTATGATGTGAATTCAGAATGGGTGCATTTGGAAGTGAATGTGTTTATCTCATGGTGGCTTAACCTAGACGTGACCTGCAAACAAACTCCTTCAATGTCATAGTTCAGTGTTAGTAGTAACAGAAATTAGGACCCAAATGCAGACAAACAGGCCAAGTAGGAAACGTTTTGGAGCAGTTATTTGAAAAGGGATGACATGGTAATATCCTGGCACAGATAAGCAGGCAGGGATGTGAGGAAGGCAAAATTTACAATCTGGCTAACAAGGAGGGTGAACAGTCTTTAGAGTAACCAGAAGAACAACAATCTGAAAATCTGTGTATCGCTGCACAGCTGTGGTTAAAGTGTGTTCAGTTGCACCCATAAAAACACCCAGTCTGGAGCTTTGACAGTCACTACAAGTAAATTTATGCCCTTTTGAAAGAATTATTGTGTGGCTGTCCAGTGTTTGTCAGTTTAGCCGTAGCCCTGCTGTTTATCGCAGTTAACGTTACTGTTCGTCTACCCTAAATATCTTGATAGGCTCTGAATACAGCGCAGTTATCAGCAGTCCCATGCGTTGCGTTTACTGCCACTGCAGATAAGTAAATCTTCTTCATATACAACATCATTTCTCCTCTGTCACTTCTGAGGCTTGCTAATTCTATGAGCAGCTATGTGTGAGAGGCACAAACTGGGGCTACAGTTAGCCAGTGTTCTGCCATTTACACTTGGTGTGGCAGCTGCTACGTACCACAGTGACGTACAAAATATACCATAGTCTTTCCTTATGTGTCATTGTTAGAGAGGGGCTGCATAATTCAGCTGACTTAAACGTTCAAATCCAAGCACACATATTAAGCAAATTTTGAGCAACAACAATAACATCACATAGAAAATAATAATTATGGTCTTTACTTGTGTAATATGTAAGAAGCTATACTATTGGACTAATTACAAAATGGTATTACAAGAAAGGACGGACCGGTCTATCATTAGATATCTCTGCAACACAATACCTATGTATTTGACATAACGTCATAACTGTTACTCCCATTCTGTTGATAAAGTTAAGTCACTTGTTAAACTAAAATTCAATGTTACACATTTGACATTATATGTATGATGATAATAATTAATCTGACAACAGATGAAAAACTAAACTGGGATAACTAGTGGACAGGTGAGTCCTCAGGATGGGAACAATGACAGTGAACCTCCTACACAAGATTTTCTGTGGGCACTAATCTTTGCTGCTTAGTGCCATGAATTGCAAAAATAACAAATAAGAAATTTGTGGGTTGAGATTTTTGTGCCCCTATAATTGCTTGACAAAGCTCTTTATATTAATGACTGGATACATTGTTTACACACCATACCAAAACTGTGTATGTGTACATACCTGAAGTGCAGGAATGACTAATATATAACATTTGTAGTTCGGTAAATTGCATCACATTGTGCTTTTTTGAACAAGAGTTTGAGTTGATAAATTCTATCAAACATTATGTTGCCTTCTCATAAAGCAAACATTTACAGAAAATGTGTTGTTGGTTTTGTGGAGTGGGTTAATTGTAACAGGTTTATGTAGATTTGAAAACCCCAGTAGACTCTAAAGAGTTTTTAAATGTAGATTTTTGTTTGAGTGTCTTCTGTGTCCGAGGTTAACAAAGCAACTTTAACCTCTTCCTTGATGTTGAATGACTATGTTCTATTTAAATTTGTCTTGTGTTCAGTAGAAATAAAACAGCCTATTGTGCCTTTCACATCTATGATGGGAGCATAAGAATCTAATTCCTGCTAAAATCCAGATCAATGTGTCATGAATTCATAACACTGCTCCATTATTGATTCAGGGCTCAGTCATGTGAGCCCATGCTCCTCTGAATCATGAAGAACATGCAATTGCATTCCTGCTAAAAACGAAGGTTACTAAATGGTAACCCTAGTTCCATAAACACAGGCGGAGCCCTCTACTGGACTCTATGGGTACTACCTCCTCCACTCACGCACGCACTTGCCCTCTGAAATTTATTGTGCACATAGCCGACCAATAGGACGTCGCTACTGATACGTGCGTGACGTATAAATAGCAGTGTCCCTACTGCCTCAGCATCCGACTGCCTCTTCAGCAGATGGCGTCGGAGCAGCAGGGCTCATCGGTAGAGGGCTCCACCTGTGCTTATAGAACTAGGGTAACCATTTGGTAACCTTCGTTCTATCTCACACAGGCTCCGCCCTCTACTGGACTCTATGGGTACAGTGGGTGGAGCCTGATGACTGTCCGCCCTAGCCGTGACAAGCCAAAGTCCACCACGCCAACCCGGTCGGCCATAGGCCGGCCAAAGCCTAAACCACCACATCACCTAGTGACAGAATGGTGGGACACCCCTAAGAAGGTCGCTGGACCGATAGGGGCTTGGCCTGACCATTAACACCTAGACTGCCCTGACTTCTCACTGAAACGTCAGGCACTGCCAGTGTATGTTTCCCCTCTAAACCCAGTAGTCACCAGATCCTCACTTTTCAGATCCTAGGTCGCACTTTGCGAGCAGGATCCTGAGAAGGAGCCCGACATATCCAAGAGATAGAAATGCACAAACGGGCACAGTAAGGGCCAAGATGCCATTGTGCAGATCTCTTCGACACCCCCCGCTGATAAAGGGTCGTAGACACTTCCACACTTCGAGTGGAATGTGCACGCACTTTTTAGGGTGGATCTGTTCCCGCCTGTGTACAGGCTTGGGAGATTCACTCTCAAAGCCAGCTGGCCAGGCTCTTCTTGGATAAAGTTTTACCGACTGCACAATCACTGAAACAGACGAAGAGCTGACCAGTGCAACAAATGAGGGCTGTGTGTTCTACATAAGACGTTAGCATAGCACACATGGACACAACAGATGCACTCTCACTTCCCTGCACCCTAAGTGGGGTAGGGGGGTAGAATGCATCCAGATTTGTTGTCGTGAACCTGAACATCCTCCTTATGTTCTTAAGAACAAAGGAAGTGTGTTGTCTCAATCCGGCTGCACTGTGGACACCATGAACCAGCATGCAGCTGGGGTGAACTGAGAGGCACACAGCTCACTCGCCTTCTTAGCAGAGGTGTGAGCTAACCACAGGGCTGTTTGAGAGATAGCATTTTCAATGAGGACTGCTCCAGGGGCTCATAAGGTGCAGATATTAGAGCCACCAGCACAAGCAGCAAGTCCTACTGAGGCGCCGAGAGGCACGACACGGGTCACTGTCTTCTCACACCCTGCAGAAAGCATCAATGCTGAAACCCCAACCACTTAGCTTTACTGCAAGACGTGGTGGAGACTGCCTGCCACTTGGATGGTCTGTACGATCTCAGCGGATAGACCAGCCTCTCCCCTTTAGGAGCAAAACCTGGAGATGCTGGTCTAGCACCACATATGAAGCCTCACCCTTGTGACAAAGCCCCCCAGACTAGAGGTACAGGCCAGGGTTCTGTCACTGTAGGCTGCATCACTTCTACCAGAATGACAAACGACCATTCCCGCCCCACCTAACTGGAGGGATGAGATGGGGTGGGGGGGAAACGCATACAGCAGCCCTTCTGGCGTGCGTAACGCGTCCATCCCCAAGGGTGGGCTGTCCTGTCCTGGCTGAATTGAGAACCACGGCGGGCAGTGGGTGTTGGCAAACAGATCCACCTCCACTCTCTGAAGCGAGCTCAGATCTGCTGAACCACATTGTTGTGTAGTCTCCACCCGCTCGGTTCGGGGCCAGCCCTTGACATGAGGTCAGCCACCCCCGTTCTCCAAGCCTGGGACGTGAAGGGCTTTCAGAAACAGCAGGTGTTCTGATGCCCACGTCCATAGGTTCCCTGCCAGCGCCAACAGAGCCGTGGATTGGACTCCGCCCTATCTGTTGATGTACGTGCTGGAGGAAATGCACCACCACACTAGAAACACAACCTGGAGTGGATTGTGGATGTGTGGTGTGTGGCCCCCTCGGCTGACCTCGGGGAGCCACAAGACTCACTGCACTCCCCTGGCAGGTCCCTCCACATCCAGTGAGAGACTCATCAATGAAGACTGACACGGATGAAGACACCCTGCCAAGAAGCACCCGCGCTACCAGATAGTGAGAGACCCCCAGAAATGCAGGTCCTCCTGCACTACAATTTAAGGGGGGTCACCATGTATCACCTTTGCCTCTTGAGGTCCAGATGCAGGCTGGCAAACAACAACATCGTAGCAGTCACATGTGCAGCAAGCCCAGAGGGACCACATGATAGACTACTGCCTTGAGGCCCAACAGCAGCATCACTGACAGCGCTGTCGCAGCTGTCCCCTGCTGCAGCCTGTGGACCACCAAGTAACACACCTGTCTCAACAGATAGGCTCTTGGAGTGTTGCCGTTGAGCACAATCCCCAGATACTCCGCTCGCTGCAGCAGCTGGGGGGAACTCTCTTCCCGTGAGTAGAAGAACCCTCATGCCCTTCTCGTGCGTATAGTATTTGTAGGCTACACCGTGTGAGGTGAAGCGTATAAATTCCCTGTTACTGTGTCACCTCGACATGAAATAGGCGTCTTTCAGGTCGATGGTGGCGAACCAGTTACTGGGCTGCACCAGTTTCAGCAGTTTCTTTATCATCAGCATGTGGAAACGCCCTTTTGTCCATTATGCTGGTTCATGTGGTGGAGATCCAGAATGGCTCAGAAGGCTCTCCTGTTTTTGGGGACCAAAAAGTACATGGAGCAAGAACTCTGGTGGTATGCAGCAGAACTGAATAATAATAATAATAATAATCCTTATTTGTAGAGCACTTTTCAAAAACAAGTTACAAAGTGCTTTAACAAGTGTAAAGACAATACAAAAAAAACAAGATAAGAGCATGAAAAATTAATATAAAATTAGTAAAATACAATAAAATAAAAGGGATAAAATAAAGTCAAATAAGATCGGGAAAAGCTCTCCTATAAAAGTATGTTTTAAGAAGGGACTTAAAAGAGTTCACTGACTCAGCCGACCTGATTTCCTCGGGCAGGCTGTTCCAGAGCCTCGGGGCCCTGACAGCAAACGCTCTGTCCCCTTTAGTTTTCAGTCGAGACTCTGGAACAGACAACAGACCTCTGCCCGAGGATCTCAAGGTACGTGCTGGTGCGTATGGGACTTAAAGGTCAGAAATATAACAAGGCGAGAGGCCATGAAGAGCTTTAAAAGTGATCAATAGAATTTTAAAGTCAATTCTAAAACATACCGGGAGCCAGTGTAATGAAGCTAAAACAGGAGTAATGTGGTCATATTTCTTTGTTCTGGTTAAAAGCCTGGCAGCTGAGTTCTGGACAGTCTGGAGTCGATCAATAGATTTTTGGGTTAAACAGGTGAAAAGGCTGTTGCAATAATCCAGGCGTGATGAGATGAAGGCGTGTAAAATGGTCTCGGTGTCCTTAAAAGTTAACATAGATCGAATTTTAGCTATATTTCTAAGTTGATAAAAACATGATTGAACAAGCTTTGTGGTGTGCTGCTCGAAATTTAAATTACTGAATTACTGAAGAGTAGTCTCGTCTCAGAATGCTGTCCATCCAGCTTGTCAGTATGTAGCGGCGTCACAATTCTGCATGGAAATGTGTACATGTGAACAAAACGTCCCTGTAGTGTCCCTGAACGCACCAGGGCCGGTTGCTCCCTGATGTCTTTGAACGCATCACAGCTTGCTGCTCTGTGGGAAGTTGGAATTTCCGAGTTCAAAATTTCAAAGGGAACGCCCCCTTAAGCTGGATTTCTGACTTGGGAAGTCAGGAGAACCGCACTGGCCCGACTTTGTGATCCAAGATGGCTGTCGGGGTATCAACAGTTAGTGAAAGCTGTAGTTTATACTGTTTATTAGCACTTCTGTGTAGCTTGCGACTCATAGAAATGTTCATACACAAAGTGCTGTCCAACTAGGTCTGTGGACGTGTTGCTACAGTGTTTAGTATGAGTAAATACCGCACAATGCATTTTTTTTAATAAACCGGCGAAGAAATAGCTAACCTGGCTATTTGTAAACAACGGCTGGCCGAGCAAGGTTTTCTGACTTGTAACTGACCATAACTGGAACGCCATCAACTCAGGTGTGACGTCATTACCAGTTCCGACCTCCGACTTCCGAGGTAAATGGAACGCAGCATCAATATCAACACAGCTGCCGAGAGAAGCCAAGTCAGGACAGGGCATCCTCCTCTCCACTGCAGCGAGCTGCTGCTGGGAGAATGAGCCACTGTTCACTGTGATAAGTGCCGCGGGCCGCACCGCTGGAAAAGACTGGTTGCGTCTCTCCGGCTATAGCTGACCTAGATTGCCGTTAGCTCGGCTCGTGCCGTCGCAGCTAGCCAGCTGAGCGCTATACGGAGCAGGTATAGTTCAGTGGTTTAATTAAACAAACAAAAGGCGAGCACACTTACATACTGAGTGGCTGTGGAGTCCATAAAAAGTCATAATGAGAAAC
Source organism: Micropterus salmoides (assembly GCF_014851395.1). Classification (NCBI taxonomy): domain Eukaryota; kingdom Metazoa; phylum Chordata; class Actinopteri; order Centrarchiformes; family Centrarchidae; genus Micropterus; species Micropterus salmoides. Next base: position 9,479,832 of record NW_024044348.1, on the reverse strand, counting down.
TAAACCAGGAATTTAAATTAACATGTTTTACTCCAAAAACAGTTTCCACATTCTCAAAAGTCTTGCTGTAGTGTACACAAGCAGCACATGTAAAACAATGGCGTCTTGAAAACCAGACGGGGGGATGTGGCAGCGTCAGCAGGCGTCTGTCCCTCCATAACGGTCACTTGGCCAGTCGCTCCCTTCCCCAGCGGCAGGTGGTTGGCGGGGGGGGGCTGGACTCGTCCGGGCAGGACATGGGTCACTTCGCCCGGGTGCAAAGATTAATTTCTGGAAGTGGCGATTCCATCCGTGGAGGTGGTGAATTCAGAGAGCAGTTTGCCGTTTGCTAAAGAAAAAAGGAAGCTGAGGCAATAGGGACACTGCTATTTATACGTCACGCACGTATCGGTAGTGATGTCCTATTGGTCAGCTACGTGCACAACAAATTTGAGGGCAAGTGCGTGCGAGTGATTGGAGGAGGTAGTATCCATGGAGTCCAGTAGAGGGCGGAGCCTGTGTGAGATATTTTCTCTTTTCTCACTGTTCTAAAATTTTGTTTTGTCAAAATGAACAGATGTGGTGGGGAGAATGGGCATAGCTGTAAATGAATTGAAATGAAAAATGTATAAGGCGGTAGTTTTGTATTATTTCAAATGAATTAATTTGTCTTAGAAAACGTGCTGCTCGTGTGAAACTTGATTGGTGTTAATAAGCTCCCACTGATTTAGAAGGCAAGTTATGCTCTCTGACAAAATATGCAATGTTTTCAATTACCAATTTTATTTGGGCAGCATATGTTCAGCCGCGTTGGCTTAGAGACATTAGTTTATCATAAATTCATTAGCAGTCCTAATTAGCAGTATATTCTGCTGATAACATCTATCTAATGTTCTGCTAGCTGCATGGATTTGAGTTTGTGTTGAAGCGTCTTTCTGCACCTTAACTCTGAGAGAACCAGAGAAAAAGTTGCTGGAGGCAAATTTGGTGTTTAGGCTCTCCTTAGCAACAAGGGGCAGGAAGTTTGGCATCTTTATATTCCCAATCTGAAGGCAGCAAACAGCCTGGTTTCCTGTTTACACAATAGCTTACTAACAATAGCACAATTTTAGCAAATATATGTAAGATTTGGGCTTATTAACATTCATTTTATCTCAAAGTTTCTTACCAGACAGGGCTCCATATCACATGTAATGAATGACTGTAGAGATACATAATAGTGTCAAAAACAATGGATAAATATTAAATAAACCTTTATAAGATCCATGTTTTGTACAATGGAGTTTGGAGGGTTTTTTATTTTTTTTACAGTATTTTAAATGTTAAAGGTGCTACAAATACTTACTGCACTAAAGCTGTTAAATTTTAACATGCCTTGGGGGGGTTTTCCCCAAAACCACATTATATAAAGAAATAGTTTTTTTGCTGCTGAATTTTAAAGGCTCTGAGGCGGCTCTCACAGAGAAACATTTTAAACTCTTCTGCTGGGGGTTACCACAACGATCAAGGATGGCATTTGCCTTTCTGAGCAAATGCCCTTCACAGAAGTCAGCCAGCTGAGCCCATCTCTAGTGATCTTGCAGAGTACCTCCCAAAGCCCCTCCAATCTGTTTTTATTGAACAGGTTAAAAATATTCAGGACACCATCCTGAAACTATTTTACCACAAAGATTTTTTAAAAAGCCTTTTTGCAGATTTACTGTAATTGGTATCAGCTTAAAGGTACCCAGACAAATACCCACTAGCTTTATTGACCACTGTGCTGTATGTGTGGAGGTCCTTGACAATTGTCAAAAATCAATAATCATGTGCTTCATTTTTGAGACATTCAGACATTCCTAATTTCTCCATGACTATTCGGCTTATTGATGGTTGTGATGGCCAAAATCATCAGTATTGCTGCGTTTGTCCTGTGGCAAATAAACGAAGCGTCATCTCCACCTTCAGTCTAACTGAAAACGCATTACTGCGTAAAGTCAGTGGTGAGATCACGTCCCTCACGAAATCGCTGACAAAGTTTATGCCTTCGCTATCCGACCCCGTCTTATTAACTTGTGCGTCGTCAGAATTCTTCCTCTCCTCTCAGCATGTCTGTCTCCACAGTGCCATCACAAGCCCTACTGGCAACTCCTAACCACTTGAGAGACCTCTCGAGCTGTCTTAAATAACTGGGAGAGTAAGAGTGATATTTAGCTTTGAGAAATTTGATAACTTGCTTTTATTCTTAAAAGTAGGAGAAAATTTCATGAATTCTCAGCACTTAAGACTAAAATGGCACTTTGAGAAGCTTGATAAATACCGGCCCAGGGCACAGGTTCATTCAAAGTAAGACTGTGTCCATCCTCTTAGTCTCAGAATGAGTGAACGATCAGCAAACTTTATGATAAAACTGTTTCCTGCTGCCGTTTGTATATAAAACATGAAAGGAAAGAAGGCACAGTCCTCAGGAGAGCTGGTGGATAAAAAGAGTATCGCTAAGGATGTACAGGTTATTCTTGAACTCTATAATCTGTAAGTGAGAAAATCTGCTGTCTAGCAGTTAAGTTCATATTTCAATTGAGATTAAATCTTTTCATCTAACAAATGTGGCTGTATTGTGTTAAAGGCTGATAAAAAAAAAATCAATAAGCAGAGCTGTGCATGAGCCTTTTAGGCCATCCACATTACTGGTTATGCTACTGCAGCAGAGACATCATAAGATTAAAACAATGATCTGCTATTTGTCTGGGGACTCAATAGTATCTGCTTAATTAGCCTAATCCACTGACCTCACTATGGAGCTTTCAAATGAAATATTTTAAACCAAAGGTATATATTGGGGGGGGGGACTGTCCATATACCTAGCCATGGGACACTGTTACCATTTTGTCATGATGTTGTTGAGTTTTGTTAAATGTACTTTTTCATTGCTGTGAGAACCACAAATAAAATCCCATTAACTTCCATTGAATTTCATTGGCAGCACAAGTCTCAATGGCAGAGAACTCACAACCTCAATTTATGCAACCAAATTTAGCACCACTAGCATGAGATTAATTTGCCATGGCTATCAGAACCATAACCAGATTATATTTTTCATATGTTACTTACATATCTAAAGTGTTCAGTTATGTTTTTCTATGTTGTTTTTTCCCACATAAAGGTCCAAATTTTGCTTCAAAGTCCTCAGCCCACTTCACAATATCAGGAATAATAATCTTTGGGGCAAATTCTGAATCCTTTTTTGTTGTTGCTGAACAAAAAGTAGTCAAATTTTTGTTAATTATAAAATGAGTTTCTAAAACCACCAAATTCCCAGAAATAAAAAATAAAGAGTACTAAATCATGACCACAAGCTTCCATTTATCATACCCAAACAGTTTTCTAACCTTATCCTCAACTGACAGATCAGAAAATGCATTTATGAGTGGATTTGAAACATTCATTGTTTGTTGGTGCCCTCCAAATGACCTGTCTTATTTATTTATGAATGAAAAGTTGCTGTTTTTAGCAGGAATAATTCAAGGCTTTTTATACTGTAATGTACTGATGGAGATTTTATCAAGCAGTTTGCCATGATCTACAGCCACACCCTTGTCTTGTTCTCAAAAGTTGCTCAGTAATGACACCCAAGAAGTGTATGGGTAGGGTGTCTATAAATAAAAATGTCACAGGTAAACATTAACCAAATGAAAAATATCAACCCTCAGAAATGATACAGGAATGCCTTGGGCCAATACAGTCTTACAGAAGTTATTAACTCTCCAAGTTTGATTAAAATTAAACTTGTGAGTAGCTGTTATGGCCTTTGAAAGTTTAAATACTGAAGTTTAATTTTGTACCTTATTAGGCAAATCAGTTAAGTACATTAAGTTATTTTTTATATTAAATCAAATGACTCCATTTAAATGGAAGAGTTGCTCCTAGTGCCAAATCCACTGAAAATCATCACCCAACCCAGCTCTATACAGATTTTTAACCAACTTTAACTATTTTTTTGGTTCTTAAGCTGAATGTAAACTGTATGGTTGAGCCCCTGAGGTTCACACCACCCTATCATAAAAAAACCTAGGCTGCAAGCAGTTTAGACAAGCCAGGTGTTAACTACCTGCTCAGCACCAAAAGGCAAAGTGGCTGGTGGAGAAAGCATCTAACACAAATATTATTCTCAGAAGCTGGAAACATTGATCATGGCAGACAGATGTCAGATCACAGAACTGATTTATTTTTCCAACAGTGATGTGTAAAGGCTTTGGAAGACACTGACAAATTATGTTGTCTTGCTGATTGGGTCGTCAGGTCGGAAAACACTTGAATGTGATGTTCTGGAGGGCAATTACAAAATGTGTAACTTGTGGTATAGGTAGGACTTGTTAACCAACCAGTTCTCACTTCCAAGTCATCACAAATGGACACATGTACAAGACCGCTTGGCGACAGTTTGTAATTCAGTGGGAATCCCCTTAGCATCATAGTTCAACACACTGGAGGAAGCCCTGTAGCATAATTTATGAACGCTAAAAGCAGGTGTAGGATACAAATAACAGAAAAGTCAAAGTAAAGATGTGGACTTTCACCCAGCACACCGCTGTTTGTTTACCATGTGAAACTGTGTAATTATGTAGGTTACGTAAGGTACGTAAGTAACGTTACTTAACTTACTTAAGTTAAGTCATGTAGTTTTGTTGGCTAAACCTAACCAATTAGGTTGATTGTTTTTTTTTGCATTCAGCTATTGTTCATATCATATAAATACTTTAAGTGTATCAATATAAATTGTTTTGTAATATTATTTTGGCAAGCAACATTAACTTGTTCAAACACATAAAACCAATATGTGGACAGACTTTAATATTTACCAGTGAAATCACCTTAGATGTTTAGAAAGTCAAAGGAGATTGTTGCATCAATTGTCGTGAATTGGAAAATTAGTTATAAAGACCAAAACCAGGCTGTAAACATGTTTATTTCTGCTGTAAAGTGGGGCATTTTAACATGGGTCTATGGGGATTGACATGCTTTTGGAACCAGCCTCTAGTGGCCATTCGATGAATTGCTTTTGGCACTTCTGCGTTGGCTTCATTTTTTAGCCCTGGAGGTTGCTGCTTGGTCCCGCGTGATGACTTCAGCACTGTAGGTTTAACACACAGACTTTGAGCCGACTTCTTACAGAATGTTTCTCTCAGAGCTGGCTTGATGTCAGCCTTCACCACCTTCGGTGTAGCTGGGGGAACAAACTTTTACTCCACTTCCACTATAACTCTGTTTGTCTATTATATATAATTATTTTCTTTGTTTCATCTTCTTTTCTAGATAATTATTGCTGTTTATTACTAGTTTAACTCCTCAGTTCAGTGACTAAAGGATGTCATGCATATTTTATGATGTGAGGATGAGCAATCATGTAAAACATTAGTCATTATGCCCAACCCTACACTATGTCCCTACACTGTTAAGAATTTTCCTGTAAAAAAAAAACAGTAAAGAACTGGCAGCAGGGTTGCCAGTGTTTTACAATAAAATTAACATTCTTTTACTGTCACTAAGGTTTACGGTATTATAATGAAAAATACAGTATGAACTGGTTTTTTGATTACTTTCACAGTATTTTACAGCTAATTTACTTGTTTAAAATCATTATATAGCTTTTATAATTATAATTTATAATTATATAGGGTTTTTTTGCAGTATTATGCCATTTTATTTTTTTTTGTATATTTTACATGTTTTTACATGTTTATCTCTTTATCCTAAATAAATGCTGACTTAGCAGGTCATCCACTACTTAAAGGCACTTTTGTTAAGACAAAGTCTATAATAGAATTTACTGATGTCACTCTTCCCAAATTATTCAAAGCTGGCTACATGCACAGAACGCAAACCATATAAAAATGTTATTTGTGAGTGAAGAACAGAGAAAAATCATTAATTTTTGAATCCAAAGATTCTTATTGCACTTTACTTTTTATTTAAATATAAAGATGGAAACTGTAAATTAAGAACAATTGCATTTTTAACTAACTCATGACATATGAAGAAACCAGTTCTCTCAGTCCCGCTTTGGTAGCCCATTGACTGCGTGAGAAAGAGAGAGGAGAGATGAGTTCCAAAATTACTTTAATTGCAACTTCTAGATAGAATAGAGTCAGATAATGGAAGAGGGATTCAGACTTTTTACTCTGTAAGGGAAAAAGAGGAAGGGAACAGGACGGGAAGATTGAGAGAGAGAAAGAATTAGAGGATTGGGATAAGCCCAAGTTTTGATAAATATATGTAATGAGTAATGAGATGAAGTAAGCTCACCATCTTAAATTAAGTCCCACTCAAAATCCATGAGTCTCCTCAGCAGAGTGGATCCATGTGGACAGACTGTTGTTGTCTTTTTGTTGGTGACTTTGCCAGTTTTCTTTGATAAGACCCTTGGTGCCTAGTCCAGCCCCGGTGCCTCTCTCAGGGTTTATTCCAAATGAGCGCCTGAAAAACAACAACATGGCACATCATATCCACTGACACACTGACTCTGGGCTTAATCACACATTCCTTATGATTTCTGTAGGCTTCAGACCTGCACATTTCTGAAAGGTCCTTTTGCATTTAGGCATACAACACCGCATGACTAAATTAGGTATATTGTTGTGAATTTTCATGTCTCACACAGGCTGGAGAGGTGCTAGACCAATGTTCACAGACATGACAAGAGAAACATCATTGTACTAGTTAAAGAAGTACTAAATTGAAGTTGGAAGACTGTAAAGCAAGAAAGAAAACTGCTTTTTGCCAGTTTACCTGACAGTTGCCATATTTCAGTGTTTCAGGTGTGTGAAATCAATTGTGTCATGTGATTAACAGGCAAGTACTTTCTATGATCAGTAGTGCAGAGAGAAAATAGTGTGGTGTATCTGTGATGTCAGAGAAACATGTCAAAAATCACCCTAAATACAATTGAACAGTCGGATTTAAATCATGCACAAAACAGTCAACAGTTCAACTAATAAATTACTTGCCTTGTGTTGTGTGCAAATTTCTAGCTATCTGCTTCTATCATGACATGCACACATTCAGCAAGCAAAACAAACTGGAAACATCACTGATAGACTTTGCACTAATTAATAAATTAATACAATCGCAAGTCACCCAAAAGATAGTAAGTAGGAGATGGAGATGGATGAAGAAACTAACGGATCCAGCTTGACATGTGCAGATCAGGTGAAATTGTTTTTCCCAAAATGCAAAAAATACTGCATGATACCGTTATCTAAGATACTCGTTGGTTGCTGTATTTTAGGCATACGTTATAGTACTGTTTAAGAAAACGTTAATGGAGCATAATTTAACAGATTTGTGTTTACATTAACAGTAAAGGGCTGTATTTAAGAAAAACAGGTTAATACTGTTCAAATCTTGCTGTAAATTTACAGCAATTATAGGCTATACATACATATAGCCTATAATGGAAATATGTCCTTTAGTGAGTCTTCTGAAATAAAGAATTCAATCCAGACGTCTTTTAAGGGTTTTATTCTTTGCAAAGGGTCAGACAGACATACAGAGTGCAAACAGTCTGCAGAATGTAAGACAAAGAGCCAGTGAAGAAACAGGAGACTTTATATTGCGCAGCTATCTTAGGGAGGAAGGGAGTAGGGACCTACTGCCCTGAGATGAAGGCCTATCATGGACAGTCTGATAAGAAAACTCTCTAATCAGCATCTTTCCCATGGGAACCTCTACCTAACTGCAACCTAATAAAATGATCAAAAACCACACAGTGAAACATAGGTCTATAATAATGAAGCATGCAAGGTGAAACAATAAACACAGTAAAATATCAAATCATCAAATTTCCATCACAATCTGTTACAGTAAATGAAATAGTAGCCTAAAATAAAATGTCCATACATTTCAGCAATCTTTGAATTTCAGGCCTGTCTGTCTCCCCTCACACGAGGGAATGTAAGCTTTGACATTCTAACTTACATTTTTGTCTCCTTGTTAGCTGTGTAATGCATATTCACCTTTCCTGTTTCATTAGCTATTCAAAGAGTCTAAACACCCCATCGAGGCTATAATGAGTGGAGTGAGGACACAATGAAGCTATTCATAATTCATCAGAATAGGCTAATACGTAACATTAAGTTACAATAGGCCTATTTAACTGATTGATTTTAAGGTTAACGCAAAAATGAATCACTTTAAAATATTCTTTTAAATACGCCAATGGAGTTAAAAACAAGAGCCTACACTAATGAAACTTGTCTCCCAAATTACCCTGAATGTCACTGTAAAATAGGTTTGTACGGAAAATGGAGAATCAAACTTGTGTAAATATTGTACACACTTCAAATCTTCACATAAAGTAGAAGTAGTTATTTCATGGTTTGTTCCCATGCATCTAAATCAGCATGTTTAACTCAAAACTTCACATTCTTTTCATATTCATACATAACGTTAAATAATATACATTTCAATTCTGCAGGGCAAAGTGTGTTTCTTTGTTCTTTTAGTCTTAAAGTCCTCAAGTCTGAGTTCCACTTGATGGAAACCGTAGATAGTGGATTGTTCTCTGAGAAGGGCCAAGCAAGTTGTAATTCTATGACAGACTTTGGCTATCCACTTTGGTTTTTCATGCTCTGTGAGTTCTTGTCGTAAATCATGAAATTGTTATAAATTTTCCATTAGTGACCTCGAATCCTACAAAGGTCATGGGACAGCAGAGGTTCCTGGGGTCAATCAGTCAATCAGTTCTCAGGACAGAGCTTATATGACAAATTTATTTCTGCTTGCTTCCATCACCAAAACACAGACACTTGCAACTGAGCTGCCCACTTGCCGGCCTGTTACCTACTACATGTCTACTTTCTTGCCTATCTTTACCTGTCTGTAAGCTCTTCCCACTAATAAATCACTGAACTGTATCTACTCCACCTCAGTCCTCCTGTATTCCTGTTACCTTGCTTGCCCCCACCGCGACAGACAGTGCAGAAATAAATTCTCCCATCAGGTTTTTCTACCACTTTCATAAAGCAAATGTATTGAAGATCTAAAGTATAAAATACATCAAAAACCAACTACCTTTATTAAACCTCATCACCAGGCTATAACCATTAGAGCCATGAGACAATGAGATCATGATTCACACATCAAAGCGTCACAAAAGAAATAATACATGAAGGCCGTGCTTTCAAACTAATATTCCTTACCGACGTACCTGTGAAAACTCTCTTTTTTAGTACTAATCCTTGGCTTCACATTTTATTCATTTATGTATAAGAATTCAGATTAATAATGATTATATTAATAGGTATTCCTGACCCATGCTCTGGATGGAGCGTTCATAATTACAATGAGACCAGAGCAATGATAGTCATGTACTGTAAATGTAGTCATTAACTTCCACTTGTATTGAACATTGTCAACCCAGGAGTCAAGTACGTCTACTGCACATTTATATTTTACTGGGGAAATCATTCACAGACTCCCTTTCATCACCATATCATCAAAAGTATATCAATGTGGATATTTCTGCTCCACTGCGCCAACTTTTGTTATAGGCAGTTTAGTAAATAGGTAGGCTATTTACTAAGGAAAACGATATGTTCTATCACTGGGCCCTAATCAGCAGCCAGTATCAGAGGCTCTGCTTCAAATACTGTAAAAAAAACCTGCTGAGAGAGGAGGAGGCAGTCCAGATAGCGGCATCAATTTAAACACTGCAAATCGGTGTGACTGTAACAATTTAAGCTGCTGTTTTCGGCGGACGGGTGCTAATCAAGACCAGTTGTGAACAGAGAAAGTAAAACTCCCTGTAAAAACTGCTGCAGTACATGAAAGGATTTTGAGAAAGTTTAAAACTACAGACCACTACTAGACCACATTTTGGTAACTGGTGATTAAAATTGTTGTAACAAGTCAGTCTTACTAGTCTAATATTCCATACTCAGTATTCTAGTGTTGAAATGATTAATCAATTGTTTGAGTGACAGAAAATTAAGTCATTTATCAAGTGAAAATGGCAAACAATTGCTGGTTTAAGCTGTTCAAAGGTGAGGACTTCTTGCTTTTGTCTCACTGTAAATATAGAATATCTTCTTATATTGGACTGTTGGAGGCCGCATGGTGGTGCAGTGGCTAGCACTGTCACAGCAAGAAGGTCCGGTGTTCAAACCTTTCTGTGTGGAGTTTGCACGGTATCCCTGTGTCAGCTTGGTTTCTGTCCAGGTACTCTGACCTCCAAAGACACGCATAGGATAATTGGCTGAATGTGTGTTACTGGGTGTGTTGGCCCTGCGATGTACTGGCGACCTGTCCAGGGTGTACCCTGCCTCTCGCCCGATGCCAGGTGGGATTGACTCCTTTTACCTAAAGTCACAAAAGCAGTTTTACTAAGTCGGACCTCATAACATTTCTATAAAACTTCAAACAAGACACAAGTCTGAACTGAATGCATCATATTAATGCAGCAGCACAAATATGCATGAAATGGGGCTGTGGCTCAGGTGGTTGTAGTATCCTTGGGCAAGATTCTGAACCCAAAATTGCTGTGCTGTCAATGTGTGAATGTATGGGTGAGCTCATCATGTGAGAATCATTATGAATCAATGAATGATGGAATTTGGAAAACATCCTCTTGTATGGCAGCATCCACTGTATGAATGTGTGTGTGAATGTGACGTGTTGTAAAGCGCTTTATGTGGTCAGTTTCATAAACCATAAAAAACAAAAACAAAGAATGGGTTGATTTTAAGTTGCTAAGGTTGCTTATCATATATGATCAGTGTATAAAAAAAGAGTTTACCCTTTCGGTTCAAGAGAGGTTAAAAATAGTCTCATACAACCATGTTATCACCATAATAAGATAATAACCAAACATATATGAATATTTTTGATTTTTTTCACATACAGCATATGAGCAAATTAAATTACAATTGGACTTCATAAAATAGGTCACAGAATTTGAATATACTATGAAAGGGGATCAGAAATGTTATTAGGTAATTCACTTATGATGCTGGACTTCTCCAAAGACACATAAATATCTGCAAATCCATACAGAGAAGGGGAATATGCGTAACCATAGATCACACACACCTCCCATATCTCAACAAGGTGTTGTGTGGATTTGCTTGTCAAGCAAGGTGATTTGTTGATTTAACTCCAGTCAGAAGGTGGGTTCAACATGGAGAAGAAAAATATGGAAATGTTGTAAGTTGTATTTACAAGTATTAGGGTTGGGTATCATTAAAATTTTTTCATTACCAGTACCAAAACTAGTTCCCTTAAAGTGATATCGATACCAGTAGACTACTTTATTTGATACCTTGCATAAAATGCCACCTGTTGAAGCCATAGTAGTTGATTGGTAGCCAATTATTATTTTTATCGATGTTATGGACTAGCAAGGTTATATAATTTATTTATTTTCTTGTTTCAAATAGGCTACATAAAAGTATTGGGAAATTGTATCAGATCCCTCTTCATCCTAAGTTGTTTATCCTCACGGGTAGTAGCTATTATACCGGGAAAGACCACAGCTTGCAAATTTTTTTATATTTGAATGACAGTGGAGGAGTGGAATAGTTTAGTGACCAAAAAAGTTGTGGGAAACAATTTTAAGTAAATTTTTTGATACGTGGGTTGAAAGTAAACAACAGAAACTTATTTTGTTAACTATCGATCAATAAACTGAATTGAAAAATTACCGTGAGTGCTTTTCCCTTTATTGGTGAGTCGCAAACCTCCTCCAAAAACGACACAAGTTTAAAACGAGAAAGGAGTCTGTTTAAACAAGTCACTTAACTACACTAAAGACTCACAAACAGAGGAAAAGAGAGGCTACACGTTCAGGCGATCAAATCAAGGCTCTGTGAGTGAAATCAACTGATTGCTGCTGCGCCACAAAAACGTTTAATTAATGTGATAGAACGCAGTGATCGATTAGTGAGAAGTGTTGTGAATAACAAATAAAAACGTACAGAGAAGTGTTAAATGATACCAGAAGATGAAACCAACGGAAAGCCAGTGACGAACATGCCTGTGACCGCAGCCAAAGGTGGAGGGGCTGTTATAATCACACAGGCCTATTTTTATGCAGTTTATGGTGCAATCACAAAAGGGGAAAAAAGGTGTGCTTTTCTCTTTCTTTCAGTGTGTTGTTTTGATTTTTGGCTGCAAAAAAACCATACAAATAGTATTTTTTTGCCACAATCTGGTACCAAAAAGTATTGATTGAAGTACTGGTTTGACTGGAGACATTTCAATTCTACTCGATACTGGGCTGTTTCGGTCGATACCATAAAGGTATCGAGTAACAATACCCATCCCTAACAAGTATACAAACAACAGCCACAATGGTCATTAGGCTTCAATAACATAATATGATTTAACTGATGTTGACGGCCTCCTTGCTTCAAGTGTCTTTGTACTCACCGCTGCCTCTTGCATACCACATGTCAAATATCGTGCAACTGTGGCTCTTGTTGACAAAAACCATTAACTTTAACAGATGGATGAAGCCAGCAAAGAATTGTTCAATCAATTAATTAATTTGCTTACTGCTATATATGGCTATATATAGCTGTATAATAAGGGAAAATTATGTCTTGTAGTTTTTGAGGAGGACTTGGTTTGACGCAGATGCCCAGCATGTCTGTAGAATGTAAACTGCACCCATGTTGTGATACCCCCCTCCAATGAGCATAATAATCTGACCTGAAAATGTTCACCATCAATTCCCAGAGTTCCTTTTCATCCTTCACCCTTCTCGCTGTGGCCACTCTTCATTAGAGAATACACTCTGGGGCATAATAAAGGTCCGTTTTGAGTGACAGTGACCCAAAGACCCTTTTTGCAAGCTGCTGAAATCTCCCAGCTGTGTTGGTGAATAAAAACCTGCCTCAGTGAACAGAGCCCCACATGAGTGCTTTTTATTTCCGCCTTGGCCTACTTTTAGCTCAAATGCTCATTAAATAAGATCTTGTGTTAAAGCCGGAAATAGAGAGAAAAGTTGGGGAGGGGGGTGGGGGCAATAATCGTGTATCTAGCCATGTAAATCTTATTGCCTGTGGGGGTCTTGGCAAGTGGCTTTAATGCGTGTGTGGATTATGGATGTTTACTAGATCCATTTCCAAATCCTTACTGATGTGCATCTTATATTCCCCCCTGACTATCATTATGTACCACTGAAGGCAAACATGCAGTTGTTCTCACCTAAGATCACATAAGAATCAGACACTGGCTTTGGACTCTTGGAAAGAGTGTAGATTTCCTCCCAGTGCAGCACTCTTCCCAACTGACTGTAATTGATCTCATATATGAAAAGCCTAACCTCTTTAGAGGAGGTGATAATTAGTCTAATATCACAATTCAGAATGTTTAATGAAAATTCATACTTTCTTTCTTTGAAATGTTCAAAGAATTACCGACCATGTGGATTATTATGAAAATTAGACTTACTCAGGGTTGTAGAGGGCCAACCATGTCTCCTAGAAATCCCGCTTATATACAGTGTAACAGCAAATACATTTTAAAGGTATGGTAACTATCAAGATAATGAGGATATGTTGTTAATTAATGTATCTGGCAAGCCGCAAAAATCTTCATACTTAACATATCAGTAAAATGTTATTTCACATGGTATTTCATTTGTTTAAAATATTCGATCTTACAATACAATATTAGCAGGTAGTGACTACTACTTATGTTTGGACACTTGCAGCACTCAGTTATGGTTACAGAATGATCTTAGTTTAAGATAAAAAGTCAGCAGTGACTTGAATCACTTAACGCAACAAGATTATCAACATTTAACAAAAACCACAATCTTTCCCTAACTATAACCAAAGTGCTTTTGTTGCCTAAACCTGACTACAGCTGTGACTGAGCGAGTCTAAGTCTGTGCTTTGTACGTCTACCACCTACCCTGACCACCTTCCTGTGGCTTCAGTGTTGTAAAAAATAAATGTAGCGGTTCGTTCACTCATAAAAATGTTGCCTGTGAACATTACCCAGACAGTGATTATGCTTGGCAGCCAAGCATATTTGGGAAAACCTAGTAAAATTTTAGCAGTATAGTAACATATACATGCATTTTGTAGGAGAGAGTATGAATGAATTAGTTTCTGTCACCCTCTACAGTCAGCTGTCTAATAAAGGGAAATTGTGACTGAACCAAAATAATTGACTAAAATCTTAAATTAACTAAATGTAAAGTCTGTATACAAATACTAATTTGCAATAATGTGAAGAAAAATCTTGCCATTTTTGTAGGGTATATTATACAAATATACATACAAAAAAGTGTTCAGATTTCACCATTTTCATTGCCATCAGACTCCTTAGTACTGTATTGTGGTTGAATCTGTTATAGTTTGGTTTGGTTTACACAAACTCTGGTGTGTGTTTGGTTTGGTTCATTTCATTTAACAACTATAACAAAGTCTCAGTTTGCTACCAACCAAACTCTGGTGCAATGTCTACTTGGTGCGCAAAGCAGACTAACTAATAAATTAATGTACTTATTGCTGTTAGTCACCAGTATTTGATTTGTACAATGACAGTCACCAAAACCATCCAATGAATAAGTTACTTGTCAATCTAAATGACTTCCTGTTTACAGCTCTTGATTTGTTTGTAATGAGTTTTTAAAATTAATTAATTATAATTTCTTTCTTTGGTCAGGACTGTGTGAACTGTACTACAGATGTAAAAGTGACCTTAAAGAAATTGTTCAACTTTTTGAAAATATGAATATTTTCTTGCCAGAAGTTAGATCAGAAGATTGATACCACTCTCACACCTGTACACTAAATATGTAGCTACAGCCGGTAAGCTTAGCATAAAGACTGGAAACAGGAAAACAACTAGCCTGTCTAAAGGTCACACAATCCGCCTACCAGCACCTCTAAAGCTCGATAATAAAGAATTTACATCTCGTTAATTTTGAAAATAAAAGCGCAGTGACTGACAGTAGGAGTATTTCCTGGCAGTAAACAGTTATGCTAAGCTAAGCTAACCCATTGCAGGCGGTAGCCTTATTTTTACTGGACTGAGTGGTATCAATTCTTCTCACTAACTCTCTGCAAAAAAGCAAAATAAGCATCTTCTCCCAAATGTAGAACCATTTCATTACAACTGGGTTGTTTGCAGACTCAGTTTGCTTTGCTCTGCTATCTCTGTTTATCTGTTATCCCAATTGTTGCAGCTGTTCTAAGATTTTTTCTTCCGTTTTCCCTCTCCGGCATGTAGTTTAACAAACAGAAGGCCACAACAAGTCCGCACATATTTTTGCACCACATTTGATTGTATCCCTGTTTAAGATGAGTTTGTTGTTTACACACTGACAGCTTTATGTCTTTTTGTGTTTCCCCTGTAGTTGGGAGGATGTGGTATACTGGGGGTTGGAGTTTGGCTCTCTGTGACCCAAGGAAACTTTGCTACCCTGTCATCATCCCTTCCCTCGCTGTCAGCAGCCAACCTGCTCATTGCGGTGGGGACCATCATCATGGTGATCGGCTGTCTGGGCTGTGTGGGAGCTGTCAAAGAG
Organism: Micropterus salmoides; assembly: GCF_014851395.1. Lineage (NCBI taxonomy): Eukaryota > Metazoa > Chordata > Actinopteri > Centrarchiformes > Centrarchidae > Micropterus > Micropterus salmoides. The sequence continues at coordinate 9,464,336 of NW_024044348.1, read as the reverse complement.
AGCCGTCCTCTGCTGCTGACGGTAAGTTATTTGCCAGGATGGTTTCTGATGCTATTGCTAACTTTAAACACAAGGCTGTGTTGTTGTGATAATGCAACGGAACACATTTTGTTGTTGTTGGCCTGACAAATAATATGACAAACCTTTCATGATGTCATATGCTTTGACAATCTGATACAGCATGACTTTCTATGTTTGTACACTCTATCGCCGATTGATAGGACACGCAGGTGATTTAACCTGTATGCATTGTCACATTTGCTGTTGTAAACAGCTGCTGTCTGCATGAGCTTCGTTAATGAAAATATCTTGAACACAAGAAGTCTTTCATTTTACATTTGAAGTTTGTGTGTGTTAAACAGAAGTAGAGCTGCACAGTTATTAATTATCATTCGCCATGGCTTTATGGGGAAAGGAAAGATTGCATAGAAGTGACACACACAAAATCTAAGGAAGCAGTTTGAGGTTGTTAGATATTACTGCTATACTATGTATAGCATTATAAAGGTTTTTAAGTCTGACTGATGACTGTTAAAGATACTCATAACAGCTCTGCATTTTAATTATCTAATGCTAACGTTAACTTCACAGACTGATGGTACATATCAATTCACAGCTGCGAATCCTGAAGGCCAGGATTCAGAATATTTAAGCTTTAAACAATGATATGACATGTTTATTGTATCATTGTTTAACTGGGACTACTGACCACTATTAGTTTACACTTGACAGCTACAGAGCTAGCTGCCAACCGCTTGTCTGAAAGTGACGTGATGTGATCAGCTAACGCCATTTATCTAGAGGATGATCCACCACTGCAAGAAGCCTATCCCTTCATACATCAAAATATTGCAGTTTTTGAGATAAACCACCTTTGACCAAGTTTTAATATTACAGCAGTAGTTTTTGCCATAGAATCTGATGATCATAACAATAGTTTTCACCTTCAGGTTGTGAAAATAAAGTAAATGATGGTGTAACTGTTACATTAGACTCACAAGCAAAATAACTGAAAATGACACATAACTTTATTGACTGCAAAATGGGCTGTTATGGCTGCAACATAATCCTTGGTATGACAACATCATGGAAATGATCCAGAGGAAGAGATAGACCATTGTGTTTAACCAAATACAGAAGACTTGCTCTGAAATCTCACAAAAGATGAGTTGTTGCAGGAAGAGGATGGTGGAACATGAGTCAGTAAGCCATCTCACAAAAAGAAAATAACCTACATAACATAAACAAGTTGTACGTTCATTCAACTACAGCAACTACGCAACTCTCCTCCCCTTAATGGCAATAAAGGGGCACTGATGATTTCTTGCTGTTTCCTGTTGCCACAATGGAACTTGTGAAATAGTTTTTCACAGGAAACCCTCCCGATCGCCATTTCCATCACTGCCAAAACATTCTTACTCCCAACTTGTCGCATATGGACGCTTGGTCAAGACCCCTTAGTGTCACTTTTTAACACCCTGGGTAAATGTTTAGTATAATTTTTGGATGTGTAGGTCTCCACGGTCAAGTTATCAATAATCAATATGCAACTTCCAGTCTGGTTTGCAATAATAAACATGCAATGTCAGGTAAAACTTTCAAAATAAAACTAGTTGTTAATGTTATAAAATTTTGCAGTTTGGTTTGGTTTAGGCAACAAAACTACTTGGTTGGGTTTAGAAAAAGTTCTTGGTTATGGTTAAAAAACTTAACTTACATAAGTTAAGGGGCTTTATGTAGTTTTTCAATGAAATCACTTATTTCAGTCAGGATAAATTTCATCAAAGACTGATATTGCGGAATTGCATTTAAATTTGGTGGTATGGCTCTGTTCTGGGAGGACACCTCTCTGCCTTTCCACATGCCTATGTGGAAAAGGCATTAGGTAGGAAGAGCACCTCCCTGCCCGTCCACGTGCATACATTGAAAACCCGAGGCAGAGAGCTGCAGTAAAGAACCCCTGTACAGAACAGAGCAGGCATATGCAATTTACATGTTTAATCAGATACTAGATGGGCACTGAAGCATGGTGGTAAACGGGCCTGGGGCTGAAGACCATACTGTTTGTTATCAGGATGCACCTCTGCAGCTCTGTGTCGCCACCAGCACACGAACAGAGAACACATCGCAGAGACACGATGAAGTAAAAGTAGCTCTAAGCTACTGCAGAATGTGCAACAAAACCTAAAGAGTAAAAGACAACTTTGTCGATACATCTATTAAACGAGCATAACGTAGAGAAGGAGTTGATTGATCCACTCTGTCCACATCTTTCATCCTGTTATTAAAGCACACCGCACTAACACTAGCTTGGCAAAGCTAAACCAGCTAAATGAAAGCTGTCTGTAGTCTAAAGCTTGATTTATACTCCTGCGTAGGGTCTACGTGCGTAGCTGCACCGTAGGCTATGCACGTAGCCAGACATCTATACTTGTGTGTATGTGTGTCCGTCAATCTGGCACTTGCCATGTAGCTTCAATCTGCACATTGTTACCTGCAGTGAATCACGCAGAGACAGAGGGAAGGATGACAGGAGCCAGCTGCCTGAACTGCATCTGTGTGGCATAGCGACATGACGCCAAGAGTGCAACAGTGTGACGGCACGTGTTAGCATGTTTGATTCTATTCGGCCAAATTCATTCCCCGATATACTTCAGATAATGAGATCGCTCACTGCTTCCATTAGTTTTGTTTCGTCCACGAGTGGCTCTCTGCGACGTTTTGCTGCAGGCGAGGGTGTACTCTGTCACTGCTTCACCTGGAAGCTGTGAGCCTGGGGCTGACATCTACACCAGTTCCCCCCACCCCACCTCATCCCTTCAGTTTGGTGAGGCGGGAACGGTTGCTCGTCATTCTGGTAGAAGTGATGTCGGAAGTGACACGTACTTCTGGTCTGGGTGTCTCTATCACAAGGGTGAAGCATCATATGCGCGATGCTGGTGTTGGACTAGCCTCTCCAGGTTTGGCTCCTGAAAGGGAGAGGCAGACACAGGCTGGTCTATCCGCTGAGGTCGTATAGACCACCCAAGCAGCAGGCAGTCTCCACCACGTCTTGCTGTAAATCTAAGTGGTTGGGCTTTCAGCGCTGATGCATTGAGAGGGAGACGGATCCATCCTTTCTACTAACGAGTGTTTTGTCACCAAACACATCGGTAGAATCAATTAAGTTCCGCCCGTTGACATTTGGTTGATTTTGTAAAAGCAATTAAAGAGCAACCATGTGGATTAAATGAGTTAGCAAACACTAACTGGTGGAAAAGTAAAAGTTAGGACAGCTTAACAGTTCTCCTAAAGTTAGGAGAGTTTATTTAAGATTTTACAAAGTTAGGATTCTTCTGTAATACACTTTTCTTATCTAAAATTAGGAAAAGAATATTGACTTAGGAACTGTTAATCTGTAATGGCCTTTTTCCTAAATCAGTTCCTAACCCTTATTACCATGGTTACCAAGCAGTTGGGATAGGATCTGCCGGTTAGGAACTTTCTGTAATATGGCCCCTGGTGACTACTGGGTGTAGAGGGGGAACATACAGTGGCGGTGCCTGACGTTCCAGTGGGCAGTCCAGGTGTTAATGGTCAGGCCAAGCCTATCAGGTCCAGGCCTATTGGTCCAGCGACCTTCTCAGGGGTGACCCACAATTCTGTCCCTGCCAGTGGCCAACCGGGTTGGTGTGGTAGACTTTGGCTTGTTGCGGGTAGAGCAAATAGTCATCGGGCTCCACCCACTGTACCCATAAAGTCCAGTAGAGGGCGGACCCTGTGTGAGATAGAACAAAGGTTACGATATGGTAACCCTAGTTCTATAAGCACAGGCGGAGCCCTCTACCGATGAGCCCTGACGCTCCTACACCATATGCTGAAGAGGTGGTCAGATGATGAGGCAGTAGGAACACTACTATTTATACGTCAAGCACATATCGGTAGCGATGTCCTATTGGTCGGCTACGTGCACAATAAAAATTTACTGGGCAAGTGCGTGCTTGTGATTGGAGGAGGTAGTACCCATAGAGTCCAGTAGAGGGCTCCGCATGTGCTTATAGAACTAGGGTTACCATATCGGAACCTTCGTTTTGGCTTTCCATATTACTTCGAGGTTTTAAAGTGGCAGACTGGGATGCACTCTGTGGGCCACATGGAAAGGACATAGATTAGATACGCTTACTGAGTGCATCACAGACTAACTTCTGTGTGGACTGCACTGTCACAACAAAAACTGTCCATTGTTACTCAAATAACAAACTGTGGATAACCAAGGACTGGTTCTGGATCATCTGCGGCCCATGGTCTTGCTCATGCTCTTCTGGACCCCCTCCAGTTTGCGTACCAGCACCTACTGGGAGTTGAGGACCCCATAAACCGGCTCAACCGGATTTACACCCTCCTGGACAAGCCGGCGAGCACAATGACGGTCATGTATTTTTCACTTCTCCAGTGCTTTCAACACCCTTTAGCCGGTTAGACAGCGTGGTCAGCAACACCGGAGGTCCCGCTGGGGACTGTCCTCTCTCCCTTTCTCCTCACCATCTACACCACAGACTTCAACTACCACACAGAGTCCTGCCATCTTCAGAAGTATTCTGATGACTCTGCTGTGGTTGGATGTATCAGCAAGGGTGATGAGACTGAGTACAGGGCTGTGGTGGGTGACTTTGTCACATGGTGCGAGCAGAACCATCAGCAGCTCAACATGACAAACTGGACTGGGCCAAGAACACCCAAGCCCTCTACTGGAAGGGCCAGAGTTGTCTCTATTTTCTGAGGAGGCTGAGGTCATTCAACATCTACCGGACGATGCTGAGGATGTTTTATGAGTCTGTTGAGGCCAGTGCTATCCTGTTTGCAGTTGCATGCTGGGGCAGCAGATTGAGGGTAGCGGAGGCTAACAGACTCAACAAACGGATCCAGAAGGCCAGTGACATTGTGGGAGTGGAGCTGGACTTTCTGGTGGTGTCAGAGAGCAGGATGCTGTCCAAGCAACATGTCATCTTGGACAATTTCTCCTCCCCATTCCATGACGTGCTGCTCAAACACAGGAACATTTTCAGTGGAAGGCCCATCCCCGCAAAATGCCCCACAGAGCGCCACAGGAAGTCATTCCTGCCTGTGGTCATCAAGCTCTTTAACTCCCTCCCTCTAAGTGTCTGACACACGGGACCATAGTTATTAAACCTTATTATTTTTGTGTTTAATAATTAATGTGCAATATTCTCTGCTGCAATTCTGCTGCTATTTATTCACTATTACTGTTTACCATAACAATTCTTTAATATGTAAATATGTACATATCTACACTCCTTTATATGTTTCTTTATATTTAGGTTTCTTTATCTACCTATTTTCTATTATTATTTCTATTGCTTATGCCTTGATGTGACAAAACAATTTCCCCAACAGTATCAATAAAGTATTTCTGATTCTGATACTTCACCAGCTAACGCGATCCATATTACTATCCTGTGGACCACGGGTACGATGTCAAAGTGTTGATATTAGCCTGCAAGAAAGGATGTAACGCTACAAAGCAAATGTGGATCAATTCATTTATACTAGCCTTGATGCAAGGCAGGCGCAGCCAGCTTCTTTAGCATGGATCTATCACTGTTTGCTTTGTAACGTTCAATTTAGATTTATAGATGTTTACCAATACTCAGGTAAACAACTTCTCCACTGTCTGAGTCGCTGTAACTTATGTGACCCACATAATAAACAATAATGTAACATAACAGGACAACAACACAGTGGAAGACCCATTCACTACAGTAATGATACTTACTGGAATCTAACTATTATAAAGTGTGGCAACAATCTCATTTATAATATTAATTCTAGCTCACTAACCTATTTTCGAAATTTCACTCACCATCTTATTCTGACTTTTCTGTTATTTACTATACACCTGCTTTTAGCATTCATAAATGACGCCACAGGGCTTCCCCTAGTGCGTTACAAACTGACGCCAACGGTTCTTGACCATGCGTCCATATCTGATGTGAGTGAGAACAGGTTGTCAATTCTGGCAAAGTTGTCTTACAAAAGCTTAGAAGCTCATGTCTGCAGCAATACTTCCTTTCATAGCAGCATAAACAGTCTATGTTCAGTAGCAAGTTTCCCTAGAGCGAGGTGAAGACCTCAAGCACAAGGTGTACCGACAAGCAGGTGCATTCCCCTTAAACTGTCGCGGTTGTGCTCGCCTCACGCACACGCCCGTCCGCTGCCGAAGTTGAATTGTCTTGAACTTTTTGTACATGACGCGCAGCACAAATCATTGGAGGAGAGACTGATCTTCGCTGTTTGTGAGTTTCTAGGTTCTATTGCTGTTTACTGAATAGGACATCAACAGGAGGGAATTCACATGGCAGAGCATCCCTGCAAAACTAGATGAAGGCCTATCAGGTAAAGTTATGTAGCCTATAATTTTAACTTAACTTAAATACAGCTACAGCTGTGTAGTGCACAAAAGGCATTGCCATGGTTACTCTCAATAGAGCGCCTGCCGTTTACTCGCGGAGCGCTGTCTTTTTCTCCCACCAACATCCAGCGTAGTCTGTCGAAGCCTCCCTCCACTGCTTGTTTTCCTGGGCGATTTACAGGCTGATCAACATCCTAACCCTCCTGTGACCCATGGTTTTACTGTATGTGTATTCAGATCCAGTGAGCAACGGACTTTCAAAATAATAATAATTTTAAAAAAACTGCGTTAACGTGCGATAAAATAATTATCGGTGTTAATTAATTAATTAATTAATGCGTTAACACGATAATGACACATTCAGGTGCCCAGCCCTAAATAAATATTATATTTTTCATAGCCAACTCCAGGCATCCATGGGCTTCTGGGATAAAACTCCACTGCAGTTTATGGACCATATGGGGACCTAACTTTGTTGTTAGATCTTAGATCCACCCCAGAACTCCCACTGACATGGCTGCTCTTTTTTTATTCCATTTTATGTCTGGAGATATTTTTAACAGCTTCAGTAATCTCAGTAGAGCAGCCTCTTCTTGTTTGTTTGGGGGTTTAACAGCTGTTGTCAGTCATGTTGAAATACTGACAACACTGTTGTAATCAGAACAGAGCAGTGCGAGACCACATGACCATTACCATGTTTCAAACAATGGGGTCAAAACAATGTTTATATTCTATAATAAAAGAATCTCACTCATATATCACTTATGAACTTGTTTTCAGTAGATGTAGTACTTCAGAATGCAAAAGTGCTTAAGTAGAATCATAACAATGCTGATGCTGATGCTGTACAGTCTGACATGGCAATGATTTAAATAGAATTCTGATGTTTTTTAACTGTTATTTTATAAGTCTTGTATATTTGCATTTCAAGTGACTAAATCTCTTTCATTTCTGTTAAAATTGCATTTAAATATGTGTGCTGGTTATTTTTAAAAGCTACAGTAGAAATGGGGAAATTCCCACTATCCAGCATTTAAATATATGGAGAAGCTACAAACGCAATGGACAATAGTCAAGATATCATAAAAGTATTTTTCTAAATAAACAGCTGTTAAAGAGCTGTCTGCCATGATGAATTTTGATAGGATATGAGTTTACAGCATGAGGGGGTTACACTTGACTGATCTGAATTTGCCATGGGATAAGAGATATATACTTACTAATATGCAAATCAGGGCCCAGGAAGTGTTTTACATCAAATATCAAACATTTTTATGCTCTTTTTTGTACACATTTTGAGTGAAGCTCCAATTTCAAACCAGGCCTCCCTGATAAAGTGTCCTCACAAGATTGAAATATTTTGATAAACAAATAAGCTTGTGTAATCAAGCACTGACACTGCGCAGCATTTATCAAAAAGAATAATTCTGTGTGGGGAAAAAACAGCATTAATCATTAGAAAAATGGCACAGCAGGAGTAAGCAATTATGAGCTCTGTGGGAATAAGTGTGAGTGTCGTTAGCGTGATCCATGACATTTTCCCCACAGTGACCAGACGAATTCCTGCACTGTGTCAATATAATGAGAACTGGTGAATTATGAGCCTCCTTTAATGAGTGACAGAGCAGTCCGTTACTCATGGAGATTAGAAAAGACTTCCCTCCCTTCAAATTTTGGGGCTAATTAGCATGTTGATCACTGATGAGGGACTGTAACGTTGCTGTGAGATATTCGAGGAATTACTGTTGCGCTCTGTGCTGGCAAAAGTATTATTGCCTTTTATGTCCATTTGTAGCCAGAGTTACTGGTTTACAGTTTTCAAAATATGCTTTTGTAATTCTTTGATCTGGATGACTTAAAATAAAAATTTTTATCTTTTACATGAATGCACTTCATACAAACATTTCTTTAACACAAAGCCAGTCAGTCCCTCGTGTAAGCTTCGGTCTTGATGTTTGGTAGCAATATTGCAGCAGTCTTTCGACAAAGTTACCAAAAAGGAATGATGGTTGTAATATCACTGTGGAAACGTATCAGTCAAAAGATAAAAAAGCCCCTGACATACTTGCTTTTTTAACAATGTGTAGGCGTCAGAGATGGGGACTCTAGTTTGGGACTCAGACTCGAGTCCGACTTAAAGGAGACCTATTATACTGCTTTTCCAGTTCTATATTGTACTTCTGTGACTCCTGGATGCCAGCTTTGCATGATTCAAAGTTCAAAAAAATAACTCTTTCTTATCCGGGTCCTCATGCAGGCCTTCATTTCAGCCCCTGTCTGAACTGTAGATGCTCTTGTCTCTTTATTCCCCTCCTCCCTCAAAGACCTGAAGCATGTTACCAGGCTATTGTTGTCGCTGAGCGGTACAGGCAGACTGAGCGTTGCTGTGTTAGCAAATAGCAAACAGGTAACAGCATACTGTATATGGAACACCGGCTCTGTCTGGCTCCGTGTGTCGTAGAACAGAGACGTTGGTAGAAAAAACAGTTCAAAACAGAGCGTTCAGAACAGGAGGAAATCTGAGGTTTTTGCTCACAGGGATTTCTTTTAAATACTTACCTTTTTAAAGCTTTGGCCATGTTTAACATGAACATCCAACATTGTAACATTGTAGATAAATCATAAAATATGAAAAAGCATACTAGGTCTCCTTTAAGTTGCACACACAGTGACTTCACACTTGACTTGAGACTCATCCTCAAAAGACGTAAGACTTGACTCGGACTTGAAGTGCGGGACTCGTGAACAATGTTTATTTTTAGAAAACCTCTGATGAGCTTGCTGTTATTCCCCTCCCTCCGTTATCTATAACCTACCTACGTTACACGTAGTATCACCGGCAGCTGCTGTGCCGTTCATCATAAACTTTGACTTTAAAACTTCATACAACAAGGCCCCAAAAAAGAAGCCCTGGACTCAAAATAGGTTAGTAACCTGAGGTTAGTAAATATGTTTAACTCAGCTGTAGCCATCTAACGTTAGCTAGCTTCTTGCTTTAGCTACAACCTACGAGGGGTTAACTCCGACTGTCGTTCCTTATGAAAAGATGAATGAGTGTTTGTTTACTCGCCAAACACGTAATCATTTACTGGCTGGCTGCCATCACATTAATTATTAACGTCGGCTGCAAACAGGTTACAGATTTATTGTTGATCATATAACGTTACAGTTTAGTTAATGTTAAACTGGGTCTGAGTCAGCGGGTTGTGTTGACTTACAGTATTTAATAAGCTGTCATTAATTGCATTTCACATTACATGCTTATGCTCTGTAAGTGAAAAACAAGTTACAGTTACAGAATCTTTTATCACTATGCAGTGTTATAAGCAGCCTGGATTGCAGGTGATACAACATTCATTATAACCAGATCAGGGCTGGATCATCCCTCGCCGACACCGGATGATCTTCCTTGACAACCTCGGAATTTGCACAATGTAATTAAACCAAACATGATGAACCTCAAGGTTATGATTTTATTGAGACATCATAACGATCTCTGTAATTGCGGACTAGCTCCAGGAGTTTTATTGGAGACATCCCGCCATAATCTACTTGTTTAAGTCTGCAGCTGACCTTCTTCTTCTTCTTTTGCATTTAATGGCGGTTGGCAAACCAACTGCATACCGCCACCACCTGGGCTGGTGTGTGGAACAGGAGTTTTCTGCTGACCTGCCGGTCAGATCGACACACTACCCCCACGTTCATGTGCTGAATTGCATCTCGCGTACACGTAGCGTTAATTTCTGGAGACGTGCACAACCTACGCTCCAAAGGAACGCAGGACACACGTGGCAGCCATCTTATGTACCCAAACAGTAGTTAAAAGCAAGTATATATTTAGACCTATTTTCACTTCTTACTATGAATGATGCAAACACTATTCATTAGAACAATAAAATTGCAAACAGATCGACACACTACCCCCACGTTCATGTGCTGAATTGCATCTCGCGTACACGTAGCGTTAATTTCTGGAGACGTGCACAACCTACGCTCCAAAGGAACGCAGGACACACGTGGCAGCCATCTTATGTACCCAAACAGTAGTTAAAAGCAAGTATATATTTAGACCTATTTTCACTTCTTACTATGAATGATGCAAACACTATTCATTAGAACAATAAAATTGCAAACAGATGTAAGGAGGTATTTCAGTGTCCAAGATTCTTGAAGTAAAACAATTTCTCCATAGACAGTATTAGGTGACTATTTGGAGCTCTTCCAAGACTCAGACAGACATGAAACTCTCCCACTTCAATCATCAGCATGACAGCTACAACCCTGCCAGCCTAAGGAGAAAAGTCGGATATGTCTCCCAAGGTGCACTTGGGTCAATAACATCCTATCACTGAGCATACAATTCGCTTGTGTCTGCTACTGACAGCAAGTGAAAGCTAAAGTTTACAGTGTGTATAGGAACCTGTTCAAATATCCAGCCATTAAATCTGTTCAGTTTCAATACTAAGGTGCAATATTTTAGTTCCCAATTACAACAACAAAGCATTTTTATTTGCTACCACTCTAATTTGTGCCTCTGATGGGCTTCTTCTCCATAGCAACAGAAGTGTACTGGAGTTCTGTCATCACTTGAACCCCCTACTTTTCGGTCTTACAAGTATAAATAAAGAGAGATAACATATTAATTAGTGAGCTTTAGAGATACTAGTAGGTGCATTTTGATGCCTTTGGACAGAGCCAAGACACATCTAGCTGTCTCTGCCTGTCTTTATGCTGCATTCATGTGCTCCTCGGATGGTCCCATTTCCCTAATTGGGAAGTTGTTCTTCCGACTTTGGTGAGTTCATGTGCTTTAAGTCGGAATTTGGAAATAACATGGATGCTACTATAAAGATGTGTTGGATTTGTATTATTATGCTTTTTTCCATGCTGTTTGGATTTGCCATTTCTGTTTGGTTTTCATTTCATTTTATGGAATTTCTTTATCTAGTGGAAATCATAAAGAGTCATGGTAAAACATTTTCCATTTTCCTGCCAAACAGCATACTTTTTCATTAATTGCATGTCATTGTCCAACCAGTAGAGACCTAATCTATCTATCTATCTACAATGTGCTACGATACCAACTGGCTAATGCACATGGTAAGCATGACGATGGAACCCTTTGATCGTTGATTGGCCACTTGCCTTAGTTATGACCTTACGTCCAAACTAGCTAGGTTATAATAATAATAATAATAATAATAATAATAATCCTTATTTGTAGAGCACTTTTCAAAAACAAGTTACAAAGTGCTTTAACAAGTGTAAAGAATAATACAAAAAAAGATAAGAGCATGAAAATTTAATATAAAATTAGTAAAATACAATAAAATAAAAGGGATAAAATAAAGTCAAATAAGATCGGGAAAAGCTCTCCTATAAGAGTATGTTTTAAGAAGGGACTTAAAAGAGTTCACTGACTCAGCCGACCTGATTTCCTCGGGCAGGCTGTTCCAGAGCCTCGGGGCCCTGACAGCAAACGCTCTGTCCCCTTTAGTTTTCAGTCGAGACTCTGGAACAGACAACAGACCTCTGCCCGAGGATCTCAAGGTACGTGCTGGTGCGTATGGGACTAAAAGGTCAGAAATATAACAAGGCAAGAGGCCATGAAGAGCTTTAAAAGTGATCAATAGAATTTTAAAGTCAATTCTAAAACATACTGGGAGCCAGTGTAATGAAGCTAAAATAGGAGTAATGTGGTCATATTTCTTTGTTCTGGTTAAAAGCCTGGCAGCTGAGTTCTGGACAGTCTGGAGTCGATCAATAGATTTTTGGGTTAAACAGGTGAAAAGGCTGTTGCAATAATCCAGGCGTGATGAGATGAAGGCGTGTAAAATGGTCTCGGTGTCCTTAAAAGTTAACATAGATCGAATTTTAGCTATATTTCTAAGTTGATAAAAACATGATTGAACAAGCTTTGTGGTGTGCTGCTCGAAATTTAAATTACTATCAAACCAAACACCAAGGTTCTTTGCCACAGGCTTAATGTGATTTACTAGGGAACCAGCAGATGGCAGTATTTGATTTGCCATCTGCTGAGACCCGATGACCAGGATTTCTGTCTGAGTTCAGCTGGAGGAAATTATTTGACATCCATTTTTTAACTTCACAAAGGCAGTTGTTAAGTGAACTCAGCATTCCAGGGTCTGTGGATCTGACGGGCAAGTATATTTGTGTGTCATCAGCATAAATATGAAAAGAAATGCCATGTTTATGGATAATATGTCCAAGGGGACCCCAAGTAATCGTGGTGCAAACAACAGTAGCTGATTTAGTTACATACTAATAAGTTGTTACTGAGCCTCTAGTGTTGACTTTACAACCAAACTTACACACAGCTGGGGCAACCCAGCGCAGTTGAAGAAGTCTTCAACTCGTTATAACTAATAATTAAGGACTTGTTTATTTCTCAACGGTCACTGTGACTGTTGTGTTTTGGTCACAAATACATGTTATAGAGAAACACTTTTTGATTTAAAATGAAGTTTTTCAGGTGCTTTAAAGAAAGCAGTGTTTTCAATGCACTCAAATCATAAAATCAGATTTCAATACCATGTGTTTTTAAGTTAAAACTAGGAGCCATTTGGGGACAGTGAATTTCTCTCATTAGGTTAATGTGTAATTAAAGTCATGTTTTATGCTAGTGAATTCAAACAGTCAATACTAGTGTCAAGTGACACAGAGGTGGTGTGATGGGTCTGTGACCTAATCAGCCCACAAATTAGTTGGAAAGGTGAGGTTACTCTAGTGGAAATGGAAGCCGATTGTTTACACTGAGCAGCTTTACACAGGCGTGAGATATAGAGTCTGTGAAAATGATTAGACCCACAACATAAAAAGAACAAGGCTATCACCTCAAAGGCTTCCCTCCATGTACGCTCAAGGCAGCAAGATCCCAAAAGATATTGATTTTGGAGGCGCTGATGGACTGTGTGCCTGACATGGCTGATTCACCAGTCTTACTGGTCATTCCACAAAGAGCCACTGTGTTGTTATCACTGCGCGGAAATCACATCATGGATGAACATGTAGGAATCAATCCCTGTGCCTGGACTTTGATTATAGTTCTCATCCTGAAGCCTTGCTAAAGCATCAATCTCTGCTAAACAGGGATATCAGCACTGCTGGCGGAACAAGACATAACACAACATGAGTACATGTAAGAGGGCCTCTGGAGTGGGTTATATACATTTTCATAATGCATGCAATGTATATCTAGAAGTGTTCCTCAGAAACAAAGTCTACTTAAATTCAGAATAAATATTACACCATAAATCATAACTCTCAAGTGACTAATTGCAACACTGTTTTCTGTGCTATGGACTGCTCTGCTGCAATAAAACAAGCTGCAAACATGAAAATACTTGAAGAAAAACTGTTCTTGTCCTTGAGAGTTGGTGTCCACAAGGTTTCTGTTTCCCTCCTGAAGGTGTCTGTTAGATGTAGACTAACTGTGCCCCATTAGCTCTCATAATACAGAGGGGTCTGAGAGGTCTTAAAGGAGCACTTAGCTGAGTTTTTTCTCTCTTGTGATAGACTGACATGATAATATATACCATTACATGCGTCAATACTATGTATCTCATAGGCCTGCACAAGGAGAACAGTAGCGAGAGAAAATACTGTACAGCTTTCTTGGTTTCAAATTCTTAGTGTTATCTGGTGATGAGAGTACTTGAGGGCAAAAATGAATCTTTCTATTGCTCTGCCTGTGAGTACATGATCAGGGTAAGGATTTCAGGGAGTTTCTCTAGATACAGAGAGTATCACACACACACACAAAACAGACACATATATGCAGTATTATGCAGTGCACTGTGATGGTCCTGAAGAGATGGAAGATTGCAGCAAATCACCTTCTCTGCAGAGTGAATGATATGCTGTGTTTAAAGTAAAGTAAATGTAAAATCAGTCACAGGGACCACTTTTTAAGCAAAACAAGTAGCTACTTTTACTTTAGATACTTTAATTTTGCTTATAATTCTTCTCCTACCACTGACACTACATAGCAATACGTTTTTAAAAAATCAGCAGAATTTCTGAACATAAGAATGTTGTTTGACAGTTTAGTAAGCTGTAAAGATGTTTTGCACCATAAAAAAAACTGTTTATAGATCTGCTTTGTTTCCTTTTATTCTGATCTCCTATAAAGACACATATATGCAGTATTATGCAGTGCACTGTGATGGTCCTGAAGAGATGGAAGATTGCAGCAAATCACCTTCTCTGCAGAGTGAATGATATGCTGTGTTTAAAGTAAAGTAAATGTAAAATCAGTCACAGGGACCACTTTTTAAGCAAAACAAGTAGCTACTTTTACTTTAGATACTTTAATTTTGCTTATAATTCTTCTCCTACCACTGACACTACATAGCAATACGTTTTTAAAAAATCGGCAGAATTTCTGAACATAAGAATGTTGTTTGACAGTTTAGTAAGCTGTAAAGATGTTTTGCACCATAAAAAAAACTGTTTATAGATCTGCTTTGTTTCCTTTTATTCTGATCTCCTATAAATCTTTCCTGTAGTTATGCTGCTGGAAGCCACTGCTACAAACAGAATAACATATTTCAGTTTGAATAATGACAATCCAGGAAAAACATATTGAGCCTGCTTTGGTCCTTTTGTAATGGGATCTGAGTCTTTGTTTATAATAATTTATCACAGTGAGACACCAAGCACACACCAGCTAAAAACAACGCCAGCTTCACTTTTCTAGCTGATTCTAGCTGAGATATACTGTATCCATGTACATTTACACAAACTTTACTTTTAACACAGATGCAAATGTATGTAACTGCCTGCTGTGTCTGTCACATAAACAAGTATGTCATTAAAGTCTTTTTACAGCCTGCCTAATTATGCTGTTTGTATTTTACCTCTCAATTTAACCTTTTTTACTCAGAAAAGTAAAGTTTTCACCCAGCTGTTTAGATAATTTTTACTGTTATTAAGATGACTGGGAAGTTGTTTTTGTCCTTTTAAATGAATTATGTTTCATAAAGGAAGCAACAGCTTCAGAACGATTCTTATACACTTGACTTAATTGGCACACTGTTATTGCTTTTTTCATCATTAGCCTTTTCACACAGTTCAGTACAAAGCGATTCATCATTTATAGTTCATTTCTGCAACCCATCTGATAGTACTAAACCATTCAATTGAGCAGTTTGAAATTCCTCGAGCTAATTCAATACCTTTCTTGTAGTATATTATAAAAGCAAATGCAATGCCGTCTTCTGCCATGAAATGATCCCATTGCATCTGGCTATTGCCTGTGGTCTAAAGAAGAGGAGTAAAATTTCTTATTAAGAGCAGATTAATGAGGAAATATTCAGAGAGCCACAGGGTATGGGTCTGTTTGTTTCCAAGTGCTGGTAAGTATCCGTTTCTCATTCTTAATGATGTCCCTTTGCTCTCTGGTATGGTCTCAAATAAACACCTAAGAATGTAATAGAGCAAAGAGGCACTTAAAGACAGGGAGTGAATTGATAAAAAGGATAAAAGGGGAAATCAAGTTTGTATTAAATTTCTTTGTTTTCTCTTTTGTTAAAAAAGTGACTGTGCTAAGGTTTAGGATTCCCAAATGACAAGCTCATTAAGCCATCAAAGACTGACAAACAAAATATAATGTCTCCAGCTGGAGCAGAGGACTGCTTTTAGCAAGTTCAGGTAAACAGACTTAGGGGGCTTTCACACCTGAAAGTCTGCACCAAGGTCCGAACCAAAGTTCCTGTTTTGATACATTTTGATACATTCGGTTAGTTTTGGTTTGGTTTCACACTGCAATTCTGCAACCGCACTAAAGGACTTTACATGACATACTTGCGCTGTCGTCATCATCTATGTGGGCTGCGTCTCCCTATACTTGACATTGATTGGTTTATTAAACAGTTCAGCGGGTATCTTTGACAAGAATGAATGAATAAAAAATGAACATATGCATATTTGCCACCACTATATTGTTATTATTATGGCATTACTACCTGCAGCACCAACTATACTGAAGGCTAGTCGCAATTAAACGTCCTTGTTGTGTGAACATTATAATGTCGCCGACAGGACAGGAGGAGAAGACCCCAAGCAATCCTTCTGCACCTCCGTTTGAGGAGAAACCAAAGAGATAGGTGGCAGTGTGCTTCTATAATGGCTCTCTGTTTGAAAACATGAGCTGCCACGGGTGATTTATAATTGTGTCCTTATTTTAATGCATTTCCTCGAGCATTTGTTTGTTTCTGGTTTATACGGCAAACGTCGAACTTCCTGTAAATGGTCTGAAAGTCCAAACCATCCAAAAAATGCATTCACACAACGAACCGAACCATTGTTCAGTTTGATCCGGACCAAGACTCTATTTGTCAGACCAAATTTCGTCTGTTTGGTCCGGACTTTGGTCCCGGGGACGTTTCACACCTGTATTTTTGGTTTGGACCAAACTGTAAAGTCCAAAAGTCCGGATCTCAACTAAGTGAAAATATTTCAGAACTGGGTGTCTATTGGTTTATGGTCTGTCTACTTATTTTGGTATTCCTCTGCCTTCTAGTGGCCAAGAATCAATTAATGCAACTCTAAGGAGGAAAAACACAATCCAATTGGTTCAAGTGCCTGCGGAAACATGAATCTGCTCTAGACTTCTTGACCAGACACTGAATCTAAATTTCTAGCAGTGTAGTTGCACGGTTGACCCTTTACTCTCTTAACACTGTAAAGGGAAAATATTTTCCTTTATGGATCAACAGCAGGTCAAGAAATCTCACAAAAAGACAAAATGGCACATATTGAAACTTGACTTTTTCCATTTTTTGCAAATCTGCCTCTGAGTCACTGTTGGTCTCTCATTTCATCTTTTTATAACTTTTTAATAACATTTTTTGGGTTGCAGAACTGCATTAAAAAGTCAAATATTGTGACTGTCTGGAGCAGAATATTGTACCTTCAAAATGTCAAATATTCAGAGTAAGTTAAAACTGTCTTCATTTGACTGAATTGAATTTTGACATATCCACTGACATGTTGAAGGATTTCATCAGCCTGAAAAGCTTGGATTTTCTCCTTTCACAGTGGAGAAAATAATTTAACACTTACAGTTTTTCTCAGTCGCTTTTGTGCATTTCTCGAATCATCCTTAACATTTGCAAAACAGTAAGTGCATTTCTCAAAATAGGTAGTACAAACGGCACAACACAGTGGTTTACCTGCAAAAACACATAATTCAAAATCCTTAGTCTATCTCTCAAAAGCAAACCTTTATGTCATTGAACTTGTCAGTGCCATCAGAACGACAAGTCCTTGTGTCTTGTTTATGAACAAGCAAGTCAACATGTTTAGCCATCTTGTCAATATAACAGAGTACTCTGTAAGTATTTTCTGATGTACATTTTGGCTAAGATTTTGATGACAATGATTGAAAATGCACAAGGCTGCACTTTTTTTGTATGGCATATATCACTTTCACCAGTACAAAGTTATACATTGCAGGAGAGAGGACAGGAATCACAGCTCTGCTTTTACTGTTCGTACTGTAATTTGTTGAGAGAGCATGTCATTGTAAGAAGAAAAGAAAGAGACAGGACTGTTGCATGGGATACACCCCTTTGGCTGACGTTCCGGTCTTTTGTATCCCAGATTCTCTTCCACATCACAACAGATATCTTCATCGATTCAGGTTTACACATTTACAAAAAAATTCTAATAGACATGTATAGAATGTCTATCTATATATATTACTGCTCACTGTGTATTGTTACTGTTTACTGGTACTGAGTATTGGTATGAGTTTTTGATAACGTGTTCAACCATTTTGCATGTAGTGACTAATGCAATGAACTTATGCCTAGATGTTTTGGGGGGTAAGATTATTCAACAGAGACTGGTATAATTCATTGTGATCAGCAGGACATAAGCAATTGATAATGTAGGAAACAGCAGACAATTGTACATAATCATTTGCATCAGTGTGTCAAGTCATTTGCAATTTGTTTAAAACAATAAGAAAGTGCTTTTATGATGTGCACAAGTGACAAGATGATGTGGAGGTTGAACAATTAGTTTTGAGAATTTCAATTCTGATCTGAGAAATGCACCAAAGCGACTGAGAAAAACTGTAAAAATCCTCTGTTACCTTGAACAAAGAGCATAAAGTTCAGACAATGAAGCCTGACAAAACAAAAGAATTTGATTTCAGATGTTTTTTTGAGAGCACCTCTTGAAACAAGCCCGAGTGAGTCAAACATACCATGGGCTATATTCTGTTAGCTAGTCGGTCTCTCACCTTCCAGCGTTGCCAAGCTTAGTGATTCATTCATGCAGGTGCTGCCAAAAAGACCTTGGGGGCAACCGACAGCCCTGCTCGGTGCCAGTCTTGTGAACTAGCAACACTCACATCCACTGTCAAAATGCCTCGAATACACAGAGGACATGTAGCGATGATGTCTCTGAAAACAAGATCTCTACTTTTGAAATCTGCTTTGACCCTCTGAAATGGTCTCATCCTTTCTGTGCCTCCTCAAAAAACAACACAGCCATGCAAGCAGATCTGTGAGGCTGTACTTCAGCAGGTATCTTTTTTTTTTACCATGTTCACCATCTTAGGTTTGTCTGTTAGCATGCTTGTTTCCTAATAAAGTTGAAAATGCCCAAAAAACAAACAAACAAAAAAGCTGTTTGTGTTGTTGTAATTTGTCATAGCTATGAACACACAAACATGATAGAAATCACTGAAAAAAGATGCTCCTCATAACTCCAGAGTCATCACATCACATTCTCGTAATCGAGTGACTGGTCATCCATTGGTATGCTGCAAAAATCAACTGCTATTGCTAATTCAGCATACTTTTAACCAGGGATGGGGATCATTGATTTTTATTGATATTGATACCATTATTGAGACTGATTAACAATCTGTCTTTATCGATACCACTATCGATACTTTACCGTTATATGGTTACAGTTATTTGGTAAGACCAGACCCAACGGGCATGAGATAGGCCTGCACGCTATGAGGAAAATATTCAATGTGCGATAACATTGTTATATATTGAGATGACATATGACTTGCGATATAAACAAATTTTGAAGTGTGCATATTAACTGCCTGGTTGTTTTTAAATTAATTATTGGATGAGAATTTAATTTCAAATATAACTGTTTTTTCTAGCGCTGCAACATTAATGTTTATAGCAGCAAATCACAAAGCACATCACAATACTGAGTGACGTTTAGAAAGAATAAAAAACTCTGAAATGGGAGTAGTTGAATGAAAGATGCACGGACACAAACTTTCCTCAGATCATGTGTGTAATGACTGTTTTCAAGAAATCATTGCAGTACAGTTTACATATGCAAAATAATATTACATGCGTTATACATACAATTCTAACCATTATCTCTAGTCAGCATTTATACCTGCTGAATCATTTCCCACTTTTAATTACACCGTAAATACGATAATACACAAGAGATACAAAACACAATTATGCTGATAACATATAACACTTTACACCGCTAATAATACTCAGTACATTTTAGAAACGTATACAGAACAAAGCTACGACAAGTACAATGTCACTGCATAGCTACTAAGTGCCGCTCTTTCAACCACGATGTCGCAGTTAGCGTTACTAAAGGCTAATTTGGCTAGCTTACTCGTCGTCATGTAATTAACGTCCTAACTTCACAATGTTCGCTTAATTGTGCTAAAAACACTCTCTTCGACACATGTACACATTCACATAACACTCTGGTAAACAATAACATATATTATAAAAGACTCATACCTGATAGGGGAGTAGCTGAATAAAAGATGCACGGACACAAACTTGGTGCACCGTAACATAGCTCAACAGTTTTATGTTCCCCCTGCTGGAGCCCTCTAGTAACTACAATACTCTTGTTCACACTTACTGCTGCTATTGTTAGAACGATATTTTGCACATGAAAAATAAGAAATAAGAAAAGTACTGTACTGTGACTTCTGCAACTAACAATAACAACTTTAACCATAACTTATGATATACCATTAAAATATGAGAATGGCAAAATTACTAAATCTTAAACCCATTAACTGTTACTCTACTGCTTACTCAAATGCTTGCTCTGACTTACTGGTAAAACACATTATTTCCATCTGTCACACTTCCTCCTCCTCCTCTCTGCTGTTATTCACTGCCAGCAGGTAACATTACCCAGTAGAAGGAGGAGCGGCTGGTTTGTCTCAGCCAGCAGCTGAGTTTTTAACAAGGTGCCAAATTTTAAGACTATAGACCACTCAATGCTACAGACAAGCAGCTTTCTATTTAGTATGTTTGCAACATTTGGATAATGCCAAGCTAATGTTGTGCTGTGTTTGTATAAAACATACAGGATGAGAGACTGAGGACAGAGCAGTTTAAATGAACCCTTTATAATGTTGCATATTTACCCAACACACAGGTGTATTAATATTGTAATGTATTTTTACTCGTAAAGGTTTTATTGCACGTATCAACTCGAGTAGTTTGGAGCTAACTTAACTTGCTGCTAGCATGGCTAAAAGAAAGTATACCAGTCTTGTTCTCCAAAATGCAGCAAGGCAATGATGTGTTTGGATGATAATCTAGTGCCATTTTATCAAGGGCTTTGTGTGACCCTCTGGAACATTGGCCTATTGTCTCTCAAAATATGTCACCCCTCACTGGTTATCTTCCAGTCACTTCTATGTCTGAGTTGATGGATGAGCTCTTAACTGTTTAAAGCACTAACATGAGCCCACAGGAAGAAGATGTATCACCCATCAAGCAGCTCATCACAAACGCCATACAGAGGAGGGGTGTGTGGGGACTGGAGAGGAATAAAATGTGGCTACAAATTTAAAAGTGGATAGAGGAAAACTGTATATCACCTCTCCCAGTCTGTCCTACTTGCTATGATTGTCTGACCTCCTCCTCCTCTTTCTGCTCTCTTGACTTGTCAGTTAGAAATATTTAGGCCGAATGATCTACAGCTCTTCGATCGTCCTATTTTGCCAACTCCTTCTCCTTGTCCACGGCCATTTCTTTCTTTTCTTCTTACTTTTTCCTTTCTTACTCTGTTGTCTTCTGCCTTTTCCCTTTTTTAAAAATGTATACTGCATTTATTCTTCAGACAGATGCCCATTATCCCCTTTGTGGTGTTTTCTTCCTCACTGATAAATGGTGTGTTCAGTAACTCAGCTGTCCTCTCTCTTCCCTTTGTGTCTCCACAGTTCTTCATCCTCCTCCTGCTCATCTTTTTCCTAGAGATTCTGTCCATCATGCTTTTCTTCATCTATCAAGACGAGGTAAGACACCTTGATTGCTCTCATCACGTTATATCGTGTGATTTTCTCCAGCTGAACAAGATAATAAGTGGCTGTGGAATAGCCCTTCATATGTCCTGCAGATTGCTGATGATTCAGATTGAAGCTGGCATGCAGAAGGATGTTCCTCAGCAGTGAGGTTGTTTTTAAGTTCATATAAGCAGTGTTGTTTGTTTGTTTAAGAAAAGAGTATGCCAGCTGACACTCTGCATAAATGCTGGTCTAATGAAACCACTTTGGTTGATGCACATCTTTGGGGAGATATCTCTGGGCTACAAGCGGAAAAAATACACTGTCCACAATTTCCCTTCCTTGTTAATAAATCTCAATTTATCTCATCTCATCCATTTTGGATGATTTCCCCTGTAAATAAACAAGTCAGGCAAGTGAAAAGAAGCGGATGGGCTATCCCTCTCCTAATATGAATTTGTAATCCCTTCACATTTTTAGCAAAGGTTTTAATAATGCATTGAGAGGGCATGTTAAATTCTATCCATTTTAATCTTAATTGAGGGTTTGAGGGCTGGATTTTGGATGTGTTCTGAAATTTTTACAATAAGTATAACATATCACTGTTACATGTTTTTGCAAATATTAAACCCTAAAGACTCATGTGTAAGCAGTGACAATGTCTATTCTGTTCTCTCCATAAACATTAAACAGAGAATAGCAAATATCATCTTGACAATGGTTATTAGTTTGACTCTGTGAGATTAGTGTGATGGACACTGGAGAAAAAAGTCTGGGTTGATGCAGTTTTAAAATATGGTCCAAGAGCCTTCTACTATCTCAAAGCCCTTGAAAATTCTGCAGGCTATATGTTATCTTGTAATGCAGAACTGTTGTTGCCACAGTTTTTACTTAAATTAAATTCTTAACAAACAACATTATTTTTAAATAAAATTTTACTAGTTAAATTAAATTACAGGCAACATGGCAAGCAATACCAACTGTGTAGCAGTTTTAGAGTAACTGATAATAAAATGTTACAAAAATGCTCCTAAGAATTTCCTAGAGCACAAGGTGATGCCTTTATTTTGCTTGTTATGTGGTATATTTATTATACAATCTATAAAATAGAGCAAAACAGCACTCACATATTTGAGAGACTGGAGCCTAAGAATATTTAAGCATTTTTGCATGAAATATGACTAAAATATTAATCAGTTATCAAAATTGTATGTTGTTAGTGTACAGTATATTAGGTGTTCTCCAGATACTTTAATATGACCACTGCAAGGTGCAGTGGACTCCAAGTTTAGATCCCCATCATAAATCATTGGCAATTTCTCAACCATTTACATTATTCATAAGTTGAGACAGATAACGTTATCCCCGAAGACTTAGGCCAACCATGATTCTAATGCCTTTTTACATTTTGGTAAATAACAACCTATTTTCATATTTTCCCTACTGTCTGTCTGAATTATATTTATGACCACAGACCTTGGACCTCCATGTACTTTGTACTAGACTTTATCTTTTTGTTTCTGTAATTCTGACATGGTTAAATGATTGTCTAATGTATTGTAATTCCATCTCAGTTTGTCTTTGGTGGTGTAACCCAATGAGTTTTTCTGGACTGGCGCGTTCTTCTGGGCTTTCAGCCAGTTAGTGCTGCTCGGTTTAGCTTTTAATGAATGTTGTCTTTTGTCAAGCCTCACCTTTCTCATACTATCAGTGTTCCCTGATGTTCAGTGCACCCCATTATTCAGCCTCTGAATAATTCAGTTTTGTCTACCCAGGAGGCGATTAGCGACAGAACACAGTAAAAAGTTAGTGATGGTCTAGATGTTTTGCAAAGCTGGTGCACTGAGGGAAATCAATCACAGTAAAGAATGGGTGGCCATTACCAGTACTGCCATTGATATTTTTTAAAACAGCATGGGACTTGTTTACTTTGGAAATTGCTGAATGTGATCACTTCTGGAAAACCGCACAAAACCTGTTGGCCCACAGTAAAATATCACAAAGTGTATTTAACAACATGGGCCACTTTATTATGTTGCAATGAAAGTACTTTTGAACATTAACTTTTACTTACTTTAACCCGTTTAATCCCAAATCTTTCCTAGCAATTTGAGTACATGGATTTTACTCCTTAGACCTCCCTAACACACACACTGTATGCCCCTATGTTGGTTAAGTTAGTGAAATATTAGGTTTTGTACTCGGTGACCGGTGGGAAATGGCATAGTCAAATTTCATAAATTCTTCAATTAGACCTATTTACACATTTAAACTTAAAATAACATGTTACTGCAAATCCCCATACACTCCATTGTCAATAGGTTGTTTATTAATGTTTTCCTTTTAAAATTAAAAACTGCCTATCAAATTTGAGAAGAACTGAGTTAGACTGACCTTCCAGTGACTAACATAATTGCCAGAAGATGATTTGGGTATATCATCCAGCAAATCCAAGCCAAAAAAAACATTAAACATCAAAAAACACATTTTCATTTCAAAAACATTCAGCATGTCAGAGCAGGCAGACATAAACTGTGCCTTAAAACATAGTGCAGAATGTACTAGGGCAGTGCATACTGTGTGTGCATTCCGCAATAGGGGTCCATAATATATATGTACCCTGTCCATGATGAAAGACTCCACAATTCATACCCAAACTGGATTGGTTCGCCTCTGAAGATCCTTGCCTACCATAATACGGTATCATGCTTTCATCAATTGATAACCATTTTGTATGCCGTCCTTTTGTAAGACTAATTCAGTGCACTGAAGACGGGCCATACTTTGTAGAAAGGGTCGGTTTTCACCTCTGAGTTGTCCACCAGATGGTTTGAGGCCGTTATCTCAAAGAAATTCTTTCTCAATGCATTTGAGATTGCATCGTTGTAGACATCAGGGTCATTTGACAGACATGTGCCACAGAACTGTGATGTGAGAAGAACCCCATAGTAGGTCAGCAACTCATACATGTTTGGCTTGGTTTGCTCTATATAGGTATTTGACATTATTAATAATAATTATTCAATTAGGCAAGGCAAGGCAAGTTTATTTGTATAGCACACAGGGAAATTGAAAAAAATACACATTAAAATATAAGCTAACACTTTTATCCAAAAACTACTTACAATTGCTATAAATGGAGCAGGGTTAAGTGTCTAGCTCAGGAACACATTGGTGGTTGTGTCACATTGGAAATCTCTCACACCATAGGCAAGTGTCTTAGCCACTGCTCCGTCACCACCCCTCAATTGACATCTCAAAAGAATTGATTCTCATGAACATCTGCCTCATCCTCCAGATAGTTTACCTCTAGATTGCCATTCAATAGTCTCCCTATCTGAACTCCCTATCACTATCACAGTCACTTTCAAATGCCAGTTTTTCAAGTGTAGGAATGACCATGATGCTGCACCTATGTGCTGCACACTGCTGCACACAGCACATAGGTCACATATGTTTAGCCAGTCCAACACATCTGATCTGATTTCAAAATGTGTAAAAATAAACAAATGATAACTAGGATAACAGCCACAACCTGGGTTTTCCATTGAAGCACTGTATTATACTACCAGTTACAAATTTACCCCTCGTACGAGCAAAATATATCAGTAGTAGACCCTTAAAAGAATATGTGTACAAAATATAATAATTCTATCTAATCTGTTAATTAAGGTGTTTTACTTACTTCTTTTTGTAGTAGTCTGAGAAAGACATTTTCTTCCAGATGAGCAAGCAGGAAGCAAACTACTTTTCAGACTAGTCACATGATACTGATCTATTTTAATCAAAACAATCTATCTTTTCATTTAAAAGTGGAACTTCTTGCCCAAAGACAAACAATACAACTTTTAGAATCACAAATGTGACTGGTGGGATTAAATTTACTAGCAAAAAATTTAAAATTAAGTTAAAATTCACTGTGGTATTATATTTTCATTTGGTAGTGTGCATAACCCCTTTCTACAAATGGTATTGTAGACCAAAGTAATAGAAATTTTTCTGAGGTTACAGTTTATTATCTGTAGTGAATAAGATGGTCTATTCTTTTAAAAAATGTAAAATAACTCAAAAAACTACTCATGAGTGAGGTCAGCTTATGTTTAGCCAACTTAAACTACTTGGTTAAGGTTTGAAAAGATCACAACAAGATGCAAACCCTCAATCTGATATTTAAATCACACACTTTGCACATCTAACCATTATCCTTTCCTATGCCTTTCTGTGTGCTATAAGAATTGTTAAGAATGACATATTTAATATTGAGCTGTTTGAAAAAAAATGTCCTTGCTGTCATTATTCTTGGGAGAACATTCTCTGCATACCATGCAAACAAACTGTGATTGGATACTACATTACTAAGTCCTGTATACTACCATCAATAGGATTGATACAAAAACTTTTATATTGTACTCAAAAACCCTTTCTTGTGATGTTAGATCACGTTCTGGACATGAAAACGCCTCTTAGAGAATGCACTCTTTGCTGCACTGCTGCTGTTATGTGCAGCATTCACTTTGTTAGTTCAGGAAGAAACACACTTTGGAAGTGAAATAATGGCTGAACATAAGAGACGCATCATTTGGAGTTATTTCTAATGCATGTGATGAAGAAACAGTGACAACAGATGCAAATTAGCTGCTATGGAACTCTGGTGCAATTACTTTTTAACGCTCTCCCTGCAAAAATAACTTTATTTTATAATTAACTTAGAATAGTGAAAGGAAATGCTTAATGTTTGACAAATGTTTTGATGGTAATGAAAATTTATTCTACTGTATGTATCCTATTAATGATGCATGTAACTCATAAATCATACTACCTTGCTTTCTCCTCTCTCCTACATGACAGTACATTAGCTGCTTTTCATAATAAAAGTTTCACTATCATTACCTCACTATGACCTCTGTCTAACTCCAGGTGTAGCACTAATGTAATCTATGATGGCATAAAACACGCTTATTTAAACATTAGTTAAACAGCATTTTAGTGTTTGTTGAAACAGTTGAAATGTGGTGTTGAAGAAAGAGCATAGTGCAGTGTCAGTTTATAAGCTGGAATTTCCTCAAAATAAATACCTGGGGTTATTTATTATCTGTGGGAATTTATTTTGAATGTGACATATGGCAATAAACTTATTAAAAAAAAACACATTTAACCCGGCAAGAATTTGCCTGTACTTCCTTGCATGCACACAAATAATTTTGGATCTACATTTTGAAAGATCCTTGTCAGTATTGCTTTGATTTTACCTTCTAGAGTATCCCACAGTTTTTAGAGCTCTACTATATGTCTGATTATCAGGACGCTGCTGCTTTTCACCTCCTCCATCACCATGGTAACTCCCTGGAAGCAGTGCTGCAGTTGGAGTCATTCCTCCAGTGTGCAAAGCCTTCCAGATGCCATAACTTAAACAGAGTGCAGCAGTAGGTGCATGTTGATGAACTCCATCCCAGGCTTTGGGGATGGTCACGCTCAGTGGTCCAGTTTATTACACCTGCTTTAGACCTGATAAAAAGCTCTGTGACGTAGCTGGAAGCTACTTCAAACAGCTCACAGATCTTCCATGTAGCTGAAACGGTCACCGCTTGTTTCACTTTGTTGGTTCCTAAGGATAATGAAAAGGTCCTATGAGGTTAACACCAGTGGAACCACAATGACTCAAAGTGTCAAAGTGAATAAAAATGAGTCTGACTCAGCGGTATGATATTGAAAATTGATGTATGGGTGTTTCATACCATCTCAGCGTGGGTTTACAACCATATCTGCTTGACTTTAATATCACCTCAAGGGAAAATTACCCCACCAGACAAAGAAAACAGAGTAATAACAACAGCAGACCACCAGCAAGGTTTTGTTTAAGGATTAGGGAACTAACATACCTCATCTGATAACAATTATCATTTGTATTATTTTCAGTAAGTGGCAGTAGTAGTAGATGTGTAGTAATAGGAGTAATAGTACCAGAGCGGTAGAGAAAATCTGCACTGACTACTGGTTAATTTATAAAGTCTAATGAGCTTCTCGGACCTCTTACAGTATAGTTAAGTAGTTTGCTTATCTTTGTATTTTTGCACTGTTCTGTATTAAATCTGCTATCTAAATAACTTTTTGTTGCCTCTTTACTACTAGTAGTCATGGTCAGCTAACTTGTTGAACAGAACTCTGTGTGCCCAAATGAAAAGCTATATTTACATCCCTACAGCTAATATAAAACATTACCCTCTACTAGCCAAAAAAGATCATATTAGCTGTTTCACACCAACAATATTTCTATCCTGGATCATGCTCGATATTTAATAATAGCTAGCATGTTACTGTTAGCAGTTAGCTCACCAACCAGCTCCACAAATAGTCACTACTTATGTCATCAAGCCTACAGCCTGATGCCGGGAATCCATGCGTCCATAGCCCGGTGTCACAGTCCACTGGAAGCATCAGCGGAGCCTGCAGCCTACCCCACATTATTGACTTGTTATTAATTTGTCATTTTCGTGCTTCTACTACCTTCTTCACAGCTCTATGTGACCCCGTTTCGTTCTGTCAACTTCAGGCTCCATTTCCCACAAGGAGCATTTCGGAATCAGAGCGTTTTGCATGCCTGATTTTGCTGACATGTTTAGATTTCGTTGATTTGGTAATCAGTGTTTGCATTTTGTGCTTCTACTAGTAGACTACGTAGTGAAATGATTTCCTTTTGTGTCTGTTTTAACCGTGTTTATTGTTGTTTTACGATCGGGAGTCTCCACAGGGTATTTTATTTTGAAAATTGACCGGATTCTCTATGCCGTTCTGTGTCTGACTTCCTGCCTGGTTCAATCTGCTCTGTGCTGCTTGACGCGGCTACCGGCAAAAATAGACCTGCTACCTATTCTCTGCAAATTAACTCAAGTACTTTACTGTTGGAAGTTGTACTCAAATATTACCATATGTATGTTCTATTTCACTACATTTTATAGTGAAAAAATAGTTGTCCTTACATAACTGTCTTAAAATATAAAATATAATGCATCGTTATAGAACTACCTTGCCATGCTGTTTACACCTTCATACACCACTAATAATAATAAGCCAAATATATGTATAATAATATGATACTTTAATATTTTAATTTCTGACAGTACATTTTTCATGTAATATTTGTATTTCTACACTTTACATATAAACTGTATGTTTTTGCGGTAACAGTAGTTGTCTCGAGTAGCTGCGGTATTTGTGGTAGTAATGGTAGACTATAGATTTACTTTCGTCAAACAGCCTTTGAAGTAATGGAGTAATAGAGTGACCACTGAAATGAAAAAATCGAAAACTGCTGACAACCAATAGGTACAATGTAAGTGATAGAAATTATTGGCCCTCCTTGCTCTAGCTCCTTGATAAGTTACCCCTGATGTGCAGATAAAGCTGTTATGCAACTGTATTGATAGGAGTCTGTTACATAAATAATCCAAAACCAGATCAATAACTGAAAAGCTGTGTGTTTGTGTGCACTGATTTACGAAGCCTTATTACACCAGAATCCTTTATATTGCAACAGATATATAACCAGCGCCCTCTTTGTAATGTATGACTGTAATAGTTTCATCCATCCATTGTTGAATGACACCAAATATCAATATTTGCTTGTGGGTACTCAGACTTTTGTTTCATACAGTGTTATGTGAGCTGCTGAGAAGACATCAATTAAACAGATATATCTAAGATTTACATCCAATACCCGTTTGACTCCAACAGTGATACACCGCAGATTTCTGCATCTACTGGGATCTTTGACTTCAAACACTGTTTGCAACAAAGGCCCTGTAGCAAAAAGGTTTGATTTTGACATTGATGGGTTAAAATTAAAGGAACAAAGTCTGCCCTCAGACACTCTTTAGCTGCTCTGTGTCATCTGTCTGTCGTTGATGTTCACTGCAGTTGTCATTAACCTTTTTGTTGTACTGACTTTGCCCCAACTTGCTGCATCTACAGTACTTCTGATAAAATTAGTGATTTCATGCAGTCATACGAGTGGCTTTTGACAACATCAGAACGGGTGTGTATGGTGGATTTTATATTTAGGTAGAGCAGTGAAGAGAAAAATTGCCATATGACGGCAAATTTATAGTCAAGAGCTGTGACCTTTACATATAAGGCAACATGTCTTATGATTGTGTTGTATTATAAACTATTCTATGAGTGGAGAAATAGGCGTCTCTATCGCTGTTGTGATTTTTTGAACATAAACAGAAAATGGCGAGTCTGAAAAGCAGTCCTTTGACTTTGATTTTGAGGCAACACTAAAAACTTTTTAATACAGTGAAATAAACAATTTGTGTGTGCATTCATTAGTTGACTAATATATAACATGTTTATTTACAATTTTTCATTGCATCTGCAAAGCTAATGCCATTCCTATCAGCTTTATTTTGCGTTTAGTGCTAATTAGCAAATAGTAACATGCTCCACTCAACTAAGATGGTAAATATTCTCGCTCATGAGTTCAAGCTAGGCATGCGTACAAGCACACAGCTGGTTGCACTCTTCGACACCGCTAGTGGCCACTGAAAACAATATATTACCCCTTTTACATTTAACCCAAAACCTCACAGAGCCACTAGCATGACTGTAGAGTCGTCTTCTCTTATGTTTTACAATCTACACGTTGACATCATAATTGTATATATTATGCTTTTGTGTTGGGAATATTTTCTGTACACACAACATCTGTTGCATGTTTCTCTGTCCTGGGAGAGGGATTCCGCTTCTGTTGCTCCTCCTGAGGTTTCTTCCATTTTTCCTCTCACTTGAATCAAGAGTCTAAGGCCAGAGGGGATTGCTGTACAGATCATAAAGCCCCTTGAGGCAAATTGTTATTTGTGATATTGGGCTATATAAAATTGACTTGCCTGCGATGGACTGGCGACCTGTCCAGGGTGTACCCTGCCTTTCGCCCGATGTCAGCTGGGATTGGCTCCAGCCCCCCGCAACCCTGTATGCAGGATAAGCGGTTGACGATGGATGGATGGATGCAAAATTGACTTGACTCTTATGTAGTTTACATGCACTACATACTCAATATGTGTACTTTCATTCAACATACTTTTATGTGGATGAACAGTAGTAGTAGTATCCTGAGAGCCTCCATGCCCGTTGGAAACACGTAACCAGGGTAACCCCAAATAATATTTAACAATATATTTATGTTATGCCTAGCCTAACCTTATACTTACACTTAACTTGAACCATTATTGGCGTTACGTCCCGTTTTATCACTACTGCATTGCATGCGTTCTGCTCTTCTTGTGTGTTATACTTCAACAGTTTATAGACAGTTACAGATGGTTAATTTAAGTTTTGATTGTTGAAAACATTTTAAAATGTCCTTAAATCTGCTTACAACTATAAAATAGTGTATTATAAACAATTTATGGTTGAAGGACCTGCCCTCATAGGAAGACACTGTCTGTCTCTGCTGTGTAAATCACCTTGTTTCTTTCTGTTGGATGTTTTTGAAACTAAAATCCAGTTTTTCTGGTGAGAAAACGTCCCGTGGTAAATTCTGTTGACATGCATCATTTCTCCTGAGAACCAGGGTCTGTTTCTGCTGTCAGCCTCATTCTCACATCACTGTATTCTCTTCTTGGCCCCGTTCCACTGTTAGACTAAACATGGAAAATTGCGAAATAATTTGATAAGAAGAGGGAAAGGGAAAAAGTATCCACTTGTGAACAGACTACAACCGCAACCACTCATGCGGTAAAGCAAACTACAAGCAGTATCTAAAATTGCAGACGTACAACACGTGAGACCCCCTGAAATCCCATTTTAAGCATGATAGCTCTGCTTTTTCCACATCATTACTGTTCCAGCATCAGCCGTCAAAACATTTTAGCTTGTCAAGATATCAAAATGAAGCACCCCTGCCTGAATACATTTCAAGCCTGAGAAATTTTCATTTCATGTAGACTGGAGAAATGCAATTAGATCAACACCCCTGGCTAATCGCATTACTAAAATACACCCACATCAGGGCAATGCTAATATGAGAACCAAATTGAGATGATCGGTAAATAGACAAGGCATTTGTTTGTGGAGTCTTGGAATATATGTGACAAGGAAATGTGCATTTTGAACGCTGTAGATAATAGTGAGGAATGGCAAAAATGGTAATTATCAATAATTTAAATTGCCATCTGGCTAAGATCCCTATTTTATGAAGGAACTCAGGAGAGCAAAGATTTGCAGGAGACAGCAAACTAGAATATGGAACCACTCCCACAAATATATTTGCACAAACAGAAAAACATTTAGTCGGGCAGATAAAGGGAGAAATTGAACCTAAATTGGTAACACTTTAGAGCCTGCACATTACAGTGCTATTATTTAGTACAGTATTTGCTGTTTAAATAGTAGGTTAATGTTTAAATAGAAAGTCACATGTCAATGAAAGTTTTTTGACTGCTTAACATAAAGTATACAGCCAAGGGCTTAGAAGTGGGAGGGACACAACAAATCAGTGAACACATAAATAACCCTACTTAAATCGTAATTATTACTGAAATTCAAGACCTGATACTTTATGATAGACTAGGTTGCACTTACATCTTTAAAACAAAGGGCACTGATTCTAAAGTATTTCTAAGAGAATAATAAAAAAATGTATTAAATGTTCACTTTTTCAGAGAGGTTCAGTGGGATTCATCTTGTGGCTGGAAATTGAAAACTTGAATGGAGATAGATGTTAATAAACTGTCAAACCCAGGTGGTCAGATCTCTGCCCTTCTTAGGAGTTGTAAATTATTAACAGAACAAGAATATCACTGAATATTGGAATATAAATCAAAATGTTCTATCTGACTGGCTTTCTTAGGGATTTTTTGTGAAATAAGTTTTTTTTTACCCCAATAGCTGGATGATGTAATTTTGTTGGCCAACAAGTTGGCCAAGTTTGCATCGCCCTGCTTCCCTCGACAAAAAGCCAATGGGATTTTTTCATTGGATTTTAGATTATTGCAGATTTAAGACATGTAAAAGCTTCAAAATTCAAGAGTGAGATATTTACTGATGTATTTTATGTTGTAGAACAAAATGTGAAAATCTCTTGTGGAGTACTTATTATTATTAACATAGTGTACATAATAATTATAAATTTTCTGATGATGATTCTGATGATAATGTTAGACAACTTAGAACAGCTTCATTTGTCTGCCTTCCACATAACTGCACATAATTGAATGACAAACAACATACCGGTATATATTACTTTCCCAGGGAACAAGCCATGTGAATAGTTATATTATATTGAATCAATAAGTGAATGTTCCTCCCGGAAACTGTTTGTGAACCCAGAGACTGTTTTCTTCTTGGATCGGATACCCAGAGACTGTTTTCTTGGATCGGATAGAGAAGATTTTACTTAATTTCCTGCACTCTGGTGAAAATTTCTGCCTTTGCTTTTGTCATAATTACTACAATCTCCAGGGGACGTATCACATATGTCATTTTGGGGCACTTGCTAAATCTAATTCTGTTGTTCTTCCTGTGGGGAAGTCTTGTCATACCACCGTGACAAAGCATTGAATATGTGGGAGAAAGCTCAATTACCACTGTGTAAGTGGGTGGACTGTAAAAGAATGCAGCCCTTTGGTCACCCCTTCTAAACAGTGCAGTTTCCAGTTTCTATTTCACAGGTTCCCTTTATGCACAAAATATTTACACTGTAATTTGTGGGCTGTGGCCTGAAGCATTCCCCACAAATAAACTGTATACTGTATCAACTTCACCTCTCAGTCACCAGTCAGCAAATCTATTTTTTTCTGCGAACCTGACAAGTGTTTGCCCAGTGTTGGACAGCCAGGTGCATTTTTTCCCTTTGGTCCACCTTCTTCAGAGTATTTGGTCTCTTTCAAGATGTCTGTTTGAGCTCAACTATAATATCTTGGTTTTGGGGTTACGGATCGGAAAAGATTTTATGTGTGGAGAGTAACATATTGTATATTTGTCTTCTCTTTTTCTTTCTTGACCATGAATCTGAAAAAACAGCACTGGTTGAGGGTAAAAGGTTTGTATTTGAAATTTAAAGAGGGTTCCTTGCAAAGGTTAAAGAGCCACTTAAATATTAGCCTCGGGTGAACATTTGCTGTGTTGATCTTTCAAGGCCGCACTCGTTCTTCAGGAAAATAGACAAAGCAGGACACTAATACTGACGGGAGTTTGACATCTACTGTAAAAATCACAATGGAAACAAAGTTTAAATTTACTGGGCTGCTTTGGATCAAAGTAATTCGCCATTTGGTTTGTGTTGGAAAAAAAAGAAGAAAATTGTTAAATCTGGCTGGTTACATGCGCCAAGATTAAATTTATTTCTAAATCAATTTTGCCAGATGCAAATTAGCTCTGACAGATTTGTACAGCTTATTCCCTACTATTACCTCAAGACTTTTAATTGTGTTGGAAAAGGAAATTCATCACTGTGAATGAGAAGCTGCCAATCATGTATAAACAAAGTTTTGTTCATAGTTTCCCATTTGCGCATTTTGGAGTTAAAAACAAGGAAAGGATATGTTTAGGTTTTGTTCAGAGCCGTAGCTACTACTGAGAACACCAAATTCATGTCCTCAGTATTGTTAACGGCGGCTGTCGTTAGGGACTTACCCCCACATTTAAGCCTCCTTTCAAACAATGGCTCAAGACACATCAAGTCTGTGATTACTAACTGACCTCGTTGCACGTGTATATGGAAAAAATGTTTCTTTGTTTATTTGTGTACTTATACACGTGGGTATGTGTGTGTGTGTGTGTGTGTGTGTGTGTGTCTATTCAGATAGTTATAAGAAAATTGTCTGGCTTCTATGTACCTTAACCCCCCATGACTCTGCGCCCCAGTGGGGCCCCTTGTTGTGGGAACATACAGTCGAGTATCACCCTGTTGTGTGGTCCCGCACAAGGTACAGCACTTTAATGCACTGATTAAGCACCTTAATACATTGAATTAGACTTAATGGAATGGCACTTTAATGCTTGAATAGCACTTTACTACATAAACAGCACTTTATTAACATAAGCATAACATCTTGCACTCTTCAACAGATTACTGTCACCTTATGATTCACTTTGGTAGCCAGTTCACCTGTATATTTATTTGTCATATTCATGTATATCACATAATGACTTTTCTGTATATTGTGGTGTAGTCTACTATTTATTTATTATGTTGTCTGTTTTATACAGACTTGTACTGACCAGAGACTACGGATGAAAAATAGCCTTCTGGCTAAATCTGGCATATTTACATAATTGATGTTCATTACTGTGCACTGTCCCTTTTAAATAAATAAATTGAAATTGAAATAATAGCTCATACTTTACTTCAGGCCTTTTTAGAGCATCATCCTGGAGAACAGGCCATGAAAACACAACAATCTCTGTGCTGAATTTCGTTTAAATAAACGAGTAAAAACTTGAATTAGAAAGGTTGAATTCTGTTGAATCGCTGAGATAATGAGTCTTGAACTTGTGTTATTGTCCAACATCTTATCTAAAATCCTTCAGCTTACTACTACCTTGATTAAGGCTGTTTGAGTATCATCCCTTAGAGCCACGAGTCTGCTAGTTCACTGCTTTCCCCGTTAGTGGCATTGATTGTCTACTCACATGCCTTGCCAAGTGTTAATCAGGAACTGATTAGAAACAGAGGATGGAAACT
Organism: Micropterus salmoides; assembly: GCF_014851395.1. NCBI lineage: Eukaryota > Metazoa > Chordata > Actinopteri > Centrarchiformes > Centrarchidae > Micropterus > Micropterus salmoides. Next base: position 9,428,960 of record NW_024044348.1, on the reverse strand, counting down.
GTAATTGATTTGGCTGAGCTGGGATTTTAATTGATTTGCCCTAGCTAAGGACTGAGATTCGTTACTTACAGGGGAACTCCACACAATTTAAATTATTTACGTATGTTATTGCTGTGCCTCAGGACAGAATTAGAAGTCAAAGACAGAAGCCTTAAATTTGTGACTGCCCCATTCATTTTCTGAGGAGCACTGCCAGAATTCTCCACTTTACAAATTTGATGGTTAGTTCTTGAGTTAATAGCTTTAGAGAAGAATTGTCTAAATTCAAAAGTAATGACCGATCTGTCCTGAGGCACAGGAATAACATATATGGATTATTCTGAAGGGTGGCATTCCCCTATAACTCCTTTTCAAAATGCAGCACAACTCTTCCGGAGATTTAAGCTCATATCCCAAACCAGGGGAAATAAAGCTCAGCAAGTCACATTAGAGTATAGGATGTCTGCAGTCAAAATAAATGCCCTTGAAAAACTTTGACTTTGGTCCAAATTGGGTTGGAGTCCAGGGAATGTAATCTGGGCTCTAGGAGGAAGGTTAAAACTAAAGTATTTGCACGAAACCAGCCCTTGCCTATAAGCGTGAGCACCCAGTAGGTGAGGGAAGGCAGAAGCCCAGTGGGACATTTAGGAGCATTCAGAAAATACAGAGACGACTGGGTCACAAAATTACACATAATTGAAATGACTGAAACATGACTTTTTAAATCAAACATTTCATACAACCTTGATGTGGGACAATCCTGCGGTACACAGCCGCCAGCATCACAGTGATGAATTCTAAACTTCAAGGCAGCAATTTAAGCTATGAATCCATAATGTTAAAATCCTCCTTTTTTAGAATCAGTAACGTCATTGAAGGAGATGAGTTGTGTTTTATACAGTTTGGCGTCTTGGAGTGAAATAATGTTTCCAGGGGAAATACAGATCCTTCCTCTTTTTTTTAATGCCTTTATCGACTTTATCTAATGCCTTTACTGTATCTTGTCTTCTTTCTACATTTATGACACAGGTAATGGATACCCACGGTTTAGAGGGAGCAAGTAAAATTAGCCATTTTTCCTCTCACACATTTCCTCCCCTCTGAAATCTCTTTCTTGTGTTTCTTTCAAACATAATGTCCTTTCTCCTGGCCTCAGATGGAAAGCTCTCTTCCTTTGCTGTCAGTGTTATCTTGAGTCCAATAGTCATATAACCACTTCATCTGCCCCACAGTGTATTTGCTATGACATATTGCCATTGGCTCATCCTCTCCCTCTTTTTCCCTGTTTACATTTTTCCTGCACCTAGTCTCTTCCCTACCTCCTCCTCTAATCTCCTTTTTAAATGCACATCTCTCTGTCGTCATCTCATTGCGTCTCTCCTCTCCTCTCCTCTCCTCTCCTCTCCTCATCTTGTCTCATCTAGTCTTGTCTCTCCTCTCCATATACATCTCTTATCTCTCCTTGTATCCCTGCCATATAAATAATTGATGGCCCATCTTTGACTCGCCTGGTGTAGTTAAAGGGCGACCAAAATCCCGAGGACAACATCAATACTGAGCTAAAAGTACAGCTGTGGCTTACACACAGTCTGCTTGCCGCACTTTCACAGGAGACACTCTTTACTAATGACCTACTTAGATTTGAATAAAAAAAGTATTCATCTCTTTCGTTTTATTTGCACAACTTCAGAAGACCTAGGGCTTTATCCAGTCCAGTCAAGTAGGACATAAGGGCTCCCTGTGCTAGATTCTTACATCAGTTCGGGGATGGCTTGCATGTTGCCTTGTGCCACAGTTGTGATGTCATGCAGTTTATAGCTGCAGTCTGTTAAGATGTCAGATCAACAGTTCTTTATTGTTGCCAGAAATTACATTCTGTTTGTCTTGTCATTCAAAATTCTCTTTCATCTCCATCTCTTTGAGGCATCCAAACTATGATGTTATTACGTTTAAGGATATTAATGCAACGTCTAATTTCGACTGAGCAATGTGACTGGCTGAGTGGCATCCCACATATGAAATTGGGCAGCAAAAAAGTGGGTGTGCAATAAGTGTAATTATGAGTACTTGGCTGATAATATTTAAGCTCCACTAATCAAAAATTGTAATAACAATAAATTCCATTGCTTTGTGGAATGTGACTCAAATTGCCTCATAGGGTTATCACTAAACTCTGCAGTTCTATGCATCTTTTTTGCCCCTTTTAGCTCATTGTTTCTGTTTATCAGCACATTCTCTCTGTCGTTCAGTCTCTCGTCAATACTGTTTCCAGCGGCAGCAAAAAGCTGTTCAGCAAAAAAAGCTCAGCACCAAACAGGAAGTCGAATATCTACCAGCTACAAATACAGATAGTTTACTGAGTGGAGACCAAACTAGAGCTAAAAGGAGAGAAAATATTAACTCAGGTAGCTAGAAATACAACACCAGTACTAATTAATACAAGTGGTGCTTTGTGTGTGCTGTATGTGTAAGCCATTCTATGCATTTTACCCATAACAATTATAAAAGGCAGAGGTTGTGGGAGGCAGGTCTTCCCCTTGGGGGACTTTAAACAGTTTCAGGGGAGGCTGACTGAATGGAAGTGAAAATTATTACATTATTTTTACAATATTAACAAGTTTACTGTTTTTCCCACTTTCCCAGAGTCAGAAACTCATGAATGTCCTATGACAAACATTTTCTATGTATTTAGTGTAGTCTGAAGTAATGTCAGACAGTTATATTAGGCTTTCTTGGTTCAATTGTTGTGTGTCTAGTGATCATATAACATAATCACAATCCCATAGGCTTCCAGGAATTAAGAAAATCAAAGCAAGTGAGCAACTAAGCTTTGTATGAGGGGAGGCACACGGTCTCAGACTTAAAAAATAACACTGATATAAGGCAATAAAATGCCAGGTGTGTAGGTTTGTGAGCTTACCGCTCCCCTCCAGTGTATTTTGACATTTCTATGATATTTCATATTTTTCTGAGTCATTTCCTTCCAATTTTGATTACCCACATAGTTCACCAATTTGTTTTTTGCCAAATAGCTTAATTTTGTGCTCAGATGCAAAAGTTGTTAAAACTAAGTCATACGTCATTCTCTAAAATGTCACGCTGTCACGCCTCGTTAAGTCAGAGCATCAAACTGATAAACGTCGCTGTGAGCTAGCTAACCAATTTTCATAACGAAGCAGAAGATCAGAAATGTATTTTGGCCCTAAACCATTTACTGCTTTATAAAATAACAGCAGGATTTTGAAATCAATTATTTGACATACAGGAAGCCAATATAAAGACCTCAGAACTGGAGTGATGTGATCCACCTTTGCCAGCATTGAAACCCTTCACAGATGTTAACACAGGTCTTCCCCTCACCTGGTCATATAACCTGTTTCACAGTTACTCAGACCTTTCCCTCTTTGGCAGTTTCTCAGTCATCTTCGCAGCTAAAGTCCCGTAATGAGTCCAGCATGTTTGAATGTACCGCTGTTTGCTTACATTCTCTCTCCCACTGCTTCGAGTGTGCCAACGCCACCTGCTGCTCACTCCAAGCAGCTTTGTTGGTGCCCAATTTACAGACCCAGGGCCCGGATTTTTTTCAGAGCGCACGAAAAACAGATCTGCCGACCCATGAGGAAATATTTGCCGAATATAACAAAAAGTGTATTGGATAAGAATCGCAATGTTTCCCTTTAATGTAAAGTTCTTCTGCCCCCATAGTGGCCAAAAAATTTATTAAAACAGCTTAAATGTTGTTTTACCTTATACAAATGCAAGGAACAATTCCTTTCTGGTGGTAATTTGTTGAGGTATTTTGTTACCATACTTCCCAACCTAGGACAGTCTGAACAGAGGTAAATAAAACCTCACGAAGTTCCAACACAGTTCTCACCATTTTTTTTTCATTCATATAAACTGTTTATGTCATTTACCCTAAGTCAAGTATTGACAAGGGTTCAAAAATTCATAATAGTGTGTTAATGTTTACTAAATGGCACCATTTCATATTGAAAAGCAGGCTGAAACAGCAGGGGACATTTATTTGTCAAGTACACTGTCCATTTCAAACTGTCAGAATGTTTCTCTCCTCTTTCTTTAAAGTCTCATTTTGGCATTCTGGGATTTGATATAGGCTAGTCACAACAGCCCCCACAAAATTGTGTCTGGCAGTTTTGTTATCAAAAGTGTTGTTGTTTTGAGTGAAAATATGAAACTGTCGCCATGGTTTGTTGCATTAAACTTGTTCTGTTGTTAAATCACATTTATAACAACAAAAACAGAAAAGAGAGCACATCTTCATTTCTGTTTCTGTCATGATCCATTTCATGTTAATTTAGTATTTTTTTTTGGGGGGGGGGGGTTACTCTGTAAAGCGTAGTTGTAGCAAAATGGCTACATATCCGCGACCCTGTACGCAAGATAAGCGGTTGACGGTGGATGGAAGGTGACCTGGAGGGCAAAACAACAGACCAACATAGCGGCTCACACTCTCCCGTAGGGACGCCGTAAAAGCAGTCAAATTTTATTTGGATCACCTTTCAACTTAAGAAAAAGAAAGATATGAACACAAACTGCAAGTGTTGGGCATTTCTACCGTTAAGGTCCCGGCCACCGCTTGACTGCGCTAATGTTTAGGCCTACTTTTACCTTCTGGGGGATCCCTCACCTAACACAGCCCAGGCTTGTCGCCTCGATTAATAAATACTAAAGCACAATAACCATCCAGCATTTTGGCAACACAAAAAGTAACAAACTCAAAGTAACAGTGTATCACTTGCATATTGGTTTGCTGGCAGCAAAAAATAACGTACCCCTCCCTTTTCATTGGAATGTGACGTCACGTGTGCACACAGTCGCTATGTTAAAGCCTCCCTCCAACGGCGTTGCCAGGCCATTTTTTTTGTTTTGACTGGAGCCCGAATGTAACAATGTAAAAAATATTATACAAAAATATTTTCCATGTTAATATGCAATAATCTTCATGACACAGCCTGTCTCACAGGTCTTCAAAGAGCAGAGGCTACTTGCAATAATTTATACATTTTGTTATAACGTAATGTGACCCCCCCACACACACCGTTACTCAGCCTCTCTGCATTTAGAGAGAGCACGAGAGAGAGAGCGTGGAGAGAGAGAGAGATTAAATTTTATTATTATTTTTTTAATCAATGAATTTTTTTCATTAATTTCATTCATTCATGCCAATAAAGCTAATATGAAATGAATTGAATTGATTCCTGGTGGTGTGTCGCTTATCCGCGACTTCTGAATTGCTATTTTGTAATCAGTAGGCCTACATTTAAACATCAATGTTGTCGTCAGTGTCTAGTCAATGTATTAACACAAACGGTTAACAGTCGCCGCACAATAGTGAGAGAATATCATGACACACCTGACCGCGATACAGACACCTGTCGCTCTGTGTCCTGCTGTCTCTGTCCCCCTCGCTCTGAGACACTACTGTCTCCAGGATGCTTCATTCCCTCTAAAGCGGCTGTGAGCTGCACTTTATCAGAGGTGCTGAAGTAAACATGTGTGTGGATGTGTGGTAATATTGCTGTCTGATCACGAGTGTTTTCAGTTTCGGTTTTCTTCCTCTGATGAAGAGCAGTGCGCTTGTCTCATCGAGTAGGCTACAGTCCCAGACGGCTCTGTGTCTGTCCGACAGTCTATTCATATAGCCTAACTGATTTTAAAAAATGGGACAACGTTCAGGCCCATACAGCATAGGCCTATACTGACATTGGGCTGGCCCAATCACATCTCTTACTAGACCCCACTCCCTCCCCCTCTGCTCGAGCTGTTTCTTGTGTTGTGGGCCAAAAAACAAATGTGTTTGGTACTGGAGCTGCAGTAGCTTCGACATCAGCTGCATAGCCTACCCTGCGTAGTGCAGGCCAGTGCAGGCACAGGCATGTGAAGGAGTAAAGGAGAGCCGTGGCCACTGCCAGGCAGAGGAGGAGGCCTGAGACAGTGAAACAGTGTGACAAAGTGACAGGGCTGAGGGACAGAGAGAGAGCAGGAGGAGAGTTGAGGTGAAGTGGTAAGCATGGAGTAGCTCAACCTGTAGGGAGGGAGGGTCGTTTAGGACTGGGGATGCTGGGGACATGTACCTTCTACTTTTTCAAAGCATTTGTTAAAAATGTTCTGACAAATAACTCCCAGACCCCACGGTTGAACATTTCATCAATATTTCTTTTTAAACTAAATTCAAATTAATTAAGCTAATTTATCATTGAGGTGAAAAGGTGCCATATGCACATTTGAAAAGACTTTAGGCTACTTCAGGCATGCCTGCATGTATGTAGAGTCAGCTGGGATTAAATTAAATGAGAAAAGTTGATCTACAGGAGAAACATATCTGACAGCAATGCAGAATGCCTGACAGCCTTACTGTTTTATTACACTAAATTATTTTATTTGAATTGTCACCTCAGACATTTCCTCAATAAATTGGCGCAAAACAATTCACCAGAATACAGGAAATTAAGTGTTTAAAGCCCAAATTTTTCAGGGGGAGGACCCTAAGACCCTCCCTAGTTAATATTATCAGTGTTAATTATTATCAGAAAATGAGATGTTAGACTTACCATGTAGAGGTCATTTACTGTTGCTTTACAGACATACTTTGGGTAGGCGGGGTGGGGGTGAAAACATGAAAGATTTCTGGGCTGGGCTAAGCCCCCAATGTTTTAAGTGACCGGAAACGCCACTGCCCCCCTCCAGTGTATTTTGACATTTCTATGATATTTCAAAATTTTCTGAGTCATTTCCTTACAATGTTGATTACCCACATAGTTCGCCAAATATTTTTTGACAAATGGCTTAATTTTGTGCTCAAAGTTGCGTAGTTGTTAAAATGGGGTTGTGACATGTGACTATAGTAATGCTGCATTCCAGGCAACTAGAAAAACTATCCTGGAACGCCACTTGAAGTCAGATTTCCTACTTGTGAACTTGTATAAAAAATATGTACCCTGACTTCACGAGTAGCAGCTGAATGACGTCACAAAACAATGGCAGTTCCCATGGAAACACACACTGTAAATGGTAAACCATAAACTAAAAGGCAACAAAAAGTATGTTTGCATGTATTTAAATTAAAATAATACTGTTAGCCGCTGCTATCGAGGGATATTCAGATGTCAACTTGCAAGAGGAAGGACTACTGTAGACATGGAATATACCGTTTCTCTGTCTTTACTGTGGAGGATGGCAACATTACATGTCACGTCAGAACAGCCAGCGAGCGATCACTAGCAACAACATGTGACCAAAAACAGAACGAGGAACTAGCTGCCATCTACGTAGTTCCGGTAACAAGGTAGCATTACCATTACACAACACTTATACTGTAATTACCTCAACACTGCTGACATATTGCATTTAGTAACATGCTGTTACTGATGTTATAACATGACTCACATACTCAATAACACGGGGCATGAGAACAATAATAGTACCAGTATTACAATACATATACGATCATATAGTAAAACCTGTTCTGCATGTAAATTGATGTAGAAATATGTTGGGACTATTAGGTTGCTGGCTACAGTAAAGACTATCATAAAGTCATCTTCTCTGCATAAAAGTTATTGTTAAAAATGCCAAAACATTAGGAAATGTAGCCTAATCTACAACATTGACTGACTTGAGGGTTACCAAGTGATGTAGCTAGAGGGGTACACAGTTAACTAGTAACGTATAGGCTACCCAAGTGAAAAAGAAATATACTTAAGTAGCACTTTTTTGCACTTACCATATTTTAATTGTCCTATACTAAGTGTATATTAAATGTGTTATTTTGGAACAACTTAAAGTATGTTAAGTGTCATTTTAGAAATACTTAAAGTCAACTTTAAGATAATTGCAATATATTTTAATATACTTAAAATGGACCTATTTAAAGTACCTTTACTGTAATTTAAATATACTTTTTAAAATTTAACTTAAAATACCCTTTTGTGCTATACTAGAACAATTTAAATATATTTTAAATGTGTTCCCTGAACATTTTTATTAGCATTTCAGCATATTAGTAATTTATTACTAGTATACTCCAAGAGCCACTATTAATATCTTGGGAAGGTGCTTTATGAAACCATTCAGTATGAGAATAATGCATTATTAATGCATTTCTCTGGCTGCACAAAGTTGCAACCACCTTTTGCCTGATCATTGTTCTAAGCTCACAGTAAGCTCACGCAGTCTACCGGAGGGAGATGGTGTCTGACGGCGCTGTTTTTATACCCCGCCCCCGCAGTCGCCTGCATCTCACATTACACTAGCCTATCAAATCGGCGAAAGTCAGCTGCAGTCATCTCAAACGCACCTATTGACTACCAGTTATGAATAGCGTGCTATCTTCGACAGCTGTAGGCCCATTCTAAAGTTAACATAGCTATCCTTATTGGCTAGGCTCCTTACGTGCTCACTAATAACTTTTTGGTTGTTGTTGGTGCCAGACCGGCCCGTCTGGCACCAACAACCATGCAACTCTCAAAATTGCTTAAATCACCTTTCTTTCCCATTCTGACATTCAGTTTGGAGTTCAGGAGATTGTCTTGACCAGGACCACACCCCTAAATGCATTGAAGCAACTGCCATGTGATTGGTTGATTAGATAATTGCATTAATGAGAAATTGAACAGGTGTTCCTAATAATCCTTTAGGTGAGTGTATGAGCACACTGAGCATGTGAGGGTCCAGCTGGTCCTTTGAGATTTTTGTGGCCTCTGAGCCATCTGAGTGAGGCAACGATCCCAGGACGCTCTAAAAGAAAAGAAATGCAGTTGCAAATGAGATATAATAAATATTCAGTTAGGCCAGTACTTCCACCTAGTTTAGTTCTTCATTTGCATATCATTATAAACACTGTAATTCTATTCTTATAGCAAATCTTTATTATTATTCTTTATTTCTTTTTTTTTTTATTTGAGCTAAGGCAGGAAATTCCAACTCTGGGTTTAGCATAAAGTTGGTTAAAGTTGGCAAAGGGTAGGTTCAACTTTTAAAAGTTGAATACAGGATCTATGACCATACAAATGGACATAAAGTTGAGCAGTATTTTACATAACATCACAAGCTATTATATCGTGTGGTACATAAAAACATTATTTCAAGCACGTCTTAAAACAATTCTCACATACACGTGTACACTTTAACATTACTGTTATAACTGAGTTATTGGTCACTGTAATAATTCCCCCTCCATGGTTGCAGTGAAGTGAAATCTCTAAAAAACAGTGTACCTTTAGAAGATATCCACTTTTGAATAGTCTAACACAGATGCTTCGCTGATGATTCATAGTAGCTTCAACTAAACTTTAGAATGAATTTATACAAAAATGACAACTGTGGTGTCTTTACACACTATATGGGCAGGAATAATGATTACAGTGACAAATAACTTACTGTAAACATGGACATGTGAGTATTAAGGCAGACTATAAAAATGTGAACCTATTCTTTAGCACACAGACAGCAACATATTAGTTGCATTTATTACTCTGATAAAGACCTCGCTGGTCATTTTAACAGTGCAAAAGCAGAATTGAGGGCTCATATGCATGCATCAAATTCCAGCAACAGGTTACTAAGATTGGTAATTGTTCCAGAAATTTTAATTTTTCATTAAAAACTGCCCTACAGCAAAAAGCAACACATTACTGTAACGTTAATTGCTTTATTTTGTAACGCGTTACTCCCAACACTGTTTAAGGCAGATGAAAGTTGCTGTGTCAATTATGAAGCTATTAAAATAACAAATAACTCCACCATTAGCCAATGCACACCAGAGCTATCCACCAAGGAAAATATTTCCAAACCCAGAGTGAGCTCAACTTTAGTTAACTTACACAATTGTGTTGTCTTGCTAACAATAATAAACTTACCAAGAAAGACGTTTTTGCTGGCAGTCTCTGCGTCTGTCTTCTCCTGCTTGTCCTTGCCAGTCACGCCTCTTTAGCTCTTTTCACATTTAACTTCTGCAAGGAGGTGACCGGATATTCTTCTCTTCTGTGTTTTTTTCTTATTATGTCTGTGGTGTCCACTTTTCCCAAGTCCGAGTCAGTAAAGTAAAACAAAGGAAACCAGAGAAACAAAATGATTTCCTGACAGAAATAGCTTCCCTCTCTCAACACAGTTCACACGTTAACTTTTGTGAAGCGGACTTTCACGTTGTGTGATTGGGTCGTCGATTTGAAAACCTTGATTCTGATTGCACACTTCGCCCCTCTGTACACATGTGTTTACTGTTTACAAACAGAAACAAATATAACTACATTATGATTTAAAGTATGCTTATTTCTATATGTTGTTTGTTAAGTTAACAACATGTGCTGCTTCCTTCTAGGCCAGGTTACCCTTATGAAAGAGGTCTCTGATCTCAACTAGCTATTTACCTGATTAAAAAAAATTAAAAGAAAGAAAAGAAACGAAAAAAAAGAAATAATATGCTTTTGAAAAATATATTTTAATGTTAAAAAAATATGTTTTAAAAATCATACTTCTGGAAATCAGGCTGAAACATGTGGCAGTTACATAAATAATTACAATATTTTGCAGTAGCCTACACAATGAAGCATGTTTGGCATAAATATATTTTTAACCCACTAAAAGTGTAATTGTTTAACAATGTACTTCCACAAAGTACACCTAAATAGTACTAAGAGTTAAATAAATATATTTTTAATAAATAGACTAAAATGTTGTAAAAAAAAAAAAAAAAAACTTTTATTCAAGCATAGTTATTAAAAGTTTAATTACGTATATATTTATTACCAATTTATTCAAAGTATACTTTTGAGAAGTATGTTAAAGCTCAGGAGAATATATCTCTTTTATACTTGTAGTAAGCATGTATGTACGGACCTGGGTATTTATGTCAGTTGTTGCAGTTAAACTGCCATCCTTTGAAGTAACGTCAACACTTTGACAGTGCTGAGGGTGCAACTGTGTGTATGCTTTGTCACGGTCAGTCATGGTTTTCGTTCACTTTCGGCGCCATGCACCGCCATGCACCACCATGCACCACCATGCACCTGAAATGCTTTGAGGTCACAGTCTGCAACATGCATTTTACTGACGGCCGCTTTACCAATGCATCGGCGGAGGCAACGGTGTCGGAAGTCTTTACATAGAGTTCAACAGAGTAATAGACCCCCCACACCCCCGCGGTAAATTAACGTTAAGCGCACCATAAAACGTAACTGTAGTTATCGTGTGACAGGACCATCGACTGTATGATTGATAACAGCTGATACTCGCACATTAGTTTCTATCATGGGTAAGTAATAGCTACTCCTGCCAGACAGTAAAGTGTACTAAACTTTACAGGTAGTGATGTTAACGCAACATATCGTTAGTGAACACTCCAGCCGGTCAGTTTGTGGTTGTCATGGTAATGTATTACGTCCGACTATTAGCCACACCCCCATTCTCTGTTTGAGAAAGAACGTTAACCAAAAACAGCAGTTAAAACTGGCTGGAGGGGCTTTAAATTAAAATTTGAATACAAGCTATAGTAGTTGTTTACATTCATACGCATATGATACAGCGTTTGAAAGCTAAAATCCCCCTGATTCAACCAATGCAAAGCATTTCAAGATACAATCACCACAGCGGGTACAATCAGCGCCTCTGTCAGACCAACCAGTACAAGCAAAATTGACGCGACTCACCTATGAAGCCTCATTATAATCCACCGATAGATTATATTCCAACAAAAAACGGTCTTGCTACGTTGTCAAGCGTCCAGACGATCCAATCCAGTAAAATATTTACTCCAAAACACATTATTCCATCAATAAATCCCCAGGGACTGCTGCCGCATCGTTTCATATTTGCCAGCAGACCCGGCTGTATGTTATTATAACCGTAATAACTCTGATTTGAATGTAAACAACTACTATAGCTTGTATTCAAATTAGCTGTTGAACTCTGACCTTTCGAGTGACACCAAATTCGACCCAATAGGAGCTCACATGTCCCTTTCGCAGCCAATGAGCGCCCGCGCTGTAAGGAAGGGCCAGCCCCTATAATTTCCTGGGTAGGCTGAGCCAATTGCAAGCAATTGTACCGATGTCTGGCACTTCCTGTAGCCAATAAAATTCTAAAAATAACGATCTCCAGCTTTAAGTAAGAAGCAGGGCCGTGGTAGGTAGTGATCAATACTTTTTACATATTTTATTTCTAGTTTAATGTGACCTTCCCCCTCCCGTTTCTGTATTTATGAGAGAAATAAGGAGTAGGCTTACCAATTCAAAATAATAGCTGCATAATGACAAGACATCAGACTGCTGTCATATTCTTTAATTATAATAAAAATATCCTTCTCAGAACTGACTCTTCATAACATCATCCTATTATTGTGACAGACAAAGTATTTCACTGTCTTTGCACACACATCACACAGAGCAACATTCAATCGGAAATGAAAAATATAATAGTTTTAGTGTGTTCAAACTTATATTAATCAATTCCAGTAGCACTTACAGTCATTTTGACTTTTGGGTTAGACACTCCAGAGTGTTATCTTTCAGAGAAGCCCCAAACCGCGCATTTAGTCCAAATGGTTCAAAAACTACATTGAATTTACTTGGAATGTTAATACTGCAATCAAAAACAGTCAGGAAGTACAATGAATCATTTACTGTTTGTTCATTCATCACATTTCTTGATTTCTTGCTCTATTATCATTTTCTTTATGTGGTCTCCTCTATTACAGATTACAAGAAAAGAGGCATCCTCTTAAATCGATGATTGATTGCATAAACAGTTGCCTAATAGGAGAGTCAAGATCAAGATCATGTGACATGACGTTCACTCACAAGTTGTATTTCCTTGAGTGGAAACTGCTGAATGGATTTCTTTCTTCATCAAACACTTGCAAAGGAGACTTTTCTGCATAGTCCGGCATAGTTTACATCCATGTTTGCTAATTTGCTTACTTGCTGTATTCTTCATTCTTAGCTGTGCTGGCACATTTCTGCATTTCTTTCACTTTTTTTTTTTTATCAGCAGTTGTCAATTAACAGAATGATGTGACATCTTTTGCAGGAATATGTATTGCATCACCACTTCATTGTACAGTACGTTCAAAGTAAATGGTGACCCACTCATAAAAATATTGCTCCATAGCACTCTTATTCTACCTTTACGTAGGATTCTGCAATTGCATGATCTGTTTCATAAATTTATTCAGAAACTAATTTTGCTTTGTAGTTTCAAGAACCTCCAGATTAAAAATGGGAAGCCCAATAACAGCCCAGCAGGTGGTGTGTTAATCCAGTCTGGTGTATTATGGGTGGGCTTAACATCTAGATGTTGTAAAGAACTTCATTATTTGTCATTAGTACCGCTTAATTAAAAAGACTTTTGTTTCATGGAAATCTCACATTACAGTGACCAAAATCCGTAGGAAAGCTTTGCCATGTTACAGTTTACCCTGTTCACACCCTAATATAACTAAATGTATATATTCCAATCCATATTCAACATTTAATGTTGTTTGATAAAATTAAGGCCATATTCATTGTGTGAGTGTTTGAAGACAGAGATTTAACCAAGTGTTTGGTGTGCTGCGCCTCACAGGCAAAAAGGCTGCAAGAGAGAGCAAGGTCAGTGGAGATCCATGCAATTGATGTCTGATGGGATGGACCATGTAAATGTGTAAACAAGGCTGAGCAGCTTGTGTGTGTGTGTGGAGTTTGTGTTTGCTGTTTGTACATAGCGCCCACGCTCTCTGATTGTATTGTTAATTTTAAATGAATGTATTTTAGATTCAGCAACTGCAAAGCTTCAGTGTATTTAAGCATGTTTATCTCTGTGACTGTGTTCACACATACAGTTTGTTCTCTTTGATTCAAAGCTTACTGGAAAAGCTGATTTTGTTAAATGTATTTTATCTTGTTTGTTTAGATTCACACTGCTGAACCAGAGCTTCTAAACTAAACGAACATGGATCTGCATGTAGCTTGTTTATTGAACAGTGGCTCAGTAACCTGCCATTATGCAGTGTGTTGGTTCAATCAAAGCAAATCCAATTCAGCTCCTTTAAGTTCGGCAAAGTGGACTTGTTTCTATCACAGTTTATTAGTCTTAATACCATGTAAGAACACTGGAGGAAACATGAGCATCAGTACAGACTGCAGTCTCTCTCGGTCCATTTGGTTTGATAACAGGAGAAACAGTAAGGTATCAACATCCACATTGTTCTACCTAAAAAACCATGTGTTTAAGATCAACTGGTGCTTAAATGGTCTGCCATGTGACCACCTAGTCCACCTTGAAACCATGTAAACTGGCGGTCTTCCACGGGATATCATTAGATGTTGTGTATATTTTTTGCTGTATACAAGAAAATGTGTGTGTTTTTAATTATGCTGAACACACACAACACATTCGGTAAACAAAAATATACATAAGGATCCTTTGTACAATCATGGGTAGTCAATATAATGAAGAAATGGTACTAAAATATCCCCAAACTGGAAGATTTCAGCTGTATTAAAAAACGGAAAAAGGTCTATTTTATTATTTTCTATTCTATTTCATGCATTTTTACAAGCAGTCCACCATGTGAACCAGTGGTTTGGGTTTACCACATAAAACAATGGTTAACCATGAAAATGATTTAAACTGTCAAATAAAGATAATGCCATAAAATTTATATTAAAAACCACAACGTGTGTTACTTGGTTCGCTTCTAACATAATACACTGCTGTTGAAATGAAAATATCCAAAAATGTGATGCTTAAAAGGAACGCGTCCTCCATCATACTTCAATCAAACTTGAAATTAGGTTGTTAAAATGATCTTATTTTCTTGTCTGATACAACCATTTAGCCTGTCTTGTCTTCTCAGATTGATCACTACGCCCAGAGGGATCTGAAGAAGGGCCTCCAGCTCTTCGGCGCAGAGGGCAATGTGGGTTTGACCAACGCCTGGATGATAGTACAAACTGATGTAAGATGTGACATCACTGGAGGGGGTGGGTGGTGGTGTTTGGGGTGATCTAAAACACAAGTTGGAAGATGTAACACAAAGTTTTAAGATTTTTCTTTCTCTTAGTCACAGTTTGCTGAGGTCATGGTGCTCAAACATCCTGCTCTGAACATCGCAGAACATTCAATATTAACTTGTGTGCCATTTAGCAAGCCAAGTCATGCAAAATACCTTGTCACATGCTGAGATACATGATGTTTTGACTGCATTATTCATTGTGACAATGCTTACTTTTTCTATTGGCTAGGTTTTACCATTTGTACCACTGTGATCACATTAAATGAAACGGGAGTAGTTCAGTGTTGAAAGGCCATTTGATTTTACATTTCTCCATTTTGTGTCAATTTTAAATAAAACAGTAAAATCTTTTTTGTAGCTAATGGGCTCTAGACATTTACAAGCAGGCTGGTAAAATATACTGGCAATCCAGAAAAAATGTGTTAAATGTTTTTGCCGACAGTAACAAACACTCGAAGCGTCTCTGGTTTAAATGCTTCGCAAAAATGCTGTCAGAGAGATTAATGCAAACATCATAGACTCTCTGAGGTAATCTTTGTTTCCAGCTCTCACTTTGATGTGCTTTTTCCATTGTATTATTTATGTATCTTTTTAAATTCCACTGCGAAGACGACACAATGTGAGAAATGGAGAATTGGAATTACGGATTGCAAAGGACGGATGCTGCTGCTGGTATATGCCTTTTGGCGAGATCAAATGATAGATTGGAGAATTCTGGGCTCTTTGGACCTTTTTTACATCCTAGATCCAGTCTTATGGCTTGTAGTTTTGTTCCATTAGCAAATGTGCCTCTGTGTGCATGCATGGGTCTACTGTCTGGAAGGCATATTGTATAAGTGTGTAAGTGTGTGTCCGTGAGCGTATGGTGACGGAAAAGGCATAAATAATGACAGAGAAATGTATTGCTATGCAAATAATATATGCAAAGACTGCATGTGTGGGTGTTAATGTTCAGCGTGAGGGGTTTTTTTCTGCGTACAGGAGGAACACATGAGGACAGAGCCTGACAGAGCCACCGTTTGACAATGTATGTGTGCAAGCGTGAATGTGCTTTTTTCCTTGTCAGATCAGTGCTGATGTGTGTATGTATGGGCTCCATGAAGTCTGGCTGAGAAGAGGACTATTAAAAGGCAGGTCTCATTCTGTCACTGCTCTTCCTCCCAAGCCTCCTTCATACATGCTGAGTCACTGAATAGATAATACAGCAGATGTCCCTGGAGCAAAGTCCACCCTGAATATTATTAAAGGCCACTTATGGAATAGAAGAGGATCTACATACATGAGACGAAGAAGTAAAAAACATCCGCAGGGCGCCAAGTGCTGGTACAATAAATCAGGAAGGGTCACACGCCACACTGGTCGTTAACTTTCTGAGGTGATAACATTTGATTATTACGACTCTGTGCAGTTTTAGCCTTTGATTTGTTCTCGAAGTTTAAAAACTATTCTTCAAATGCTTTCTGGTCATTTGAATTCTGCTGTAGTTCATGATAAATTGCAATCTTGATCCATTGTTTAAGCGGGTGAGGGAGTTTTAAATTAACACACAATCCCTGATTCTGTGCACGAAGCGGCATGCGGAGCGACTCAGGCAGCATTATTCCTGTTTAGAATTAAAGTCCACTGAATGAACAAAACATCAGAGGCACTTTATCTTTTCATGAAGTACACTGATGAATTGAATTGTGGTGAAAGCCATGATCCCTTATCAAAAATCTATACCAATCACAAAGGGGGAAGATGTAGATAAAAGAAGCAGGCGCGTTAGAAAATGATTTTAGGGCTTTGAGACAAATAAGATGTGGATTGTACAAAAGGGGTGCAGTTCAATATCAGGAAGATGAAATGTTTTCTGCATTGAGCACATGTGAATTCTTTTATCCACTAAATCTCATTCTTGGCAGGTAAATAATTTTAGCTTCCATCAGCTGAGGATGCTTATTTTATGTTGTGCATTAGGATTTTAGTGATGATAATAAAAGGTCTGACTCTCTTGACTCATTGTCTTTCTCTGGTGCAGTTTCGCTGCTGTGGAGTAACTAACCACACAGACTGGTTTGAAGTTTACAATGCCACCCGTGTGCCGGACTCCTGCTGCCTGGAGTACAGCGACAACTGTGGCCTGGACAACCCAGGGACATGGTGGACAGCGGTGAGTTCTGGCATGTACACAACCCAAAACCAGTCTGGTCTCATGTGGCGTGAGACTGTAGCGCATTACCTAAGTAATAATAGGCCAGGGGAGAGGACTAACAAATCCACGCCAAAAACCTCCAGAAGTCAAAAATGGTAGAAGGTTGGGCGCGAGCAGAAACTGCAACTTTGTTAAGCTGATTATCTATATTTGTGAGGGTCTACCTGACCTGTACTGGGGAACCATGTTCCAATATAATTTCAGGTACACATTAAAAAAATTAAAAACAAAGAAGAAAAGATACACATTGGGTGAGGTCATCACAGTGTTGGTCATATTTAATTTAAATGTAAATTCATAATATCGAAAGATAATTCCTCGTTTGATCCCAAAGCCTTTCGGCACCATTATTAGTATGACTCAACATATTTGCTGTCCTTTCCAAGAAGTTTTAATAATTCAAATAACCAGCTACCTATTGAAAATAATCTTGGCTCACAAACCACGCCTGCTCTTCTTTTGTCTTTTTTTAGACCTTAGCTGCGCAGCACTAGCAAGCAAACATCAAGACATTGATTGATTTATATTCATAATTACTGCTATTGAATTAATCACATCTGTCCAGAAGGACATGACTGCTGGTGCTACTAATGTACATCTGATGTATAATCAGTGTCTTATTTAAAATTTTAAGCAGCTGTACCATACAGAGATTGTGATATAAGCTCAGGAAATTAACTATTCAACAGGACAGACAAGGTTCAATGAACATTAAAATACTTAACTACTACAAAAAAAAACTGTGGAGCATCTCTTCACATCTCTTAGACCATTAATAGGCCACAAAGATTTTGTATACAGTTTATGTTTCTTTGCTGCTGTCAACCCAGACGAAAAAAAGGGTTGAGTTTCAAATCAATAGTGTCATGTGAAAAAGCAGCCCGATCTGCTAAGAGGGACTGCGTGTTGTATGAGTGTAAGCATGACTGTGATGCTGGTGAAAAAGCTGAAATGGGTATACAGGGGATTGCATCAGTCAAAACAGTAAAATACAAGCTACCTCATTTTTGCAGGTGTGTCTTAATGAATATGTAACACTGTGTGCATCTAGTGATATTGTTAGGACAGTATGCAAATGGCTTAATCTGCGCATGTAACATGATTAGCAAGACTGGAAGTTGTCACTAGAGAGGTAATTGGGTGTGGTGAGATAATATGTAGGGACAGCTTGTATTAATTACACATTCAGTCAGATATAAAATTACTCCACCTACTTGTGACCTGTTCATCACCCTTGGCAAACTCTGCTGCACTGACTTTTACTACAGTATCATTACCATTTCTGAACTGAAGCAAATTGTGTCACACACAATGTCTTCTCTTGACACTCTCCCTATAATCTTGTCATTAACACAATTAATGACCACTATTATTTCGGTCATTAAATTAAGCTAGAGCTTGAAAACTGGCAATTGGCCTTTTTCTTTCCAGTACAGTAGTCCAGCCTCTTCTCTAAAATACCCTCTCTCCCCAAAGTGCTACAGAAAACAGATTTTTACTGAACTGCTTCAGAACAGCATCTTTGAAAATTCCAGTCTGGTTTCAGTGGCCTAGCTCTATTGGACAGAATCACCCCTCTTGACTAATGATCTCCTCTTGGCAACTTCCTCTAGCTTTTATATATCATCCTTTGACACAGTAGACCACGCTATTCTTATGCTGAAACACAGAGTAGGTAGGTATCTCTGACTCAGCCTTTGACTGAGTTTCATCAGATGTATCCAAAAGTTCTCATCTGTGTCAGAAGTTCATTCTCATCCTGACTCCACTGTTTCCTGTGGGATCCCTCAGGGTTCGATTTAAGGTCCTGTCCTCTTCACAATTTATGGTCCCACAAGGCCACATGTCTTGAATACATCAAATACTGGATGCACATTCAGTTTAGCTTATCTATTGGTGATCTTCAGTCAGCTCCAAAGTGTGTTAACAGCCACTTGGGACAATATTTCATCCACATGATCTAAAATGAGCTTTTTAAGCAGTTGGAAATGAAGTTGATGATAGTGGTGAGGTAAAGTTAAAGCCCGTTAACGCATTAGAAATGAGCAGAAAGACAATAGCTTTGATGATTCTGTGGGTTGGACAAAGAGACACCTTTTACAACTATTACACATAGTTCTTTCTTCAATTCTTAATATGAAAATATTGATTAGAGTACCTTTCACAAAGTTTATTCATGCATGGACGTATCCACATCAAGATGATTCATACCTGTTTGATGCATCAATCACTTTCTCAAAGAGCAGTACATCTAGGAAACTGACTAACTATTTAATAAACACAAGGACCATTTAAATTCAAGGACCATTTAAATTCTCATGTAACTAATTCAGTTCACTAAAAAAAGAAAAGATGAATAACCCAACAGCAGCCAGCCTCTCTGCCAAGTGCAAATATGTATTATTATTGCGATATTATTTGGAGGCATCAACATGAAACATGAATATAAAGTGTCACAACAAGATGTGATGGCAGGGCTGGTAAAATGAAAAATAAAAACCTTTTGAAGTTGAAACACTGTCATTGTCAAAACATGTTAGGGCCACTTTACACACTGAGTAGTCTACTTAAATCATCCAACAGAACTAAAGCAGTCACTGCACATCACAGTGAGTGAAGATGATGAACAATAATGACAGCGATTTCAGTGTAGCTTCAGATGTTATTAAGTTGATACAACAAAATGGTAAATCTGCCCTTTTAAAAAATCATATCAAATGTGCCAGATGTTGCCTGTAAAAACAGTCATGGTTTGTAAACTTCCAGATCAAGTGTTTCATACATCTCATCATATTTAGTATGATACAATGCTGCTGAAGATGACAACTAACAACTAAATGGATCTTGTGAGATTTACTCATCATACAATTGAATATAATCATTATAAAACTCAGAAAGATGGTGGTGTTTATTTGTTTCCATCTTTATGATAAAACAGTTTAAAGAATCATGGGTCAAAGACACTTTTTACACATTTAGTAGCAGGAGACAAGTTTGCTTTTTGACACCAAACTAGTTATAAATCTTATTTATCTGTAAAGTAAATCAAGTAAATCTCCAGTAAATCTTGTTTTTTTTTTCTCCAGATCTTAAATATTATACCATCATGGTCATAAGTGCTTTAAATAGAAACCCCTTATTCCAATTGTTTGCAACTCGATTTAATTTGTCCATCCAGCATTGAAAAGGCCAAACTGCCGCTGTTTTCAATTTAAAAAATGAAAGACGTAACCTTTTAAAATGTCTTTCTATTACTTTTCCTGAAAAAAGGATTCTGCATAAACCACTGAACATTTTTTCAATATTATGCATATTTACCTCCTTCAGGGGACAGCTTGTTGGCCTTCACGTAGACCTGTGAATTCCACCGGCCGTTCTAGTTTGAAAGACATTTTGATAACAAATTAATCTGGCTAGTTTTGTGTTTTGATCAATGTTTGCCCTGCAGAGCAAGGATTCAGATAGTGTAGTTTACACTGAAGCATATCAGTTCTCTCTTTCAATAATACCTGCAAATCCTTTCTTTTTAAATATACAGTACTGTGCAATGGTTCTAGGCAGTTGTAGAAAAAATGCTGTAAAATATCAATGCTTTCAAAAATAGACATGTAAAGATCACGGCTTTGTGGGGGCCATACCATGACTTCCAGGACTCCTGTCTTGCTGTTCTAGATAAAGGAACATACAGTACTGGCCATTAAGCTATACCTTCCCAGTGCACTTCCAATGTAAGAAATGGGGGGACAAAGTGTCCTTGATCTAAAGCAATAATATGAAGCAAGCTAAGTTATACAAATGAAGCAAGTGTATTCCAAAGTTACATTTTTTTCTTAGTACAAAATTCCCTTTTCATGTTAACGCCATAGCACAGCACAGCAACACGGGGGAAAACATAAGAGGGAATTTTGAACCAAAAGGGCTGTAACACTGGAACGGATCTGTTAACTGCCAGTGTGAATAGAAGGAAGGAATACTCCAAGTAAAACCTGTATAAATGTTCATATAGGCACCTGACTATTGTTTTAAGACACCTATCCTTTAAGTCACTCCATGACCATGACTCTGATGTGTCTCTAACCCGAACTAAGTAGTTTTCTTAACAAACCTTAACCACAGAGGTGCAATATTATTAAACACTCATTAAGGGTGTTTTGAAAGGCAATGACAAACAGCCTATTTTGTTTTGGAGCATGGAAGTTAATTTTTTACTTTCGGTAACAATCAATTTCTCAAAATAAACCAAGCACAATTATACACCTACTAGCTTTTCTCAGCTTTCAATGAAGTTAAATGGGGCTTAATTGGCACTGGAAATGGATGTTTACATTGCCAAAGCTTTCAATCGAGGCCTTTTCCAGGTTAAGGTGTCAGGAGCCTGCTACAGAGAGCGGAACATCTTATCAGTGAGCAGGAGGATAGACAGATGGAGGCGCAGCAGATCCAGGGGGAAGTCCAGGCCAAGGAATGGATGATGAGAATCCAGCCTCACATAAGAACAGGACAAACACGGCTAAAACAGCACGGACCACCAAGAGCATCCCAGTGGGGCTCTAGCCTAGGGGTTTCGAGTCACAAGGAGTCAACACTTGCCAAAAACTATTTCAACATCTTAAGATTTCTGAAAAAGCGACTGAAGAGACTGAATAAACAATAAAGTAAATAAAGTTAAAAGCTCAGAAAAGCTATTAAGTGGAGCCTAAAGCTTAGATTATTTTGTATCACAAGCTTGTGGCACTGTGAATGTAGAATGTAGTGTAATGGGACTAGCAGGTTCAGGTTTTCTGGTCTTATGAGAGCAGTGGAAGTCAAACAATAAAATGAATTTATATATTTTCAGATGCAGCTCTGTGGTCCAGGAGGGTTGCAGTTGAGCAGCAGTTTGATTTTGGCTTACTGCATGACTTTCCATATTGATCCAGCCTACAATTATTTCACCTTGTGCTAAGGAAAATATATTTTTCTGGTTCCCCAATGTTTCAGGCAGTAGTGAAATGCATAGCAGGTTGTGTTTGGTTTCCCTGGCTCTGACTCAGCCTTTTGATGTAATGAGATTTATAAAATAGCACAGGCATGTCTGCAGAAATTAATAATTTAATTAGAACAGCGGCGTAGCCTGTTATGATAGCACCTTTCCCTTTACTACAGTATGCCAGACAGTGTTTTCTCCAGTGTATCTAATATAATCAAACATACAGTTTAGCACACATATCTTTAAAATGTCTAAGAGGTGAAGGAACCATGTGCCACATGGGCCTTGTCGCAAATGCCACTCATCACTTTTAATGCCAACATCTTTTTTTTATTACTTGCTCACATCCCTGACCCAGAAGGGCATTGCTGTATTCCTTGTATTACTAATAATTATCTTTCTTTTCTTTCTGCCCCTTGGGCACAGGGCTCAGGGACATTTTACAGAGTGTGGAGAGATTTTGAAATGTATTCTAACATGCCTTAGTGACAAAAAATAGTGAAGCACTGAGAGGTAGAAGAATTATCTTTTGTCAAGATGCCATCAGAATGCATTCAAGCAATGTCAGACATGAAACATTCAGCCCATTCTCATGTCTTAACACTGCCTCTGGTGTATGTGCTGCTCGCGTATTCACATTGCTCCTGTTTGTACAGCTGAAGGGAGAGAAGGACAGCGGGGACTTTTCGGAAAAGTTTCCCAAAAGCATATTAGCCTGGAGGAGAAGTGGGAGATAAGGATGTTGCCACGAGGGATCTTTTAGCAAAAGAACATTTTCCATCACAGTTTCTTAATACGGCAGGAGAAGACTCAGTGTAAATGGTATAGCATCCTTTTGTATATAGCACTGGACATCTAAATAGTGAGGTTACATTTGTCGGCTAATGTTTGCTTATTCTTTGTATGTGATTCACAGCCGTGCTACGAGCGGGTAAAGGACTGGCTTAATGAGAACCTGGTGGCACTTTGGATCTTTGCTCTATGCACAGCACTTACTCAGGTAATTATAACTTTTAAGTTGTGGGAATTATTTTTTTCAGCAGTCATTAACTTCAGCCTCAGACAGAGGTTTTTACTTTGTGATAAATAAACCTTCCAGTATCCTTTGCATTAAGCACTGAACACAGGATTCCTCTGGACAGCAGGAGCCCATAAAAGCCTCTTGTGTTACCACTGAAGAGCACAATGGAGGGTCTGACTTTCCATAAAATTGTTTAATCTTTTTTCCACCAAAGTGTCATGTGATGTGCTTCCACAGTCTGAGAGGTGAAATATCACACCAGGCTCCTGTGACGCTGTAGGCTCATTTTTAGTCACCCGTTGGATTCTCACTACCATTTTTGAAAATCCTATGTGCAGCAAAATGAAAACCAGAAAAAGATTTATCTGTGATGTTTGCCAGCTGACTCACAGCATTATACAATACAGAGAATTGTGCAGTTATGCTTTATGTTCAGGCAAGGCAGAGAAATGAATGCATGTTTATATAACTTGAAAGAAGAAATATCACTTTCTTTATTAAAAAAAATGAAAAGTTTTATGAATATTTAATTCATTGCATTGAGGGGTTTAGCTGCTACAGTCTAACTTGGTCTGGTATGACCAGTAGCTAAGTTATTTGTGGTGGTTATAAGTGGTGGTGAACAGCTTTTTGTTTCAGAGCATTTTAGGAAGGATTTTATCCTTCTTTGATAGTATTTTAGGTATTAAAAAAAGAGTTAGAGTTTTTAGATAAACCCCGGTATAAATTTGATTTTAATAGCATTAGACACAGAGAATAGGTATAGGAAATAATGTCTAACCTACTAAGAATATTTTCTATTATTATATTTATATTTATATATTTTATGTATTAATAAAAATATTTCCTTAAAATAAAAAAAACGGGGTATAGAAATTTCAAATAAACACACACATATCTCATTTGTGTTTATATACTAGCTCACACAAATGCAGGAATCTGAAATGAAAGGTAGTTATGTTTCAGGACACCACATTGGCAAAAATCTGTTTTCCAACATCCTCTGACAAATGGTGAAGAAACTGTGGTGTGAAAAACTGTATCCTGGTAGTAAGTTTTGGGAAGAAGTGTTCAAGGAAGTGTTTCCTCACATTTTCCCTCAAGAGCCAACTGTGACCTTGATGGGAGTAACACCAGAGGGTGTACAGGGAAGTGATAATATCTGCTTCAGATCTTATTAACAGCATCCTTGAAGTGTTACACAGTAAACTGGTTAAGACATGACTCCCTTATGTACAATGTATGGAATAAAAATGTTAGGCCAATTCAATACAATGAAACAAATTTTATTTTTTCATGTGAAAATAAATTGCATCTACATCAGCATTTCCATGTAATTTTTGTAGAAATCTTGTCACACAACACTGTATAACATCCAACATCTGGTAAGGAGTTGGACAGACAGCCCAGCTGACCAGATTATTTCATGGTTGCGACGTCATCTGAAAAATTAAAACATAACTACAGATTAATGACGACAGCTGTGTATTCTGCACTGGAGAAAGTTTAGAAACCACAGGAAGTTGTCATCTTAACTTTGCTGCAACACAGCCCCAGCTGGACAGCTAGAGTGGTTTTGCAAACGTTCTGTGTAGGCCGCACGCACCGCAACACAAAGCTGGCATTTTGTGATTTACACACTCAAGAGGCCATTTTGGCAAGGGGGGCTCTTTGGGGGGAGAAAAAAGGCTGAAAACAGAGAGAATAAGATGTGTTTACATTACTACTACATAACTACGTCAATCTGCGGTATTGGGTAAAGTTTTTGCATTGACATTTTATTGTATCATTGCTGTTCAATAACTAAAGTGACAAATCATACATTTGTATTTTGTTTGTTTGAAATGTTGTATGTTAGTTTCTTACCTATTACTAAATTACTTAGTCATAGTCGTTTTATAGGGAACTGATCAACCAAAAAACTGTAAGATGGGACATCTGATGTCCTGGCTAGATATCAAAGGGCACCTTAGAAAGAAAAACGTCACAAAAACACTGACAATAAATAAATCCAACTGTAAAATTAAAAAAGCAATGCTTTGTTATACACAAATGTTAATGTTAACTCAGTGAAAACAAGAATTTATCACAACAGAGTGGCATTTTAATGGCATTTTGTCTGCATTTTTCTATAAAACTATATGGATCAAAACTACTGAAAAGCTTTTTGGTGTAATCAAATAGAATCAAAAATCACTGATAACTAGATAAAAGTGGAGATGCTGGAGCTAAGATACAATGTGCAATAAAAGAGAAGAGCAACCGCATACTCCAATGTGTGCAATATTTAATAAATTAATATTGCACAGATGCTCCCTATAATTATAAAAGTAAGATAACAGTATGAGAAAATTTATCTTTTTTGGCATTTATTGTCAAACAGATGTACATTATGATACAGAGAATGAGCCAAAGAGACAGAAGACTTCCTTTTCATTTCACTGCGACTTTACACGGACATCTGAACCCAATAAAGTCCAATCTGTTTCTTGTTTTTGTGCAGATCTTGGGCCTGGTCTTCTCCATGACGATGTTCTGCCAGTCAGTGAAAGTAGAGACCTTCTACGCCTAGCAATCGACCTCTCTGCCCTTCAGCACACTTGGATTGTTTCTCATCAGAGAGGGACAGATATAGACCTACCCCCTTACTCCTCCCTCTCCTCCTCCTCCTCCTCCCCCCCCCAACAGACTCTTATTTCCAGCGCTTGTCCTCCGTGACATTCCCTCTCAGATGTCACCAGTTCACAGTTTTTCTGCTAACTATCAACAAGCACAGTGTCAGTGTAATACCTGAGTTGTTTCCTATGGTTTGCTCTGTGTCAAAAGCTAATTTCTGTGATACATTTTATGAATCAGTATTATGAACGTGTATAAAAAAATGTAACCCCTTTTTTAATATGTGTTTTGTTTTAAATTATTTTATGGTTTGTATGTGTTTAAAAAATGAGAGCTACAGTTGGGAAAGTGCAGTGTGAAGTGCTGCAAGTGCATGTCTCCTGCGATGGTGTGTATTAAATGTTGTGGCTCGACTAAACAGCACACGCCATGTTGTCATTCCTCAACAGGAAACGCTGAAGGGATTTATGTGTAATCCTGCTGTAATAATGGCTGATAAACAGGAGGGACGATGGAAATATTCTGGGAATCAGCATGTAAAATTGTTTATATAGTCCCATCACTGAGACATGCTGGAGTCATTAAAATATTTTGTAGCACCTAACTAATAGGATATTAATTAGAAATATCTAATGAAATTAACCACTTTGCAGATTTGTGCACTGTGGAACATGTGGCTCTTTTAATGGGTGGATTAACATGGGACATGAGAATTGCACAAACTACAATAAAAAGATTTAGTCTGAAGAATTTTAATGAATAACTCACAGGATCCTCCAGACAGGCCTGGGGCAAAAGTCCCCCCCCCCACCCCCACCCCCCCAAGCACTAATCAGAGCTCCAGTGCTCCAGTGACAAAGGTTCATCTGCAGTCTTTGAAGCCTCCTCTGGCCTTTTGTGCATTACGGGTTTTTTTGTCTTCCTACCTTAGGCCATCAAGTATAATCCAGGCTATAAGCACACCAGAGACATACTTTTATAAAAATAGCCCCACAGGAAATATGCTTTAAGAGGTGTTTTCAGCTGCAATTTGAGGTCCAAGCACTACAGGTGCTGGAACTCTTTTTGCATTTTCCTTTGCTTCTTTATATTCTGCCTTCAAACAATCTGGACATGAGAGAGCAAAAGTCCCTGAGCAATCAAATGTGTGGAAACGTTTCAAATCTCTCCCTGAAGTCAGCAAAAAGAAATTACACAGATCAATCAATAGGTGGAGCTATTACAGGTAACTTTACATCGCCTTAAAAAAAAACTGATACGAAAAACATTGCCTACAAACAAAAGTTTTTCTGCCATTTCCAGTCAAAAAACTTAAACATATTTCCTAAAAGTTTCCCCACATTTGCTATTTTTAAAGTATTGTGTCTTGTGTTGAAATGTCCAGAGGGAGTTGTTTCAAAAGAAACACGGTTGTGTTAAAAATGGCAGTTCTTGATTAGTGTTTGGCCATCACACAAATGGCACTGAAAGTGAAAACAATCAACTGGAAGTAATGCATAAATAACATACACTTTGCTGCTGCAACTAAAAGTGTTCAGAACATGCAGGCTACCAGCAAAGCTTTAACACAGAATCCTCAAAGTGAACTGATCATCAGCCGACCGCATGTGTAAATTTTAGATGTGGAGCACTCGTCGCTGGTGACTTAAGCGTCATTGTCAGCTAAGTTTGCTGAAAGACTGGAAAAGCGACAGGAACAAGTCACGATGTGACAACTCTTTTGCAAACATGTGGCTGCTGAGCCATGAATCTTATAAATAGTCCCAGTTTGTGCCTCTAATATTAAATTTACATTTGAGTCACAGAGCTAAGCATCCATTTTTCAGAAATATATATACCTGTTGATTTTTGAATAACCTAGAGGAACACTTACCACTGTGCTCAAAGACTGTTTTAGCCATCTGAATAGAAATATTTTCTAAATATAAATGCTAGATTAAAAGATGTTTAAGCTGTCTCCCAAGTTGCAACTCCTTTCCCAAATTCAAACAGAGATGGTAGCCAAAATGACATATCTCCTTACTCAATATTTTGCTTGGGTTTTACAAAAAGAGCAATGGCATGTGTTGTTTCTGGCTACATGGAAAGGAAATGTCTTAATGGTCTTTCGGGATTTTGGAAACATTTTTAGAACAGTGTTAAGGGTTGTTAACCACCTTCAGGGTTTTTCAGAGATCACCCCGCATTTATTTTTTGAAAAATGAGACTTGAATATAATAGTCATCCACGAGAGGCACAAACTGGGACTAGCTTGGAAACAGTGCTTGCACAGACCAAGTTTTGTACTCAGCTGAAATGAAGACGTTGAGGAAACCCTGAGGGACTACTGTACCTAGTGTAGTGACTGTACAAATCTTTGAACATCACTGAACAAAATTATAATTTCCCCCTCTAGCTGCAACAACTACACACTAATGTTTGGTGTGGGCATCTTTCAGCGTGTCACATACGGTCACATGGATGCAATGTAGGTTGCTCACCTGCAACATACTCTGATCCATTCGGCATGAACATTAGAATCCTTCTTAATAGAGACTTCCTCTGACAGAGCTGGCTGGCTTCCTGCTGGCTCCCAGCTCACATGAATGGCATGAAAATAACTAAAGCTACTTGACTTAAAATAGTATTTATTTTTATTTATTTATTTTTACATATGTTCATTTTATTGTGATTGCGTGTAGAAAAGGTCTTTAAGGGTCATGTGCTCCAAAATCCCCAGTCCTGCATATCATCCATAGTGCCTCAATCAGGCCAACTTTGTAATATTAATTCATTTTCCAGTCGCAGTTCAGCCAGATATAACCTATGGACCGTTACACCTTTGTTTTCAGTGTTTCAGCATTCTTATTAAGATATGAGTCAAGTTTATGTCTACAGCCCTTGAACGCAGTCTCAAAAGGCTTCACAGCTCCCACATAATGAAACAATAAATGAAAACGATAAATGAAAATGGCAATCCCACTACCTTAGGCCTTCAGTGACAGCAAGAAAAAACTCCCACTAAAACCTCATTACGTAAAATGGACCCACAGTTTTCTCTTCAACTAAAACATCAGCAAGAACAAATGTGCGCAAGCTTTTCACAGAACGGAAGCAGATACTCTACAGCATGACCATGTGCAAGTATCTAATAGCTCAGAAACTATTACTGTAGTACAACAGCCATGAAATAGAAAATAAGCTATTCTAGTGGTGAAAATGAGCCTTGAATACCACTAGTTGATGTGACCTTAAAAACACAGTTTACAGAGCATGTGGTTAAGCTTGAGCTAGATTAATGGATGGATAGATTGATTTCTGAGCAGGCCTACTGGACACAGGGCCAGGGGTCGTAAGGGGTCACTGGGCCCCAGGGTTTCACCTGAAAAATGTCACTGCAAGAAATTACTAGACAGAGATACGACCTATAGCAATGCATAAGAAACCCAAAATTGCTACAAAGAAATGCAAAATGACCACATACATATGCAAAACGATCACAAAGAGTCTTGCTTTCAGTATTGCTCTTAAATAGTAGGGAGTGGGGCTGGAACACCCTGGACAGAGTGACAAAAATAACAACCTGCAATCAAAATGCTAAAGGATACAGACCTCTAATAGGTATTTGTACCACTTTAAACATAAGCATAACATTTCTTGCTGACTCCATTAGTCAGGAAATGTGGATGCTTAAAACACGGCAAACCCTCTCCAAACCCCGGCGTCTCCTCTTGTCCTTCTGTTGCCTCGGAATTCACCTCACTGCTTCAGCAGATCTCTGTTTCCTTTCCCCTCGTCTAATGCATTATTCATTCTTGTGTTCACGGGCTTTCTCCCGTCTTGTGCTTGATCAATAAAACATACCTGTGTGTTTGCTCCCTCACCTCTCCATCCTCTCGTCTTGTTCCAGAAGCCAAACCGTGAGCCCATACTGAGGTGATGAAACAGCATAGATGGATGGCCTTTTCAAACTGGGAGAAAATGACTACAATTCAGGCCATCTCTCACCTGTGTGAGTTGTGTCTCTAATTCAGGTAGTAAAAGGAAGTTACCAGTGTTTCTCACATACGGACTTCACCGCCCAGGTATATTTGGCGACCTATATTAGTATTAGATAGAGAAGTTGTCTGGTATTACATTACAAGCACGAACCAGGTAAACAGCGAGCAGTGAACAGTGAACACACCAGTAGATGTCATTCAGTACGAAGTGTGTTTCGGTCGTTTCGATAGGCTAGGTGATTAAAAATCCTCCTCCACATACCGTGCACCTGCTGCTGTAAAGATGGAACTGTGGAGTTCTGTGTCTTTTCTGCGACTTTATAAAATGTACTGCTGATGGGGTAATACAGCAGAGCAGACACACGCAGAGATGGACAGAAAGATGCAGATCAAGCCGGTGTGTTTGCATTAAAAGACTAGAGGTGTAGGTGTGCGTGTGGGTGTGGGGGAAAGAGAACTGAAGGGAAAAGCATGGTGAGCAGATTCGAGTGAGTAAACACTAAAACAAGGTGAAGAATGAATTAGAATAATAACCTATTAGAAATAGGTATATACTCCGCTGCCCAGGTCCAGTTCGTTTAATGCTGACCAGACAGCAGATCATTCCACATCGGTGGCAGCCATCTTGGTTGTTTACAACAGCACTCCTTTGTACAGTCATTGTATCTAACCCGCCCGATATCAGATAGATGGTTATAATTGGCCTGACCTGGGCCAGGTCTGTAGGAAATCAATCTGAAAGGGACTTGACACATCTGCCAGAGTAAATAAAACATGAGTTCGCAGATTTGTCTGGTTACTAGGCTAAAGTCACTATTTGTCACTCCCTGGGAGTTTACACCGCAAAATCCAGGCAGGTGTCTCAAAAAACACTTAAAAGACATCTTTTTTTGTTTGTTTTGTTTGTTTGATATTCTGCACCACTCATAGTTTAGCACATGTGGTTTATTCTCCACTTGAATGTCTGCATTCATTATATGGACTTTGTTGAAGAAGAGTCGTGTACACCAATCACTGATCACTATGTCTCATAAGTTTAAACTCAATGATGACTTGAAAAAAACTAAACTCCACGAAGATATTTGCAACAAAATAAAGATTGTCACTTGTCATCACGAAGGTTGGCACGTAAAATTCCTCATTACTTTGACACGTGAACAAAAAAAAAGCTTCACTAACAGCTGACTTGATTTGATCATTGACCTCTATATACCAAAAAATTATTAAGTCACCCAAACATTACGATACCAATATGTGATAGATCTTATTCCAAAACCACGGGCATCTGCTGCTATAACAGCAGTCACTCTTCTAGGAAAGCTTTTCAAACCTGGCTGCAGGGGTTTGTTGGATCTGGCTCAACAATGGCCCACTTTTACCAGCTGGCATGCAGTCGATGTTCCAGTCCATCCACTTTACTTGAGAGGGCACAAAAAAGTAATGGTTAAATAATTATGATGTAAAGAGGGAGTACTTAAGTAATGACTAGTTTCGTGGTGTTTACTTAATCAGGAACAAGTGTGACAAGTCACATATACTTATGAACTAATCATTACCTAATGATTTATTAATATATACATGTATCTTATCAAGTAACTAATCATCATCTACTACATAGTTCTCAAAGTTATTGAGGAACTATTTATTAACAATTCATCGACTCAGGCTTTCCCTTATTTGTTCCTCAGTCGTTTCTTAGAAACTACTCACAATTAAGTGTTCCATCTTTATTTTAATGCGCTACCCACTTCAGCGGCCCTGTTTTGTGAGCTCATGTGGCTGCTAGACATTTCCACCTCTTAACAACATCACTTAAAGTTAACCGGGACAAATCCAGCAAATCTAACTGAGTCATTGGAAAGATGGCGACTTATGATATTGCCACAGTTCAACCATTTCTTCTGCAAAGGTGTGCAAATGGACCTTTTTCATAGCAGATATTTTGGCTTGTCATAGCAGGAAAAGCACAGGTGTGATTGATAACATTAAAAACTGACTGCATTACATCTCTGTGAGATAGTTCCAGGGTGCTGGTATTGTGCCTGCTGGCTCACTGGCATAGCTTACAGGTTCACTTAACAAAATTAGTTTCACCTTTGCTTTCCCTGCTATGACAAGTAAAAAATGCCATGAATAAAGTCCATGAATAAATGCCATGAATAAAGTTTATGCACCTGTTAGCAATTGTAGTGGCTTAGGCAGCTGAACCTACTAATTACAAGGAGTGTCAACATGTAGCCTGGCCATATAGTGTATATTGGTACACAACAGAATAAGGGCACAGTCACAAATGCTAGAATTTAACATTGGCAAATATTCACCTCCCATTCACTCCCAATCTATGGCAAAGCATTCCACAAGCACCTCCATTGGCAAAGCAAATTTGCATCTTCGCATTGCGTGGAGTTCAACTTTGGTGAACTTTGAACGGTGAAGTTGCAGCCTCAAGCAATAGCAAAGAAGTGTGAATGGTTGACCCCACCTGGCCGTCATTGCGTGTTGTTTTCTTAGTGAGCCAAGATGGAGGAGACTTTGATGCAAAATGTCTAACAACCACAACCACTCAAACGAACTACAAAAAAGAAAACTTATCTGCCAGTGCATCACATGTTGCACTGGCCGTTGGCAGAAGATGGTCACCCGCCTGCATTTACACATCATTTGTGGCCTTACCCTAACAGATTTGGGCTGTGGGCAACTAAATGAAAAGCACAACTTCCAGGTTTCATGGGGATCGTGGTTGTCTATGTGTTTCAACATAAGGTTTTACAGTGAACACAAAGTGTGAGATTGCTTGGTTTGACTTTGTACTGACCGTGTAAAACTGAAAAGTCGCACTTGGCTGCCTCTCCTGTATGTGGCCATCCGTCAAACTCTGCCTGGGTTTGTTTAAATCTCCACCAATCAACTGACACAACGAATTACAGCACAATTTGTAAGCAGCAGAAAATAACTTCTACTTGAATAAATGTTTACATTTTTCAGGATGAGAGGTAGAAAACACAAGTGACAAACTACTGACCATTTAATACTCCTCCAATTGCTTTTCCACGAGGTTGGCTTTGTGAAACCTTTGAAC
The DNA here is from genome assembly GCF_014851395.1 of Micropterus salmoides. Classification (NCBI taxonomy): domain Eukaryota; kingdom Metazoa; phylum Chordata; class Actinopteri; order Centrarchiformes; family Centrarchidae; genus Micropterus; species Micropterus salmoides. The sequence goes on along the minus strand of NW_024044348.1, from coordinate 9,396,109 downwards.
TAAAACCATTAATTCTCCCTTTGTTTAAGTGTGATGCCAACATTGATAATACTTGTAATGTTTAGCCCCATGGCGGAAGGAGGAGACAGAGAGTTCTTCACCTGGTGCTTCAATTTATTTTTTCACCAGATACGTGGAAAGTGCAGTTGTGCAAGTGAATTACTGCAAAAATATATCAAAAATTAACAAAAACAAACACTAAGTATAAACTAAGTATAAACTATTCAAATTATAGGTACAAACTGATATTAAACAACACAAAAAACTATATCAGGCCCTGACTATTCAATTCAATTCAATTCAATTTTATTTATATAGCGCCAAATCACAACAACAGTTATCTCACAGTGCTTTTCATAAAAGAGCAGGTCTAGACCGTACTCTATGACTATTGGGCTTGTAGTGTACAATATATGTGCATTTGACTCATAACAGTTTAAAATAGCACTGAGGCAGCAGGACAGAGGGTCAGTGACCTCCTAAGGGGAGAGCAGTGATTGGTGGTTATGTAGGGACTGAATCCTTCTATAGAATTTGACCTCTAACCCCTTGTTTTGTTACCTCAGAATAGTACTGTACCCTTCTATGGGTTGGAGCTTTATTTTGCAGACTCAAACCCTGCTATGGTACCTAACAGATACCTACACATATCCTATATAAGCTATGTTGGATGTACAGAGAGACAGAGTGGCCATCGGGCTGGGTCATTCTCCAAGCTGCTGCAGAGCTTGTAATTGATGCTGAACTCCTTGATGTAATAAACTTTTCAGTGTCAAGCGGATTTCTTCTCAACACATCATCGCAACATTATTGTTCGGACACCACAGGCTCTAGAACATGTGCCCTTCCAGGCCAAAGCTGTTCTCCTGAGAGGAGCCTCTGCCTCCTTCCTTTATACCAGAGGCCCTTCCTACAAGTCAAATCAAAGTTAACTGAAAATCAATTAAACACCATTATGTTATCTCAACAGTCCAAAACATCTCTGGCTACATCAATACACAACACATCAACTATAAAACCATAAATGAAATGTTACATGCTAAACAAAACTTCTCAAAACAGCAACTTAAGGTACTCCAGTACACCCCTCTGTACTGGCTCACACTTGGACCATTCCAGGTCTTCACCCCTATAAATGACTCCACACTTTGTAACTTCCTGTTTGCCCCTTCGCTCAGATCCCTGCTTGAGGATGAGAACCATATCACCTGAAGTAGTTGCCAGCCTTCCTTGTTGAAACACTGAGAACTTAAATATTTATTCACTAAGTAACATGAGACCAAAGCTTGGTTGTCAGCAAGAAGTCCTGTAAATTGGAGATCTCCCAACCACCCAATGGTTTGCCAGACAAAAATGAATCCTGCAGCGTGATCTAGACTACAGAATAAACATCAGAAATAAACTATAGATGTTTTCTCTTGTCGTGGGTGGTTAAAACCTTTTTTTCTCAAATTGCTTTGTGGCTTAAAATGTTACTGTTATCACAGCCCTGTTTGCTGGTGTATTTTTGTGAGGCTGGCTTGGAGATATTACATGTACAGGACTGGTAGACTCAGCTAATGACCATGCTTCAACATCATTAGTGTTGAATGATTTAAATTATCACTTTAGAGACACCAGCAGGATGTAAATGACCTGCAGGTTCATGTCAGGTTGGAGGAGAGTACCACCTTGCGTCTAATATTAATGTTTCAAAGACATTAATAAGAAAGAAATATCCTGAGTTGAAGGCCTGTAGCCATGACAGGTTCACATGAACAATTTAAGATCACATTTTAAATTTTTTATATATTCTTGAGCTTGACTGTCATGGCCTTTGTCCCAATAAATAAATCATATTACATGGTCAAAATTGTGTTTTTTAATTGTTTTTGGTCATACAAGTGTCATCATGGCTCTAGGTCCAGACTGAAATATCTCAGCTATTGGATGGATCAAGATTAAATTGTGTACAGATATCCAGTCAGAGTCCTGGTCTGAGCCGCTGTAAATCACCTCTGTACTGTTCCATACTTGTCAACCTTAAGACCTCTTCTGCCTCAAGTGTAGGCTAGGAAACAACATTAGGTGTAACTGTATTGTTGTTCAGGTGGAAACAGTAGAGAGAGCGTTACAGGGCTTATACTGGCTGCCCCCTATGTTTTTTGGAGTATGAATTTGACAGGTGGAGAGTAGTCCCAATTCTTACACATTGTAAGGGAGACCGGGTATAGCTGGAACATGGGGAAAGTTGTAACAACACTAATTCCACCAATTAGAGATAAGGTAGGACTCATGAGAGCATTTCAGTATTTACAGGCATGGTGGTTGTCAAGGCTAGAAACAGGCACATTCAGAATATATAGAGAAAAAAATGATTTTGAGGTAAGAAAGCATTAATTTGTCAGCACTTTGACCAGCACTCCCTATTCACATGTTGTTCACAAGGAGGCATGTGTTTCGGCACCCTTACTTAGCCTCCGCTAGTGAAGAAGGCAGAAAAGAGTACCAGCAGCTTGTGAGAAAGTCCTGTTATGCTAAGGAGTAAGTTCTGCATACTGGTGAGTACTGGCCCAGTTCAAGCACTGAAGACTCTGATTAAGAATAAACACACATTGACACACACAGATGTTTTTTTTGTTAGATGTACAAAGATTTTCCAAATTTAGGTACATTGAAGTACTTTTTACTACTACAATAAGTTTGTAGTGAGTTTAATAGTAGACAATGTCTATGCGCGTGGTAGCCTGCACAAGTTTTTTTCTGGCTATGATGTTAAAATGAGCCTTATTTCTAATAATAAAAACCCAACCCTTTTTTCAGCTTATTCAAAAGGTTTTCTAAAAGAACTTTGAAAGAAAGTTTGTCATCCAAGAAAAAACCTAAATATTTATATGATGAAACATTTTCAATTAAGTCCCCATTTAGTGTACAGTTGTATTATCTGGGGATTGGGACCGAGCCCTCGAAAACGTCATAAATTAGTTTTTTTTAGCACTAACTTGAGGCCATGAATTGAGACTTGAAGCTGATGAAAAGCTAATTGAAGGTCATTTAAGGCTCGGTTCAGTGAAAGGGCAACTGAATATTACACTGCCATCTGCATAAAGGTGCAGTTTAGCAGTTTGCACATCCTTTCCAATATTATTTGTAATAGTGGCTGAAATCGAACCTTGGAACACCCTTGGAAATCTCTAAAAAGTCTGATTTAAGACCGTCTATAGAGATACATTGTGTTCACTGTATAACCAACTGATTGCTGTGTTCCTATTCCAATATTACTTAATCTATTCAGTAGTAGCTCCTGATCAACCGAGTCAAATGCTTTGGACAGATCAACAAATAAGGAACACAGTGTTGCTTTTGGTCCAAGGCATTTGTAATGTGATTTAATAGCAACAAAGTTGCTGTAACAGTGCTGTTCCCAGCTCTAAAACCTGACTGTGCATCAGTTAGAATGTTGTGCTCTCAGTATTTTAATTGACAGTTAACACGAGCTTCCAAAATTTTAGCTAGAATAGAGAGTTTGGAAATTGGCCAATAATTATGAAGAGCTGAAGGGAATCCACCCTTTAGCAAGGGAAGCACATAGGTTGCGTTCCGTAATTTGGGAATTGAATTTGCTGCAACCTTTAATAAGAAAGGTTCTAAGTTGTCTGGTCCTGATGATTTTTCTTTTTGGGTCAATAGTTTTAAGAGCAATACAGATATCCTCTTTTAAAAAGGTTCTGAAAACAAAAGTTTCTGGTAGTGTTTTAGTGCCGGAGTTAGAGTGAATGAGGACTTTATTTGGACTCATTGAAAATGCAGCCAGCTGATACAAAGTGATTGTTAAAATGTCCATTTATATCAATTTTGTTTTTAATTTCAACAGAATTTACAAAAACATGTTCTGGGAGACCTGAAGAGGAATTGGAACCAGACAGAGACTTAATTTGCTTCCAAAATTTAGAGGGGTTATTATTAAGATTTTTTTTTGATAATAATCTGATTTGGCTTTTCTAGTCTTGTTTGTACATTTATTTCTTAAAGTTCTGAAAGCAGAATTTGAAGAATTCCAGTTGAGGACTGAATGGTGCCATTTGTAGGAAACAAATGCAGGTACTTTGTATAAATGAACTTTAGCTAAAAAAAATTGCGAGTAATAGTTGCTGAAGCAAAAAGAGTTACAACCATACCCAGTCTCCCCCACCTTTAAACATAATACCTGCTAAACATCAGCATGAGTATGTTAGCATACTGATGTTAGCATTTAGGTCAAAGCAACACTGTGCCTAAGCTAGGGTGACCATATTTTACATCACATGTATGTGCTAATGATGCAACGTGAATGTTTTATAACTGGGACAATTTAGTGTTTTACATTTATTTGGTTGGACTCACGACATCCTGCTTGAAACTGGGACAATCTTGCACATCTGGTCACCGTATCTTAAGCAGCCTCACAGAGACACTAGCGTGGCTGTAGAGTCCTGTAGTCTTTACATTTTCTATAAATTTAAGACAAAATACATTTAGAGGGTAGTTTTACCATTATCATAATTACAAACCCAAGACCACAGACAGCTGGGCACTTTCGCTGCCCACACATAAAGATGCTACATCCCGAGCACAGTGTTTTGTCTCTTTGTTGTTAGCAAGTGCACTTTTACCTCTAAACAATGCCAGAAAATGTCTAGTATCTCCAACTGCAGCATAATTATATGTTTGGACCACCAGATTAGCATCTTAACATGGCTATTAGAGAAAGAGTGTGTTTTCAGATCATTGCCTCCAGTGTGCTAAAAAAAAAAAAAAAGATTCACCACCTAATGTAGGGCACCTCAATTTGAATATTTCATGCAGTATGCCCGAGCATCAAAACCAAAACCCGTTTTACGTCTAGCTAATGTGATTAGAGGCTCTACATTATTAACACAATTGGGTGGAAATGATTCCAGAGAGTATGCGTAAGTGATCTCAAGAACAGTTTTCCATCAAATTTTCTTATCTTTATAATAAAGTATGATTTCATGGAGTAAGCTCTGGTCATGTCTGTCTCTAATTTTAAAGAGAGATGGCTGCTCTTCTTATCAGTAGCACACAGACGAGCCCTCCGCTTCTTTTTTAGTCAGCCCATCTTGTGTTTCATGCATTTGAGTAAACCCTGAAATCTCCACATCACTGTGTCAGCGCTCACATACATCTTCCTCCTCTTGTGCTTTTATGAACTGAATTGTGGGATTGGGAAGGCCATAGAAGACAATCTTTAAAATATAGTAGCACTGCAATCTTCTTGTAATCCAATTCTACAGCAGTTCTGCAGGGTGTTAAAGTCTACTCTAAATACATTACTGCTGATATTTTTTCATCTGCAAATGAAAAATCATCTTAATATTTCTAGTCAAAATCTCTCAAACTCAGAATTGGAAGGAATCCAATTCATGACAAGACATAAAATCCTGCAAACAAAACAACACTATACCAAAACCAGAGAGGATGTAGTCTCATCCTGGCAAGACTGGGAAAACACTTTCAAGCAGAACAAACTGAAAAAAAGACAAAAACCAAACACCCAGGACCAGATTTACTCTGGCTAGATCATAGACATGCAGCAGGGTGCAGAGTAAGACTCCCCCTCAGCTGCTGCAGGATGGGACTGGCAGTAACAAATTACGTGCCAGAAAGTGGGGGCCCCCTGCCAGGGCCGAATGCATTAACCATGCTGTTTAGACTGCATAAAATAGTCCACTTCTGTCCTCGGGAAAAATATAAGGTTCATCCAGGGACAATGGAGTTTCAGTCGCTTGAGTCGGTGACAATGAGCGAGCAAGTCCAACGAAACACTCCAACACATTAAAGTAAGTGCTCCACTTGGACTTGGTCTACTGCAGTTGTTCCAAATCTGGTGTTAGAGACCTATGAGAATCAGTGTAGGTTGATATTAATTTGCTTCAGAGTCACAAGCCAAACGGTTGGAAACCACCAAAATAGCATTGAAAGGATAAGTCTGATAATATTCTATATTTTTCTTATTGTCAACAAATTCCACAAAAATACCAAAACCAACTTTTAATTAATCTAATAATGATAAAGTATCATACAGACTTTTCTGTGTATTTATAACCTGATGTAGCTTATGTGCCATAGAGATACATTGTTGTTACACTGGCATATATTATTTCACTACCATGAACAAAGCCGCTGTAGTTTATTTTGAATCAGTCCCACACAAACTCTCCTTCTACTGCACTTGCACACTTGCTAATGCACCAAATGCGTATCAATCCACACCGAAAAATAGTCCATAACAAATGCATTATTTACTCCTGTTTGAGTAACATTTGCTAAAAACTACAGTGACTACAGCTTTTATAAAAAAGTCTAAGGATGGAGGTTGTTATGTGATGTGCAGATTGTAAAGCCATTAGAGTCAAATTTGTGATTTTGGGCTATATAAATCAAATTCACTCAACTTGACTATTTGTGACCCATTTTAATGATTTCCATCTTCAGTATGAACAAACAGATTTAGGAATCAGTGCCACAGAGAGGGTGGGAAAGTTGAAAAGTACTGTGAATTTGTGATTTGTTGAAAACAAGTAACATATAGAATTATTTTGCCTTATCTTTTAATCTCCTGGAAAGGCAGGAGAAATTTGAGGTGTGTCAAGCTTATAGGTTGTTCATTCACCTGGAAAAACTTCAGTAATAGTGTATATGTACACCATCAGAAAAAACCCCATACAATATTTAGGAAACCTGAATCTCAGTGTTAGCTTTAGATAATGAGGCCTTGAGACAGACACTTTTATTAATGAGCTGTTATCTTAATATCACTTTACAAAACCATGCAGCATAGTGCTTAACACTCAACATAAACAGTAAAGCTGTCAGAAACTGATTAAACAGACACAGATAATAAAATAAAGATTGTAAAAATACACGGGCTCAAGAAATATTATCAAAATACGACACTGGCTGTGGCTGATGAATCTCTTGGGGTTGGGGTGTTTTAAAGCTTTGGGGTCCCAACATCAAAGACACCATCACTTTTGGCGCTGGTAACGGCCAGGAGGGCCCTCTGGCTCCGGCTCAGTGGGATTAAAAGATGTGAGATGTAGCTGGGAGAAAAAAAAATCTCATCCAACCAAGCAAAAAAGAGCTAGCATGACTCCCTGACACCTGTTTAGAGTCAGTAGATAACCGCTCGTCAAACAATCTGAAGTGAAATGATTTGCTTCAGCCTCCCAGCTGCTCCAGTCAAGCTGTTAGGTTTAATCAGTAGAGAGCTGTGGTTGTACTGGACATTTCCCAGAGGTGGTTCTACATGGTTGACCTTCCTTTCTCCCTTTAAAGTAAAATCCAAAGGAATCACCCATCTGTGATGTTTGGTGCCTTGCAGGAGTTATTTTGAGAGGTGTTTTAAATCATTTGTTGGTGTTTCCAGCTAGAATCAACGCCTACTTGTTAAAATTGACTTCTACTACCCTGAATAATTTACAATGTTTCAAAAGCAACTAGAAGATACCTGAACTTGTATCCAGCTGTGGGTTATGTACACAGTATGTGTAGGTGGAAACAGCAACAATAAGTCACACTGCTCGATCCACATGCCGTTTCTATTAGGTGAGAATTGTGGTGTGCCATACGTGGTGCATTATCTGAGTAATTATACTTTGATTTTACACACAGGTCTTCAACATGGAATCATTCTGTGCTGTATTCATTCAGACCCCACACAGCTACAGGAAACACACAAACAATGGTTGTGCAGGACTAAACCTCTGAATGCTTGACTTCATTCATGCTGTCTGGCAGACACCTTCTGTGTCTTGGGTGCCCTTTTTTACTGCAAAAATGTTATAGCACAAAAAGCATAGGTGAAAGTAATAAAATTAATTATAGCTGTAATTCATTTAATTGCCACTTCCAGGACCCTGGTATTGTGGATTATGGCTCACTCGCATGGCTTCCGGGGACACTCATTGGAAGGCGACCATGTTATTAGCTCCTCCTGTCCTTTTTTACTGTCAGAGTAACTGTGAAAAAGGCTATTGTAAAAACATAATCATCATCATATGTCCAGTAATCTTAATTGGTCTTGAACAAGTGCATAGCTTTTCCATTATTAAGAGTTATAAATTTAAAAAAAAGCATTTTGGGTTTCTCAACTGATCATGAATATACAGGCTGCTTTAATCCTTGCTTACAATTTGTCACGGCTGTGACTCCTGTGTGTGTGGGTGTTTGACTGTTTTTGTTACGACTGTGTGCTGGGAGCTTGGCGTGTTTTCTGTTTTGTCACACACCTGAACATTATCCTCATCAGCACACCTGACTGGTAATCTGCTTTTTAGGTTAGGCTCAAACATCCAGTCGCCGATATTAAGTGACATTATTATTCTAGTTATTATTATTATTTAGGCTTTTTATATTAAAGATGTACTTGCAATAACAAGAAAATCAACAATAGTATTAATGAAATCAACAATATAAATAATATATAACCTAATCATTTTAGTTAGCCTAAAACGTAGAAGAAAAAATTAAGAACTATTAGTGATTACAAGACATTTAGTAAAATAGGTTTAATCTGCAAGTATCTTCGTGTCAACACTTTAACACTATTATGAATCCCTTGGCTGCAACCAATACCTAGGTCTTGAGAATAGCTCAGTGCAATAAGTGGCTGAGCTTGTGAATGTTTCCCACTGAGACAGACATGAGTTCAACTCCTGTAAGTTCTCTATTTATCTTTGTTATAATGGCAACGAAAGCTCTCAGGGATTTATTCCTTACAGTAATTTCATGAATTTTATGTTGTTTCTTTTTATATTTATGTTTATAATGAAGACTAGAGAACACCCATCTTCCTCAGAGGCCTACAAATGTACACATGAAACTAATATTAAAAGTCTTGTCTTTACCTTTTCCATTTTGTCCTTTAACCTTTGTACTGGGTTATTGTGAACAGACTGGTAATCTGTGAGTAAAACACCTGTTGTTTGTAGATGGTCTACAGATACAGTACTGAATCAATGCAACCCTCCCCATGACGCGACAAATACATTTAAAAATACTTTTACAACATTTAAAAAAATCTTCACCTTAAATATGTTTGTACAGCAGGATTATCTAACATTCCCTGCTTAAAACCCATTAAATCCACCACCTAACACTGCATAGTTCCGACCAAGGAAGTTGCTACCGTAGTTAGCAACAAACACCCCTGCTCCGTAAGCCCGCCAGCAGCCTCTCCGTTTCCCCAGCCCAGAACCAAAGGAGGAACCCACCCACTCTAGCCCAACTCTCCTGCACAATACCTTTGTTGAATAACCATCTAACCATGCCAAGATTTGCGTTTGGGTCTTTTTCTCTCAGTCAGGAATTATGACAAAATTCTGTTGTAAACAAATCTTTAAAAGGCCCTGACAACCTGTAATAGACTCTACATGGCCGCAGAATGTTCTGCCAAACTTAAAACACTGTGCAGAGATTTCTGTCTGTGCTGTTTTATCTGAGTTCTTCGGAGTGGTTTATTGATCAGAATTTAGTAACATTTGGGGTTGTTTGTGTATGTTACAACGCATTAAGTTAGTAATCAATGCACAGTGAAATATGCACAGTAAAAGGTTGGGTGGGCATTCCTATGGAAGCCCAGTATTAATATAAAATTATGTTCTGACCCATCATTAGGCCCAGCAGTAGGTACCAGGCTGTGCCATCATAAATCTACTGGGCCCTCTGACCAGTGACACCCTTCTCCAGCCCTGACCAAACTTAGATTAAAATTCTACCCTCACCCAAGAAAGGACACTTGGTGGCTTGAACCCGGTCATATATCTACGTTTTATCTTTTTAAGCTGAACTGCTGTGGCTGTCCACTCTGGCTTTTAAGTTGATTAAACATAATCAGTTAATACTTTAACTTACACAAAAAACAAGCAAACAAAGGTAAGGTTAGTGGCATCTAGTGGTGAGGGTTGCGAATTGCAACCAGCAGCTCTCGGTGCATTCTCGTGCTCCTCGGATGGTCCTATTTCCTGAGATGTGAAGTTGTTCATCCGACTTCAGTGTGTTCATGTGCTCTTAAGTCAGAATGAGGAATCAACGTGGACGCTACTACAAAGATGTGTTGGATTAGCATTATCAGAGCACATAAACAACACGCAGACATCTAGCTGACTCTACTTGGACAGCAAACTAATCATATTACAAACTACGTATTACACACATCATTTCTCTTTTTGCAATAAAGATTTAAGAAGGAAAAAAAGATTCTGATTATTAAAAAACTCCCTTTCCAAGTGCGCAGGAGAAGCTACGGTGTTTGACGCACTCTGTTGGCTGTTGTGCTAAATAATACCTGTGGTGCTCCTTTTGTCTACATTTCTCTTCTTTTTTTACTTCTGATAAACCAGTCGACTACTACTACTAACGCTATTTCTTGTTGTTGTTCTTCGTCTACTTAGTACATATTCAACGTAGTGATGAAACGCACTCTATCGTGCCGTTTGTCTGTTCAAGCTACTGTAGAAACATGCACGTCCATGTAAGGAGACACGTGGTGTATGTAGATAGAAATGGCTCATTCTAAGGTAATAAAAACATAACGGTTCATTATGTATGATCTTTATACACCACTAAAAACATAGTTACATTATATTACATTTCTGTCAATAGATCCCCCGAAATATTACACACTGAACCTTTAAATCAGAAAACCTTTCAAAACACTAATGCACCTTTAAATCGTCTTTGAATCCTACCCTCCCCGAAGAAAAAGAGCAGCTACTTGGCAGCTTGACCCCGGCCTTAAATCTCAGTGGCTATTTAGTTATACAGAGCTTTTTTAAAAAAATATATTTTATATATATATTATTATTAGGACTGGGCACATTAACGCATTATCGCATTAATTAATTAACGCCAACAATTATTTTATCGTACGTTAACGCAGTTTTTTTGAAAATGATAAATTATTTTGAAAGGCTTTTGCTCACTGGCTCTGAATACACATAGGAGGGGTGGATATCAGCCTGCAAATCACCCACCCAAACAAGCAGCGGAGGGAGGCTTCGGCAGGCTACGCTGGATGCAGCGAGTAAACAGCAGGTGCCCTACTGAGAGTAACCATGGCAACGGGTTCTGTGCGCTACACAGCTGTAGCCTATTTAAGTTAAGTTAAAATTATAGGCTACATAACTTTACCTGATAGGCCTTCATCTAGTTTTGCGGGGATGCTCTAAACAGTAATAGATTCTGGAAACTCACAAACAGCGAGGATCAGTCTCTCTTCCATTGATTTGTGCTGCGCGTTGCGTACAAAAAGTTCAAGACAAATCAACTTCGGCAGCAGGCGGGCTTGTTGGATCTTGCTCAACCACTTCACCTCACTGTAACAGGGACACTTGCTACTGATTGAACATAGACTGTTTATGCTGCTCCCTGATAAAAGAAAAATGCTTCTGCTGATACCTGTTCAGAAAAGAAAAAAAAATGATGATGGTAACTTGTTTTAACAAGCTAAATAAAAGGTAATTCCCTGGCAGTGGCAAATAGCTTTGGTTTAATATTTTAATTTGATTACATTAATGTTAAAGTTGAGATTTACCTTAAATATTTTATTGCTACTGTGTAAAGGGAATACTGCTGGTAAAAAGCACATTATTTGTTTAAAGTGTTTACAAACCACATGTGATTGCACTTTTGTGCATATAGCAGTACATTTAAATTAAAAGTGCGTGATTACAAGTGATTATATTTAATCGCGATTAAAAATTTTATTCGTTGCCCAGCACTAATTATTATTAACATGCAGCCACACGTTCCTCCAACACATTTATCTCAGATGCCCTTCCTTCCTGCACTGACACCCTGGAATGTGTAGCACCCCAGGCAAAATGACTCCACTCGTGCTCTTAGACGACTTTGTCCTTGTAGAAGGACATAGTATTATTGGAAAAAAGACAAACTCCAGGAGATTGCTTAAAAGCTTTACCAAAGCTCTAACTCTTTCTTAAACTTAACTTAACTCTGCTGCTGTGGTTGCTACCTCTGCTCCCACTTCTGAAACCTGTGATAAGTTTATGAATTTCTTCATCAACAAAACTGACAACATAAGATTTCACATCTCACCTTAAGACTCTCAGAGGCAAATCATCCAGTCAGCTCCCTCCAGCAGATTCAACCTATGCCTACCTCCCAGCTATTTGAGGTGGTCTTGCGTATTAATCCCACCTACTGTCCCTTAGACATTATACCGTCAGGCCTATTCAAGAAAGCTTTTGTCACAATATGCCCTCTACTTTTGGTTATAATTAATAGCTGTTTAACGAATGGTGTTGTCCCTTCCAGTTTTAAACATGCAATTATGCAGGCCCTATTAAAGAAACCTTGTCTAGACATTGACCATAAAGGCCCATCTCCAAGCTACCATTTATTGCTAAGATTTTGGAGAAAGTTGCCTTCTCTCAGGTCTCCTTGAACAAGGTTTTGACAGAATTGATCATGGAATTCTTTAAAATGCTTGGAGGACAAAGTTGGTCTGCGGGGCACAGTGTAAACATTTACCTCCTACCTGAGAAAAATAACCTTTACAGTCAGAATAGGAACCTCTTCGTCATTCCCTGCTTCATGTGGAAACAAATTTGCAAGATGTAGTTAAAAATAATCATGTCCTGTTTCTTTTTTGGACATTTCTTTGAATTTTAAAAAACAAGTCGGTAGTGTTGTGAAGGCCAGCATTTATCATCTTAGAACCATAGCCAGTTATACTGTACATGGATTTCATCACCTCTCGGCTGGATTACTGTAATTCACTCGACCCATTCCACAATTTCTCAACTTCAAATGGTTTAAAATTTTACTAACGTTTTTTACTTTACGTTTTTAAAGTCCTTAATGGATTAGCTCTACAATGTATTGCTGATATGCTGATCACATGTTCTGCTCTTAGGTTTCTTAGGTCATCTTCACAACTCCTCTCAGTACGCCACTCACGCCTCACAACAAAAGGTGGCCGAGCCTTTTCTGTTGCTGCCTCATGGCTCTGGAATATTCTCCTGTCCGACATTAAGTCCTCTCCCAGCATTGAGAATTTCAGTTTTTTAAATCTAATCTAAACACCTACCTTTTTTTCTCTGGGTTTTAGTTCATTTGACTAATTTGACTTAATGTTTTTGTCAAGGCCACTCATTTATTTTTACGTCTTCTCACAGCATTTTAATCTGTTGTTAGTCTTATTTTCCTTTTTAGTTTCTAATTTTACTTCTTCTGATTTAGATTTTTACCTTGTACTCCTTATTCCTTTTATTAATGTATACATGTATTTGTGTATATTGTGTATTTGGAGCACTTTGGGTCAACTTCTGTTGTTTTTAAATGTGCTATATAAATAAAGAGCACTAGAAATCACAATAGCTTAGATTTTGTTATCTAATGTTAGTCTAATTATAAAAAAGGCCTAACAATAAATTAGGGAGCTACAGCAGAATGTAATGGCGTGTTTACAATTTAAGTTTTGGGTTTATGTTTGGATTATGGATGGCCTTATGATTATTGAACATTGGGGGGGAAATAATGGGTCAATGGCTCCAGATATATAAACCTAAAACTCAACATTCACTGTTTATTAAAGATCTCTTTTATTTTAAAGCTCATTCGTGTCTCACAGAAACATTGCCTGGAAGCACAAGTGGTTAATTATTATTATTTTTAATCTTGCTGTGTCAAAATTAGCGAATGCTGTTGTAAATATGGATGCACACAGTCCTTTCACTGTGTCCTCTTTCCTGGCACGTCCTTGATAAAGCATCACTGCAGAGTGCACATAAACACAAGGAAGTTACCACATTTAGTTCACATAAATCCTTAATAAAAAATTTAAAAACTGCAGTAGCTTGCTTCTCCTTGAGTTTCAGTAATAGAATATCTCAAATCGAATCTTACACTAATAAAAAGTTTTCATATTTTAGGAAAATTAATTAATTTCATATTAATTTATTCTCAGTCACACACTGTTTCCATTAAACCTCTTTTCAGTCTTTGAGCATTTACTGAACAGAATGTTCAATGTGTGGCTGTTTTAGTTATTTAAATTGAGAAAACAAATGTAAATATGAGGAAGGATGAGGATGCAAACAATCTAGTATGAATGGGGAATCGGGTGACGAAACACCAGAGCAAAACAAAGGCCTATATGCCTCAGGATGGTGACAGGAGGACAAAAATAGCTCAGGAGAAGTGGCAGAGCACACCCATTGCCAGTTTCTGACCAGTTTGCTTCAAACCCTCAGCTAAAAAATGCAAGGGTATGGAGAATTATTACTGCAGCTTGCCAGTTTTCCAGTCTGTAAGACCTTTGATATCTTCGACTGAAAGAGCTTGTATCTTCCAATTTGACACCGTTTACTGATGAATAGAAATTGCGCACAACAGAAATTATTGAGACGCTTGAGAAAACAATGTACTGTAGTATTCAGCATTTTCAGCAGGTCTGACAAAGTAATAAGAAGAAAACCCTGTGTTTAGTATTCACACAAATTGATTCACTGACATAAAGAGATGGAGACTTTTCATTTCCTTCCAATTTCTCTATGGATGCATAAAATTCATTATGGCTGCTTGGGCAAGAGGCTGCATCAACTGTAAACCAGACGTGAGATGCAGTCTTGATTTGATAAACAAGATCAAACACATCGATTGTGGAGGGCACCTTGTTTAAGTGTATTAAAACATGTGCATATAAAAGAACATCAGTTGTCTACATACAAACAGTTCAGTCTGAAGAGAGGCTTTACATTCGGTTTGTTCTATAAAGAATGACTTGAACTTTGGCCAATCATTTATAGTTGGTCAAAATACCTGGAGCAGTTTACATAAAGTTAGGGCTGCAAAAAAATTATATTTACCATCAAATAATTATCAATTTTTTTTCTTCATTTCTCATTTGGTCCATAAAATGTCACTACACAGTATGACAATCAAGATTTCTCAAAGCCCAAGATTAGATATCTAAATTGCTTGCTTGCAGTACAAAACCCAAATATATTTAGTTCATTAGTTTAGAAGACTAAGAAAATCAGCAAATATCCACATCAATAAGCTGAAACCGTACTCAGGCACGGTGAAGTTTTGAGCTAAATGCTCATAACAGCATGGGAGCACTCTCACAAGGACAATGCTTACATACTAGTGATTAGCAGTGGGTTTAACAACAACAGGAATGTGCCAAATTTCCAGTGGTTCATTATGACAAGTACACTGACAAAGTACTGTACTTAAATACAATTTTGAGGTACTTTCCATTTTATGTTACTTTATACCTCTACTCCACTACATTTCAGACAGAAATATTGTGTGTGCATATATATATATATATTTTTTTTTTACAAAACTACATTTATTTAATCCTTTAGTTACATAAATACTCATGTACTTTTATTTAAGTGACATTTTGAATGTCTGACTTTACAGTATTTCTACTCTGTGGTTTTGCTAGTTTTTCTTAAGTTAAAAAAAAAAAAGAAAAGAAAAATAAAATATCTGACTATTTTGCCCACCACAGAAAATTTCATGGCAAAACTTTGTACCAATCCATCAAGTGAATGCTTACATACTTCACATCAAGTGAAAACCTTTACCTGCTGGTGGCACTAGAGGAAAAGTCAGAGGATCACCAAAGTCATTAGAATTTATCCTCCAGGGACCCTGGATATCTGTAGCAAAGCTTCTTGGCAGTCGATTCATTAGTTGTTGAGATATTTCAGTCTGTACCGAAGTAGTGGGCCAACTAACTGACAGACATTTTTATCCCTAGAGTCGCGCCACTAGCCTGGCTGAAAATTCATAGATTAGTCAAAATAGTTGCCAATTTTGAGTAAGCACAGGAGCCTGATTTTAAGGATAATAAATGTTGAGATGGAGACAAACTGAGACACAGATATTAACAGTACTAAAGCAAAGTTTATTAGAATAAACAAAGAAAACATCACAAAGACAAAATAGCTATAAATCTATCATTTCCTCATTTTGTTTCTCAGCGTGTACAGTGTGTTAACTCCAGACTTCAATGTGTAGATCATTTAGATTTAAACTGTGGGTGTAGAGGATCTGCTAACCTTCAACCTTTAAACTGTCACAAATATCCCAGAGGATGTTTTTGGTGAAGAAAATTTCTGGGTTTTTCCTATTTATAGTCACACATTATTCCACACGGACGCAATCACACATGCGCGCACACACACACTCTCAGACCAATGTCTTTACTTTGGTCTTTTTGTTGTCCTAACAGGGTGCCACACACTTTGCCCAGAGACTCTTGTCTACATGAAGAGTGCTACACTCATCACGTAGCACTTTCAGGGCCTCAACGGTTGACAAATCACTGAAGTCCGAAGGACGAACATGCACTCACTGTTTATTTATAATTATTTACAAATCTGTTCGCTTCCTCGTCATTTTGCCCATCATTTCCTCCTCTCACAAAGTGGGGGTTCGGATGACGGTTGAGGTTAGTGGATCCTCGTCAGCTCCTCCACAATCTTAATGACCTCGTCCACTGTGGCTTCACGCTTCATGCCGCTGCCGTCATCGATCTGAAATTGAACGACACTAAACAGTGAGACTCCACTACTTAGACAAACCTCACCGGTGCCACTTGCTTTAGAACAAATAAACAGCTAAATGCAAAAAAGAGGGAGGCATGTGTTTTCAAAAGCATTTTACGCAGTCTGTCTGCAATGATATTACTCACTGTTTTCCATTTTCATTTCAGTTGTTGTAAGATAAAATTATTTTATAAGCTCCTGGGAATCTTTTATCTCGCCTGTACCGATTGCATCATTTTAACCTATTTTTTCCAATGACTGCATTTTATCAGTGTATTTTTGCATCAGTTTTCTACTTTATCTCAAAGTGATGTTAATGAAGTGTTTCCTCACTCTATCCTTGAGTACCCCCTTTGTCCTGGTTCTGTTTTAGATTCCAGAATAAATTCAAAGGGCTTTATTGGCATGGGAAACAGGCATCTACATTGCCAAAGCAAAAGTGAAATAAAACATGTACATAAAGAGAAGATCTCTCCCTGCTGTTTTCAAGCAGCTTCACAGTTCATAACTAGTTGATCATTTTAGTCAGCTGTTTTGAAGCAGGGAGAGAGAGGGAGGTCTGGGAAACTAAGCTACAAACCTAACCATCATCTAGCTGTTCTTAGGCTTTTTCTGCTGTACACCATGATTGTTCCCAGTATTGTTTAAAGGCTTAAATAAAGCCTGCAAAGATCAGTCAATTAATCAATTAGTTATCAACAAATTTTATTACTCAGCTATTTTGATAATTTATTAAGTAGTGCTGTGCAATGACAAAAAAAATTTTAATCGCATGATTTTCTGCGATTAATCGTTACGCACAGAACTGAATAATGAATTCTAGTAAAAGTAGTGTATTGCGCACTTTTAATTTAAATGTACTGCTATATATACAAAAGTGCAATCACATGTGGTTTGCAAACAATAAGGCGCTTTTTACCAGCAGTATTCCCTTTACACAATAGCAATAAAATATTTCTTGTAAATCTCAACTTAAACATTAATTGTAATCAAATCAAATATAAAACCAAAGCTAATTACCACTGCCAGGGCATTACCTTTTATCTAGCTTATTAAAACAAGAACCACGATGATAACTTCATAACAGGCACCTTCTGAGCAACAGGTTAACATATATAAATGTGTTTTCTTGTTGTTTTTTCTGAACATGTATCAGCAGAAACATTTCAGAAACAGTCAGAAAACGTGAGATCGGATTCCCATGAATGAGAAAAGCAGGAATTTCCTCTGCCTGGAGATACTGGGGAAATGAAAATAAGCTCCATAGGCTGATGCGGATCAATCGCTGGGAGGCACACACTCCTGCACATGCTTAATTGTTAAAAAAATAAAAAAATACTAGCAGGAAGTGAGGATTGAACACTCAACCCTCCAAACGGGAGTCCTGTGCACTTCTGACTGAGCAAATTGCACAAACAGCCCACTATCTAATGACCTGGAAAAAAATCTAATGACCTGGAAAAAAGTCAATAATGAATTATTTCAAAAGGTGCATATTTTTTTTTTTAGTTGCACAGGGATGAAAGTGAGCAACTGATGCTTCAACATATTTTATTTTTAAACCAATGTTCCAACTTTATTAAAATTTTGGCTTTAAACATGATATTCCTGGCAAATAAATTGTTAAACATTGTTGAACTGTCTTTATCAGCTGGCCTTGAGAGGCAAACAGGGAAAAGCTTTGTTTATGAGTTAAAAGTGTAAATTTTTCAAATAAAATGAGTGTAAAGAGAGACACAAAGCAGACTATGCTTATTTGTTTATTTTCCAAAAGTGATTTTGCCACCTGTTCTGCCATGAAAGACATTCCCAGCTCCCACTCACACAGCACAGGAGCAATTAATAATAAGTCTGAAGGGACTTTAAAAGTTCAACATTGCTTGAAGGCAAATCACGGTATTAGTTTGCTTCTTCACCTGATGCTTCTGGGAAAACTGAAGTTGTTATCAGAGCAGAGGTCCAGGCTCTAATAACAAACATATGTCTTCCTGTTATTAAGCTAACTTTCCAAGTCTATTATAGGCCACAAGCTGGCAAAGACAGAACTGCTGAGTAAGCTTAATGAACTTTTTAAGTATGAAACAATCCAGTGTTCCCAGTATTAAAGTAACTCTCCAGTCCAGACTTTTTTTCCATGAATGTAGGATGAAACAATCACATTTCACCTGGTTCAACACACAGTATACAAGTGTGGATGAAGATGAGCTCCTACCTGTAGAGTACTGACGACTTCCTGCATCTTGGCTCGGCCGAGATCCAGGAAGCTCTCAATCAGATCCCCGTCGATAAATCCCGTGGCCAGTTCTGTCTTACGCTCTGTGTGGAAGGATCTCCAGGTGCAGCGGAGTCAAGGAAAATCTATACAAGGCTATCTCTGCTGAGGATCGCACGTTAGGTACAATGTCACATATTTTATCTCAGGCAGAGTCGACAAATGTTCAGCATAATGTGTCCAATAAAAACAACCTTTTTCAGAAGAGCAGACACCCAGTGTTGTCAGACAATCAGGTTCCATTATTGGTACTATTGAACCAGTAGAGAGAACTGGTGTTTAAACTGCAGCTTCACTAGAAGCATAAAGAACACATTTTTTAAAAATCATTTGAAGAGCAACTGAAAAAAGCAAATGAGACTTAAACGACTGAACATCAAAATTGTCAATCAGTTAACTGACGCATTGGCTAATGGTTTCAACTCTATATATGAATCGTATAATCAAATTCTATTCAAGCATGAGATGTCAATCAAACACCAACGAAGCCAATTAAAGTTACTATAATCATTTTGTCGCTCTCTAGATTAACCGCCAAGACAAACACACCTGTCAGTGCAGGTTGTCTCTGTCCCAGTGACAGATGGTGAGTGCAAATTTGAATATAAGAAGGATATAAGCTGTGCTCGATCTTGCCCACGCTCTTGATGACCTTGTTGAGGCGGTTCTGCAGGTCCAGGAGGAGGCTGTACCAGCCCTCAGACAGGGATGTCACAAGACCTAACACACACACACACACAGACACACGCGTATGTCAGTCAACAAACACAACATTTTTTTTGTTGAAGATGTAATATTCTAACAGATTTGCACCTCACTGCAGCAGATGGCAATTACTTTTCATTTCTCATCAGCAAGACGGAAGGAAGACATTTTAGGGCTGGATTCATAATAAAACTCATAAAAGCTTTAAAATAAATAAATTAAAAGCTCACTAGTGTGACTGCAATCCTCCTAATGCAAGTTTTGTGCTTGTATGCTGGGAATATGTTAGGAGTAAAGTAGTATGATTTCACTATTTCAATAATTCAAGACCATTCCTAAGTGTTTTACTTCGAGAGTGATTTCCGTGTAAATCACTGAGCTTTGAGGGAGTAGCATGCTTTCCTCTACCCTAAAACATTCTGTGACAGTGGGTGCGTTATTGTAATGCTCTGGGGAAATAATCTGCACTGAAATTGACAGTACACACAAAAAAGAACAAAGGGCTTCATTGATTTTAATGCAGAGCCCGTTTCTCTGCATGTGAAGCCATGAAAGAGTTCTGGGACAAGCTGCCAGGAACAGTTTAGAGGACAACAGGAGGATACATCTAATGATTTTCATTATCAATTAATCAGCAGACAGTTTTCTTGATTCATGTATTTAATTGCACTTTTCCATTCCATGTGTTGTTTTATATGAATTCCTTTGTTTATTTTTAAGGGAATGCCATCAAGGTACACTCTTTTACACACTTTTATTGTGCTCTTACATTTTTATAACTATTTTTATTTTATTTTATTAATTTCTTTGTACTAATTTTATTATTTAGTCTTATTACAAAAAGTGTTTCTCCATCCAAGTGTTTCTATGTGCATTTTTAATCTGAAAATAAATAAACTAGCCTGTGTCAGTGGAAAACCTCAAAATAAATGAACAAAAAAGTGTAGATAAGTTAGTGTATCTATTAAAGCAAAATTAGACTAAATGGAATGGAAACATTGCATTGTTGCATTTTGCTGATTTGCAGAAACATCAGATCTCTGTGGAACGATAAAGACTGTAACCTTCATCAAATCAATATATGAAACAGAAAAATAAATTCCAACATGTTTTCTTTCATGAGTTTGGACTGGAGCTCTTAATGATGCCACCTCGTCATGCACTCTTCCTCAGTAGCGGATGGAAACACACATTCATTTGCATTTTCTTTTGCTGCCTCTCTGAAAATTGGTTTAAATTTTGATGGAAACCTGACTAATTACTGCAATATTTGTATACTGACTTATTTATCCAAATAAAGAGATTTTTTTTATAACATTTTAAATAAATACTTGTTGTCTGACCAACGCAGAGAGATTATCAATTCGAAGGTATTCAAAAAGTGATATAAAACAGAAACCAAAGAATACTTGTCATTTTTGCTTTTTTGTTTTGGATTTCACAGAGAAATGTGAATGTACACCTATAAAGTCTTGAGAACAAAACTGACCATCATTTATGAGCAGCAATACATTTTTAATAAAGCTTTGAGTTTGGATAAAATCCTTTGACATTAAATGACATTTGTCTTCGTCCCCTTCACCTACAATATCGGTGTGATAATCTTTCAATCACAACATGTCTGGGTTTTCGAGAATGTGACCAAAACAAGTGCATTAGAAGTTTATCTACTTGTTGGTTGGTGTTTGGGTAGAATAAGCTTGTGGCCTGCAGCTTCTCGCCAGAAAGATCTATATCACACCATCTCGAGGAGCGATAAGACTAGCAGGGGCATTTTTCTTCATTACACACGGAGGGCCTTTTGGTTTAAAGGCCAATGTGTTTTTACTGGACTGTACAATGGTTCTTATTTCCTGCTAAACTTTCCACAGAGTCTTTTTAGAGGAATCACAGAAGGTGAAATAAAGTGCTGTGTGTTGTTGGTGCGGTGGAGTGCATGGTGTAAATTACTGCTGTGTCCAAATGATGTGCACTCCCTATTTTTCATCTCTGCCATCATAATTGCCATGTTGAAAGTTACTAGTTTAAATCTGAGTAATGACGTGTAAAACTATGATTTCTCTCCCATTCTGAAAGGGAAACATTAGTTGTGAATAAATGGTTTTGACAAAAGTTGGTGTAGGCTACTCCCTAATTTGTTCTCCTTACTGCAGTTGGCTGATTAGTGGAAATACTGGAAATGAGAACGATCTCTGTGTGCAATGGTACAGCCTCAAACGGACAACTGGTGGTGAACTATTTACTGATTTGTCAGTTAGTGGATTAAAACCTAATGCTCATGCTTATTGTTTACTTTACTGAGAGATTTCACAGGGTTTTATTATAAATATAACGCCACCCCATCGGGGTTCTCGCTCTTTATACTATGTCACCTGACCTCCTTCTCAGCTCCAATCAAGCCCCTAGAGGCTTCATGAATATAAACGTAAATATGGGTCGTAATATGCTGCATGGCAATTGACCTATATGGCCGTTTATCTTTTCCTTTCCAGTGAATCAAGATGGAGGCAGAAATCTGAGCAATGAATATCGCACAATTTTATAAAATAAATCCACAACTGTCAGTGTGGTTGGACACTAGAGATAAGTGGTGAAAATGTTTTAGTGAACAAACACTTCAGGGGAAAATTCAAGGGTGAAAAAAAATAAAGCATTTCATAGTTTGACATTTTGAGAAATATGCTTTCACTGTCTTGCTGACTGATCAGAAGATTGAAGCTTCTTCATTTCTCAGTTAGCTTAGCTTAGCACAAAGGCTGTAAACAGGGGGAGACAGCTAGCCTGGCAGAATGTACAAAAGCCTACCAACACCTCTAAAGCTCACTAATAAACACATTACATGTTGGTGTAACCTGTACAAAAACAGAAGTAAAAAACATCAGTTTGCTGTTTTATTTAAGTTAGTTACCAGGCAACCAGAAGATGTTATTGCTTCTAGCCAAGAAAAACCCAGAATTCTCATTTTTACACCTTTGGTTTTGTATATTTTAAACAAGCAAGAAATAACATATCAGTGAGCTTTAGATGTTGAATTTATTACCTTTGGACAAACCCAGGCTAGCTGCACCATCTGCTCCAGTCTTTGTACTAAACTAAGCTAACCTAACCTGCAGTAGCCTTACTGAATATTTATTGTACAGACATGAGAGTATTGTGGGATGGTGATGGGACAGTGGATACGACACCTGCCTTTGGTGTGAGAGACCTGGGTTCAACTCCCCATTGTGACACATCCACCAATGTGTCCCTGAGCAAGACACTTAACCCCTAGGCATGCGACCCGACATATATAGCAATTGTAAGTCGCTTTGGATGAACGCTACAGCTAAATGAATAAATGTAAATGTATTGTGAGGTAAATGATCTTCTCCTCTAACAAAGCATACAATTGTATTTGCAAAATGTTAAAAAATATTTCTTTAGGAGGTTAATTTGAAACTTATGGTTAATGGTTAAAAAATAAACAATTTCAAAACTTAAAAAGGCATGGTAAAAATAAATTAAATATTTAATACAGCAGGGGTTTTTCCTACAGCAATATTTGTGTGTGTGTGTGCGTGTGTATGAATGCTTCTGTGAGTGTGTAATTGTCCGTGTGCTTACCAATCATGCCGTTAACGGTGCCAAAGAGCACAGAGCCCTGAGTAGGCGTGGAGCTCTCGCCCAAGTTCTGCAGCACCAGTGAGCCGTGGCAGAAGACATTGACAAACTCGCCGAGGTGGAAGACCCCCACCTCCTGCAGGTGCTGCCTCTCCTCGTCTGTGGTGGCCGCACTGACGGTGGGAGAGAAATACAAAAGGGGGGGTGGATTACAAACATTGGGGAACATTTGGGGTGTAGAGGGGTCAAGACAGGAGCAAATACAAAGAGGAGATATTAAAATAAAACGAAATTTTGGGGGGCCAGAGTGATAGATTAAGCAAAAGGAAAACAAGAGGGGCAGAGACATCAGAAGCATTGGAAAAGGTCAGAGTGATGGAGAGGTAATGAATTAAAAATAAAAAGGGTGAGGAAAAGTGAAGAAACCAACAATAAAGAGAGATGTGATATAAAAATAAAGGTGAAAAGCATTAAATGGTCCGACCTGATGTATTAGATGGATAATAAGTGGTGGCATAAATGTAACACACTCTATTTCAGACCACATCTTTCTTCCTTTCCCATGAAATCCACACTTGTCTAATATAAAATGACTAAAGTGGGAAATGCAGCCGAGCGGCTAAAAGCTCAGTGGCGACTCATAATTCCCGAAACAAATGCAAGGACAATGCTGTTAGCTGACATTTGTAGCGATGATGCTGCAGTAAAAAGTATCATGAGACTCATGTTGAAAGAGCAGCCTGCTAATGACATAACATTGACTTTAGAGGATGAATATTAGAGGTGATTTAGATACTTGTTGGCAGTTGGGCTACAGAGGAGCAGCTCAATGATTTCAGGAAAAGGCTGAAATTCATATGCATAAAATCTCACTGCACTTCACCATTTATTTACAATACGATTTTATGTTTCCCTCACCTGTCCTTCTGGCAGACAAACAGATTAAAGGCGTTTTCTGCCCCCAGGAAGTTGTCGTCGTCCAGGATTTCCACTGCACTCATCCAGTTAGGATTGAAGTCACGTGCAATCTGACCAGAAAAAAAAACAACAACAACAACAAAAAAAAAAAAACATGAGATGCACTGCATAAAAGAGCTGTTGTGTCAAAACTCTCCAAGTAAATACTGTATTATCTATGAGCAGGGAAGTGTTGACTCCAAACAAGTGCTGAAATTCAGTGCTGAGTTTTTATTATTGCAACATTTTGATTTGCAAGGTCTTCGTCAGACATAACATCCATGTAAACAGATAATCACAGCTCCAGCTGTATACTGTATATATTGTCTGTACACATAGCCTGATTTTGTTTACATGGATGTTTGCCCGACGGAGACCTTACGGGAACCTGGCACCTGTACCTAGCTGAGGTTGGATGTACACAATATCCACATTTTTGCTTTTAGGATCGATACCACTCTCATATCTGAGCGTTATCTATGGAGCTGGAGCCAGAGGATAATAATCTTAGCATAAAGTAACATTTGTAACATGTTTAATAGTTACAAAGTCCTACTTGTAATCTAAAATGCTGAGGCATTCTCAGGTATGTTCTGTTTCCTTTTCCCAAGTCTCTCACACTTAATACACTGAGCCCAGCACCACAGCATGCGTTTAACAGTGTGCGTGACTCGGTGTCAAATCTCTTCATCTTTCTACCACAAATCAGTTTCAACATTGCTTCTCAAAAGGCTGGGAGTTTTATGTCAGCTACAAGGCTTGATAGAAAAAAGAAACTGTATACACCAAAGAGAAGTTAAAACAAGCAAGTCTGGATAAACAGACAGCAACCAAATATTAGATTGATGTGTCATAGTAAAAAAATAAAAGCTACCACCTACTTTCAAAACCAGCAGCCTTGGCTGAAAATGACCCTGATTTGTGTTTTCATAGACATCTTTGGTATAAAGCAACCTCATACAAACGGGTTTGCCCTTTAAGCCCTGGATAGATTCGCTTTTAACTCCACATTCGCATATGTTAAGATGGCTGTCATGCATATCCTGTGTTCCTTTGGAGCATAGGTTGTGCACGTCTCTAGAAATTAATGCTACGTGTCCGTGAGATGCAATTCAGCACATGAACGTGGCGGCGGTATTTCGACCTGACAGGCAAGTCAGCACACACCAGCCCAAGTGGTGGCGGTATGCAGCTGGTTTGCTAACCGCCATTAAACACAAAAGAAGAAGAAGAAGGTGGTGGGCAGCAGACTTAAAAAAGTAGATTTATGGTGGGATGTTTACAATAAAACTCCTGGAGCTATTCCACAATTACCGAGATTGTTATGATGTCTCATTAAAATCATAACCACCTCGAGGTTTGCTATGTTTGGTTTGTTTACATTATGCAAATTCGGAGGTTGTCAAGGAAGATGATCCGGTGTCGGCGAGGGATGATCCGGCCCCGTTCTGCCCCCTAGTGGATTCACGTTTAATCCTCCACTACGCAAAGTATGCAGGCAAGTATGTGAACAATGCTGTTTGCGTCGCCAATGCCTGTCTACGCCTACGCACTGTTAAAAAGCAAACTCTCTTCACATCTCACCTCTTCAAAGTTGCCCTCCATGGGTTTGTATGCCAGCAGGAGGACGGACCTCATCAGGTCTCCCACCAGGATGAAATCTCCTTTGGTCTTCAGGTAAAGGGCCATAATGTTGTTGTAGTGGTTACACTCTGTCCTCAGCTCCTTCTCAGCTGTCCACTCGTACAGACGGACCTGAAACAAACAGTCAAGGTGAGTAATCGTTTGTTGTCACAGGCTGCCAAAAGGTAGAGGATCAGCAATTAGCTCCAGCAGTATTTGCTGAACTGGCTGACACTTTGTTCCACATTGCCATCACTTTGGATAAGATGTGCCTCAGTGAGTGAGAGGATGAAGTGTTGATTAAAAGTCTGAGCTATCAGCCGCCACATTACATGAACGGCTAATTACACTCACCGTTTCACACTGTCGCCACCTTTCTAACAATGTTTAAAAATGGTTTTGGGTTGAGTGATTGGTAGAGATTTGTCTCTGGATATAACTGCCTTTCACATGATGCCAATGAGATGTCAAAAAAAACTGTGGCATGTTTTTTTTGTATTCAAAATTGAGGTCAATGATTTTTTAATTGTACTGTAATTAGGATTGTGTTATTAAAACGGAAGAAAAGAGGTCTTTGTTGAAATGCCACAAGTGTTCCTCTTCATTTATCTGCATAAAGTGGGTCTAACATTTACCTGGACGGATATAGTAAAGCAGGGTACCCCTGGATTTTCAAAATTAAAGATTTTTAAAGAAAAGATTTTTTAAAGACCTTTTTAATACCACCTAGGATGAAATTTAATGCAGTGACTTCACTGCTGTATAATGGAAATCTGTATGAATTTTAAGCCTGAGAAAATTACTATTTACAAAGTTACCTGAATATTGTAAAACATTTTATTATAATACTCACATTCATATTTAATACACGAAAGCTCTTTGGGGTGCGTTTATACTCTGATAACATAAAATGAATCAAGGATGTCACTTTGTGTTGAATGAGTGGTGAGGACACAGGGGTTCACAATAGGGGTGTGACGATATATTTAGCACACATGTACGATTCACAATATTGGGTTCACAATATTTTAGAAGTATTTTGATAAAATATTCAATTCTGAAATATATAAATGGGAGGTCTGGGGGTCGTCCCCTAGAAAATTTAGAGCATTAAACACTTAATTGCGTGCATTGTGCACCAATTTGTGGTAGAATTGTCTTTATTTAAATAAAGTGAAACAGAAAATTCAGATTTCAATTCAAACAGAATATAATGCAGTAATCAGCAGCTTGTTTTTTAGCTTAAGTTACTTTTTTGGACAATGCACATTTGTTTCTTCTATAGTTACATTGCATGGTTTCTCATTGTGTAAATAAACCTTTCTAAAGCATTTTCTTTTTTAACATTTCTTGTTGCAAGCCATTTTTCAGAACATATTTAACAAATGCTTTAAAAAAAAAAACAGTGATGGAAACATGTCCTCAGTGTAAATGATACCTATGAAATGAATACAATATTTGAGAACTCTTACGGTGTGAAACCAAAAATACAAAATAAATTGTGAAGTTTAAGTTGTTACACCTTAGCTAGATAAAGTAATGTAATATAAAATGCCAGTTGCTTCAGTGATTATTCATGTTGTTCTGTTTTTGCAAATAAAATCTGGTTGAAATAGTTACAGAACTGTCTTGAAAGCAGCAGGGATAAAAAGTTGGGCTCCGGTTAGTTTTTTTTCTCATCAGGGTGATCGGCGCATCTGGGTGATGTAAGTTCAATGTGCGTTAGCATGTTGGATACTTCCATTCACATAACGTTACCCTACAACGGTGACGCAACTCCGACACACAGACGGTGAGAAACACGGTCCTCGTCTTATACACAAATGTCTCTCCGTTGCATTCACTGGGTCTTCCTGCTCTGCTTATTCATTAGTGCTCTCCATAGTGCACTCCTATCCGCTTGTTGGGCAAACGGCAGCGCACTGCTCTTTACGCCCCAACTTTTCCAAATCTCTGGCCGTCTGAACTTCAGACACTTGCCCATTCTGATTCAACCAGCTAACGTTAGCTTGTTAGTAGCACTTCAGAGACGCTTTTTTCCCGTTCCTAACAACTGACTGACACGTGTAGAGCTTGGATGCCAGAGCTTGTGCACAGCGAACACTCCACAGTCCAGAGCGTAAAGCTAAACACTGACGTGAACAGTAACATTACCTGTACTGCCGTATAACATCCAAGTCACACCAAACAAGTAAATTGTGAAGCCTTCATAAAATTTCACCTGTTTGGTTTCTGATGTTTTCAGATATGTATGCATGTAGCAGATTAAACTCAGGGTTAAATCAGTCATTTTGAAGTGTCACTCCAGTTATATTAGAGTGAAATGAGTAATTCAGTGAAGAAAATGTTAAAGAAAGAAAGTGGTAGGAAGTTTGTCCTTGAACTGTGTAACAAGTTCCAGATATCTGCTACCCATGACAATTTGATTCTGGATATC
The DNA here is from genome assembly GCF_014851395.1 of Micropterus salmoides. NCBI lineage: Eukaryota > Metazoa > Chordata > Actinopteri > Centrarchiformes > Centrarchidae > Micropterus > Micropterus salmoides. The sequence continues at coordinate 9,367,944 of NW_024044348.1, read as the reverse complement.
TTAAGATGAAGCTGCCTTTTCAAGCTTTTAATCCTTTTAATCTATCTATAGCTCAGTGTGGATGAGCGTGGCATTACAGGACAGTAGGAGGGTAGCCGTTTCTTTCCTACTGTTTGTCGAGTGATTTCACAGAGAAATCCATATGGGATAAATCTATTTACACATTGGACTTTAAAATGACAAAGGGGGCACTTTTCTTCCTGAATAGATCACATGCTTCTTAAACAATCAAAGAAAGTAAAGTCAAACTGCACAAGTCATCCAGAGGTTGACTTACTGGTGAAACATTTGAGTCAATTAAGTATTGAGGTATTCAACTGAACACAGTGAAGGTCTTCTGGACCAAAAGGTTTCCTAATATAGAAGATGCTATAAATGTCAGAAAATAAAAATAAACCTTCTGTATTCTGGTAACAATTAAGTAATCTGAACAGTTTGTTGTCAGAGGGTCTGACTATTATGGCTAGGTGTTAAACCTCATTACTTCAGTCAAAACATGGAATCAAATGCTTGGTCAGACTCTTGGTCTTGTTTAGTTAGGGGACCAAGCCCGAGTGGGCTGGGAACCCGCAAATGCAAGGCCCTATTGTTTTCACTCAGATTTTTATTTTTTCAAACTTGGCATGGATAATCTCTGGACCAAGCTGATGAAAGTTTGTAGAGGAAATTTTTATCCGACTAAAAATGTCGCAAAAAACGCTATAAACAGGAAATGATGTCATATCTTCGGTTTGGAATGGCCGATCGACACCAAATTTGGAGCATTAATGTGGAACGCCCTCCTGAGGGCCTGTGCAAAATTTGGCCCCTAGGTGGCACTATTTAAGCCGAAATAATTCTTCCTCTATAACCACAAGTCACTTTGACATGAAACCAGTGCCCAATTATTCAGCATGGTCCCCTTACTACAGGCACCAACGTTCACCCAAATATACCCATAGGTGGCGCTGTTATTGCAGATTAAAGACGCCCAAAAAAATCCCATTGACTTACATGCATTTTATATCTCCAAAACCTCAACTCCGATTGATACCAAATTTGGGCCACTTGCAATTGTACTGACTCGCAATTCGGCCAAAAGGTGGCGTGATGATCGAAGCTCAAATACCGTCGCACAATCCCATTCATTTCAATGGGATTTTCAAACAAAGGACATTTTGCCTCGTAACTACGGCCCACTACATCGCGCATTCTTAAACCTTAGGTCTACGTGTTTGGGGGATGCTGCCGATTCCTATGGTATAGGACACGCCTCTGTGCGATGACATTTTCATTTCGCGAAATCGCAAAAACTGGAAAACCTTTTTTAATTAACTCTTCCGAAGCCGCAAGTCTGAAGAAGACTTTGTAGAGGGAATTTTGATCAGACAAAAAAAACGCCCAATTATAACACGTTTTTGCGCAAACCCCAAAAACTAGGATGTCATCTAAGATCTTACATTTGCAATGGCCGATCTACTCCAAACTCGGGGATCTTAGCTGGCTGGCCCGCCCTCCTGAGGGGCTGTGTGAAATTTGGTGTCAATCGGCCAAAAGGTGCCACTATTATCAAAAAACACTCCCATTCACATACATTCATTTTATATTTCCATAACCACAAGTCCGATTCATACCAAATTTGGGTCAATTCTTCCCCACGGGCGCCTGATGACACCTTAAAAAATTGGTGCAATTCCGCTTACAGGTGGCGCTAAAATCGAAGCTGAAATCTCTCATTAAATCCCATTCATTCCAATGGCATTTTCAAACGCAGGACATTTTGCCACGGTTTCGAATGGCCGATCAAGATCAAACTTCAGGACCTTATCCGGCACGACGGCGGGGCGCCCGGGCCGACTCGCGCGACCTCCGCCGTGCCAGCTGCTTGCAGTTCTAGTTATATTTGTATTTTCATCATAACCTTCATACTTCTATTTTTGCTAAGTTCTTGTACGGCTGATTGAGTCAAAACTATGTGAAAAACACTGATGAATTTGAGTTTGGTGTATTTCATTAAATAAAAACTTTGTAAATATATAGTACCAAACTTAGGTACTGTATTGGTCAACAGTTATTTAAAGGTTACCCAGTCCTAGTGATTACATGTAGCATTAACATATTCTCACATTGTACATGAGGGAATATGTCAGCGTTAAAAAAGGAACGTGATAGTTTTCCAATAGAGAAACTGGAATTTAGCAACTGTAAAGTCTCCCTAGTTATTTGCATCAACCTCCAGTGTAAACACAATCATATGACAACTGACGGTTCTGAAAACAGAAGCTGAACTGAGAGATGCTGTTTTTAATCTCAGCACCAGATGGTGAATTATGATGAGTGTGGAAAGTAAATAAGCAATGACTATAGGGTGTGCACTTGAAAGAGGCACTTGGTTGGCACCTTCCCAAGTGCTGGGAGTAACCATGAAGATTTGTATTGTACTAACAAGTCTGAAGACTTTTTGACAGTGAGTCTGAGGTAAAAGAAATCTGACAAATTAACATGGTTCAAAATGTACCTTTAAGTAAATTTAACATTCAAGCAACATTTTTCTACAAGCCTTTAAACATATTGTACAACATAACTGCAGTTCGGCAAGGAAAGAGTCAAGTACTTTGTATGTATGAAAGCTGAAAGCTCTACACCATCAAGCACCACTTACTGTGCTATTGATGCTGGCCAGCAGTTTGCCATTGAACTCCACCATAGAATAGACAGCTCCTTTAACCTCCTTCTCAGCCACGGTTTGCAGCTTACCTGCAGGAAAGAGCATAGTGTCTGTCAGACTGTCTGTTAACATTCAAAGTGTTATCCACTCAATGTCAACCTAAACAACCACACACAAGATCTTAGCGAGGTATACTGCTCGACTACTGGAGAATGATCTGGGAAAAATTGAAAAAAAGAAGATGAGGCATTCAGAAAAAGGAATGAAAAGCTGAAGAGGATGAAGTAAATGCACAGTGACAGAGTATGAAGGAAAGTGACGGGAACCAGTACAGGTGAGAAGAGAAAAATCTGATAGGGAGTGAAAAGAAAATTATGAAGTGAGGAGTGAAGCAAGAGCATGGTAGGACAAAATGTCCGACAAAATTAAAAAAAAACAGGACAGAAGCTGGGGAGGAGAAAATGAAACAGGGTGAAGGATAAAGAAAGCAAAGCAAAATGAGCTGGATGAGAAAACAAACAGGATAAGGTTGAGGAACAAGACAAGGAAGTGCATTCAAGTTTGTGTTTGTTAAAAACAGATATGGCTAAAGAAAAGCCTGGCTACTGACCGTCGGTGTAGTGGAAGACCACGATGCGTCCCTGCTTGGGCTCAGCCTCCTCTGGGTACACCATGGCAGTGCCGACAATAAAATACACTGACGGGTCTTTTCCCAGACGACATGACACCATGCTGAGGGCGTACTCACTGGGGAGGAACTGATGGGCATGCAGGACTGACAGAGATAAAAAAAAATAATAAATAAGGTGAGAGTAGCACAATGCATCTCTGATATTAAGATTTTACATTACTGTCTTGTGTTCAGTTTCATGGACATTTTAAAGGTTTGTTATAAATTGAGCCTCATTTTCATGACTGGTCTGAAACACAGACAGTTTTTTAAAGAATACAACAGTTTAGGCAGATTATCTAAACCACTTTATTTGGGAGGTAAAACCCAAGCACACTTGAAATGTCTGTAACAAAGGAAAACTGTGCATTCACAACTCTGTCAAGTATGGCATGTGAAAGTTGAATTAGTGTTAGGAACTCATTTACAATAGCTTAATTGGGAAATAATTTGACAATAGCCATGATTCCATCTAATTGTCATGCAGATATTAAGCGGATTTTTGTAATGTTGCAAAAAAGAAATAAAAAATAAAACAGTAAGTGCATTTCTATCAGCTTGTTTGGAGCGAATAAACCAGGCAAGAGTAGTTATGTCAGTAGTTGACGTTACACATGGCTGTAATAAACAAGACTTGTGTGTTCCAAACCAGAAACAAAACCTGTCGCATGTACTAGGGGTGGGGTGGGGTGGGGAAATCGATACAGCATGGTATTGCAATATTTTCTGTGGCAATATTGTATCGATACATGGAGGTCAAGTATCAATCTTAATCTAATGAGAATTTTACTTTTTGGTACTATAATAATAAATAAATAGCTTTTTCAGCCCACGAGAAAAAGAGTTTTCTTAACATAAGTATCGTGATAATATCGTATCGTGGGGACTCTGGTGATTCCCAACCCTAGCATGGACCTGAGGGCCACTGATCTTAAAAAAATGTTGAGAGGTCCTCAGGAATGTGTTTCAAGCGGGCAAGTTGCTACCAGCCATGTCTCCGCACGTTATGGGAATATCCAGCAAGACGCCAACAGCAGAAACAGCTGATCAGACGTGAGTTACAAGTTCGCTATGTCAGAACCTATTTGGCAAGAGTGTTTCCATCTTCCATTTAGTGCATTAACTGTTTTTCGACGAAGGCAAAAACCACCTCAAGCGAGTGTAAAAACCTTTTTTCGAAATCAAGGATTTCAAGATCATGAAGATTATGTAATAAACTATCAGTTATTATCCATGTACCACATCCATGTTACATTGACACAGGTGTTTTCAGTTACTGTATTTTGCCTAATTAGGTCTGCACAGAGTCATCACTTACTTACCTCCCTCCACCCTCCTGTCGAGGAAACCTTTCATTTCTATCATTGGTTTTGCTCACTTTTTATCCCACCTGGGCTTAACCAAGGATGTGCAATCGCGTTTCATAACATAGATACTTGCAGAAAATTATGCATACATTTAAACATAATTGACAAAGCTGATGTTGACTATACAGTGGTGTGTGACTGAAACAGTAGCTCTCATTTTAGACAAACATTATTATTAGAACAAACTGCAGATTTCAGATGGTTTAAGTAACTGAATAACTGCTTATATTTCTGTTTGTATAGAAACCTACTTTCCTCTTAGAAACAAGGTACCAATGAAGTTATATGCAGTAATGAACTCAATATTTACTGAAAAACAAAGGATCTACACTACTGCATGAGAATGTCTCCAGGTCTGATTGATGACAAACTAAATGAGCAGTTTTCTGATCGCACATTGATAAATTGGAGTCAGCTGTGGACACCGTCCTGAACCCGTCCTTTATTACCATATTATTAACATAACATACCCTAATTTATGCGGGTTTGGTAACTCTTGGTTTCTTAAAAGGAAGGCTTGGCGCAGTGAAATCTGCATTGCAAAACAGAGAGGTGCAAAAACCTGCCACATTCAGTGAGCTTCGTCACGGAAATGTCCTGCATGACGCCCAACGTGTTCAATCATTCAGATATGAGAAAACAACAGTTTGATGAATGGGTGTTGGTACCAAGCTGTGGAAAGGAGTTTTCTATACTGCCCTGGTTACTCTGCAAGCTGAACACAATATCTTACTACCAGCTCCATAAGAAAGCTCCAGATCTGTGAGATGAAATAGAAATGTAGATCCGGCTGTCTCACCTTCAAAGGTGTGCTGATCCACAACTAGTAGACTGTGAACCTCCACCTCTTCACCGAAGGACGTCTCGTGGGGAGAAGTGCTGCTGGGGAAGAGCTTGCTGGAGCTCACGCTGCTGGACAGAGCCTGGAAGGATGCAGAATCATGAGACAGAAGAGGAAGAGAGGTCGAGACAAAGAGAAAGAGTATTTCAAATCTCTATTTCTGTGTGAGCTCAACAGCACAGTCAGCCCCATCTGTAGCACCAGATGTGCAGCAATTAAAAGTCAGGTAAACATCTTTCTGGTCATAATGTGGGAGAGGCTCTGCCTCGGTTCCAAAAAGATGTGCTCTGCAGCAATAAATACAAACACAAATAAAGCACACACCTTGGGGAAGCTATAGAGCCGAGCTGAGGGGACACAACACATGCTGTCACTGTAAATCTGGCTGAAAGGACGTTCTGATTAGCTCTCCAAGTACAAATCCCTTTTGTATCCTTTCTTGGCAGCCGAAACATTGTCATTATTCATTGACAACAAATCAAACAAAAGATGATTATGTTAAATGTAATTTGAACTTGATTTGAGCTCTCGCAGCAGCTAAATTTAGCTGAAGTTGCACTCTTACTAACTACATGTCTACACTAGCTCTGAAACTGAGGAAACAAGAAACTATATTGCAGAATTTTGATTATAATTAATTATATCCAGGGTGGATTTGTGTAAAAAACAGGGGAAGATTTTTTTCTCCCTCCTTGAAAATGAACCCCAACAAAACTACATATCAACGCAAACTGTGAGTTTTGTGATCAGTTGCATCACTAGCGAAGAAGCATTAATCACTCTGAGGGGGAGGGGGATAAAAATTATTCAGCAGAGGCATGGATAAATAAACCAAAAGGGTGAAATCCTACGAATCCCCCCCGGGAAATCGCACCCTGATTTTATCATATTTTGTGGAGGTCAATTATCAAGTAAAAATAGAAAAACACATCTGGTAACTTCAGTTATGCTAAGATTACAATTCTCAGACTATATAAGTAAATGATCAAACTGAACATAACAGCATCAAAATTTAAATCCTGGTTTTGGAAATCTAGTTCCAGTACATCTGCTGAGGGCCTAACAGGACAAGACATTTGTTGTAGTCACAAGCTCCCAGTTAATGTTATAAATAATGTTCTTAGTCAGCACGCCTGTTAGATAAGGTGCAAAACAAACAAGCCCCTGGGTATCCATTATCCAAACACAACATGGAGCTACATTACCTGAGTGCTCGCGCTGGGGCGTACGGCAGATGTGGTGCCACTCACATCCTGAATCTCCACCCTGCTGGACAAAACCCCAAAACACTGGGAAACCTCCTGGTAACAGATCCGCCTGGTAGGGTGTTAACAGAGAGAGAGAGAGAGACAAGGGAAGTGAGAAAAAGCAAAGAGAAGACGTTGGTAAACATGAAAAGAGCAAACAGGGGTAAGCTGAACAAAACAAGGTGCCCTGGGAGACTGCTTTCTATTTTCTGACTGGATAACACAGCAGTCAACCTTTTAATAACTTATTTAACAAAGCTGAGTCTTACTTGTCACTTTTGGGGACAAAAAGAGGGAACAAAAGCATATTCAGCTGATGAATAAACAAAATCAACAGGAGAAAGTCACTTGAATCAGAGCAAACAGGCAAAGTCACTGCAAACATGAAGAACATACAGCATGTTTGTACAGATGACAGGTCTGAAATGTTCATTTGAAGGTCAATTCTAATTCAATTTTTTGCAAGGGGACTGACCTGGGAGACTCATAGAGGGGAACAGTGCGAATGTGGAGTTTCTGTATCTCGTCGATGGTACCGATGGTCAGAGTGCTGTTGTTTGCCAGAGCCAGACTGTAAGAATACAAGATGCAGCATTAGGGAGGGGGAAAATAAGAAATACACCCACTTCCTCCAAAACAAAACAAAGTTTGATTGATCTGTGAGAGAACACATCTGAGCAAACGGTGTCAGATCCAAGGATCAAAACAAAAGAAAGTGAAGTTTACATGTTTATGAACTCTTCAAAGCACAAAGGAAGAAAACAACAGCAGCTTCAAATGAAGCGGCACACTGATAAAATGCACGAGTGGTAAATGTTCTACTGCCAACCTGTCGGGGTAGCCCTCAGAGTTCAGTGGGCACATGTAATTGACCTCCTTGAGGTTGACGTTGGAGAAGACCAGCTTGTGGTTGGAGGAATAAATGACGGTGGGTCGGTCGGAGCAGGCGAAGACGTTGGAAGTGGACAGGGATCTGAAGGTCCTCAGCACAGTGGGCTGGGTGCCAAGTGTGACTTTCTTACGCTCGCTCAGGGCACCTGGGGGAAGGAAACAAGAGTGAAACACAAACAAGTTTAACAGTTTGAAGAGTGGGTACCAATCATTGTTTGGGTCAAAAGAACCACTTCTTAAACGCCTTTACATTTAAATGCACACGATATCCTGGTTGTGAGCCCTGTTTTTGAGTCAATTCAGAACAAGATGTTTACAGGAAACATGGCATAACCGGATTATATTCAGATCCCTGTGTACATCATTATAACATCCAGGTTTCTGATCATTGTGCAGGAGTTTCTTTGACTGCCTAGACTCTAGAGGTGATACAATTTTGAAAATCAATTTATTGTATTGCTTTTATTTTAAGCACAAATGGAAAACGTTCTAGGATCCAGCTTCCCAAAAATGAGAATATGCTGCTTTTCCTTTTGTTATTGATAGTGACTTAATTATTTTGGAGTTTGTGGCAGTTGGTCAGACAAAACATGAATTCCGAATACATCCGCCTGCAAATTAGAGAATTGTGATGAGCATTTTCTGGCAATTTTCTGACATTTTAAAGACCAGAAAGTTACTCAAGAAAAAATGAATTTTTATCTTTTATTATGTAAAGGTGAGACCATAGTTCAGGGCAAAAATGGTGCTTCTTTAGTCTTAATTTAAAATGTTAATGGTGTTAGCTGTCCTGTTGAGTAATGAGAGGGAATTCCATGGATAATGAACCCAGTATGAGATAATCCTACTAGAGTCTAATTTCCTTTTTATTCTTCAAAACACACAAGTAATAGAAAAATAAGAATTCAGAAATGCAGAGATTGCTGGAACAGACAGTCAATAAAGCAGTAACTAAAGGGCTAAAGCTTTTACATGTCTAAGTAAATTTGCTCTCCACAGGGAGTACTATACAGCCTGTGGCTCTTAACCTACTTATTTATTGCTTGAAATTACATCACCAGGGTATCTTGACCAGATGGCGTCAGTTCAGTGATATCACCGAGTCTTGGGCTTGCAGACTATACATTATTAAACCCTCATCACAAATAAGATTAAAACACTTGTCAGCATTCAGCAGCCAGCGAGCATCTAACAAAAGGCTATATTATATTACAGAAAGCTATATTACAGAAAGCATCGGATCAAGGGTTTTTGGAGCTTGATCCATACTTTTTTTTTTTTACAGTATTAAATGTATGGATACATCAGCCTCTGCAGCTTCCATTTTTACCAACAATACTAAAAACACTACATTTCGGCAAGCAATTCTAAACCGCTGTACTCCAATGAATATATTCAATCTGCTGAGAATTTTATATACAGCAACCTGAAGGAAGTGGAGGTTATTGGTTCACTCTCACACCACTCGTAGAATGGTTTTCACCTGTAGCAGGCAGTTGCTTTCAGAGAAAAAACCCTCAAAACCCTCTGTGCACTACCTGCTCAGCACCAAACTGCAGACAAACACAGTTAGAGACTAGCTGGTGAACAAAGTAGAGAATTTAACAGCTGAAGAGCCACATATTTCCCTCAGGAGCTGGTAGTGACCAACAACTGAGCTAAAAAAGAAAGTGACTATTGGACTTTGGTTTGCCAGGCAGCCAGAAATACAACTCCAAATGAATGATAATGTTGCTTTATAACTGTAACTTGTCTGTTGTGAAGCTGCATCTTCAAATCCTGTTTCTCAGATGTTTAAATTGTTACAGAATCCTCTGTTAGTTGAAACTTAATCACTTCTATGTGGTGGCACACTGCATGTTTAGATCCACCAAAAAGAAAAACATAAACAAACGCACCAGCACTACCTAAGTTAATTGGCAAATTAAAAACACATACAAAAGCGCAATAAACATTAACATTAGATTCTTCAGGCTGCAAAGTTTCTCCACCATTACATTCAAATATAGTGCTGGCAGTTATGCAACTCCCCATGAAATAATATTCTGAAAATGCTCTCAGACAGCTGCCTGTGGCCTTGCCCCCTTCCCCTCCTGCTTCAAGAAGCTCTCAACTAAATACTGCTGTGATGGCGGTGTGAGGGACCTACCAGTCTGCAGGTCCAAACCAAAGTAGAAGAGTGCTCCATCTCCCAGCGCACACAGCAGGTAGTAGCTGCCTTCAAAGGTGGTCATCAGGATTGAGCGAGGGATGATCTCTGAGGAGACACACACAGTACAATTATTTATTTTTTACTGTACTGGAGCCACAGATTCATGTATAAACACCAAAGTGATAAATGTCGGCAAAAAATGTCTCTATCAGAAAAATCAATAAGGGTCATCAGCCAGACTGCCTGGTAACTTTTGGAAAAAAAACATTTGAATGCTGCAGGATAAATATAAAGTCTTCTGTCTTTTCCGTTTCCCAAACCACAGTTTCTCTGACTCCTGGCCAATTAAATCAAAACAACATTGGCACTAATTAAGTGCTTGCTGGCTGACTCTCCATAAAGCAGCAGCATTAAAAAAGTCTGCAAAATGTGGCTACTTGAAAGGTTGCATGTTCCATGGAATATACATTAATTATTTTAAGTTGTTTAATGTTAAAACATGAACATGGGACTCTGGTCTATTGAAAAATACATACAGAAGATCATTTAATTAAATATGTCAACAAAACTAACACAGCTTAAGTGCAACTGGGCAATGTTGCAGTGTCAAAAGTATCTGCTTCCAATGACGGAGCTCAACATATAAACAATTAAAACAGCATATTAGCCTTTAATTTGAAGGAGTTAGAGGAGTGTGCAAGAAGGTAAAGTTTGCAGAGTTTTAGCAGGTGTCAATCAAATGCACTTGGAAAATAATGTGTGACACTGTGGGGAAGAGTGTGGGAATATTCTTCATGGATGAAGCCTTCTAATTGGAAAGTAAGAGTCCTGCCTGAGCTGGGTCACCATGTTATAAAACTTCGTCTCCAGTGACTGCTGACTTTTTCATAAGTAACCAAACCAAAAACTCTTCCTTGTATATTTTAACATTCTAAGTTTAAAAACTTTTCAAGTATCTAAATGGTTTACTAAATGTATTTGGGTTGGCAAGCATACTTAATGTCCAAGTACTCATTAAGAACATACAAAAAAAACACAGTAATTAATGGGAGATGTCATTTACATCTGTTAATAAAACTGGAGATGCTATCCATTTTAGCTACTAATATGCTATTATAGACACACTCCTTCGACACACTCCTTCGACTTTATTATTGGATTCAAAAGGTAAAAAATCCTAACATGTCCTCAAGCAGGCTGCAAAATCCACCTATCAACACCTCTAAAGCTCATTAATTAACATGTTGCATGTTAAACAACAACCTTGTTTCAACAATAATTCACTATTTTACAGGGGTTATGTGCAGGACTATTATACTATACAGGGCCACACAGACAAACAACCACTCACACCTAAGGACAATTTAGGTTAACCAAGCCTGCATGTCTTTGAATGGTGGGAGGAAGCAGGAGCACCCGGAGAGAACCCACGCAGACACGGGGAGAACATGCAAGCTCCACACAGAAAGGCCGGGGCAACCGGGGTTTGAACCCACGACCTTCTTGCTGTGAGGCGACAGTGCTAACTACCGCACCACCGTGTTAGTTTACTTGGTAACTTTTGCTCAATTACTGGATGCCTATGGGACCGTGATTATATTATTTGATCCCATAGACACTCAACATCTGAGCCAAAATAGCATAATATAATTTCTGACTACACCATATAGTTTTAAAAAAGATCTGTCCTAAGGCATTTATTAGTTTCTGACTCTGATGAGGGGGCAGTTCCCAAAAACTACTGTATCTCTGACCTCTCACACATGTAGGCTATTCTATGTGATCTCCTTTTGATCGCCTCACACCTCACCTCTGGTTTAAGAGATAGTTCTTAGGAATTAATTAACAAAATTTGTGTAGGGGATATTGAAAAAAATGCAGAGGCAAAAACATACCAAAAAGATTTGTTTTTTTAATGGCCTTTTTTGTACCATTTTGAAATTTTACTGTTATTTTTGCACTACTATTATCAGATAAGCACCTTGTCACAGTGACACTGATATTAAAATTATTTACATAGATGGAGTTGTGACAATGCAGACAGCATTGCTTTCAAACAACATATAGTTTGTCAAGACTGAACAAGGAGTTAACTGCACACTCAAATAAGGTAACAAACCTCTCTCCTGGCCTGTGGCTTATGTAAGCTTTGAATGACAAAAACATTTATCCTTCCTAGATTGTTTTCTTCTTCCATTTTCCCACTTTATGTGTGAAGATTTTGGAGGAGTTTATTCTTGCTTTCTGACAGAGCCTAGGTTCGGTTAGGAATCACTTTTGTGGAATGGAGAAGTCCATAGAGACACTGCATGTGCTACTGGGTTATAGAAATAAAGTTGACATTACATTATCTTGACACTATCTCTTCCACAAGCCAGTAACAGCCTTTCTTTCTTTTCTCTCACCTCCGCCCAGCATTTCCTTGTGCAGGGTTGTGAAGCAAGGTAGTTTGAGCACACGGGCTGAGATGTCGGTCCAGAGTCCCACAGCGCAGAGGGGAGACTCACCGCCACCCTCCCCCAGAGGTGTGATGTCCAGGCAGGCCACCTCATGCTCCATCTCAGTGGTACTAAGGAAGATACAGAGGACGTGAGAAAAAAGTAGCACTCTACCTTGCAAATTGTGTGAATGTGGACTGTATACTTCAAAGGCATAGTAGGTCCTGGCATAAATGTGTTAGTGACACAGAGTTCTGAATGATTTCTTTTCTCATGTGAAATACAAATTGAAAAATGTTGCAGAGGCCTTTGGTGAGCTAAGATGTAAGTTTCCACTGGCTTAAGTTGTAAGACGACCATTCATTTCCTATAAAACTGCAGTGGGAGCTCAACCAATCTGTAGACAGGCAATACGATTTTTGTCTCTAAAATAAGATGGCCACAGCTGGACTTTTTGGTTATTATCTATTAACAACCAATCAGATTTTTTCTCTTCCTTGTTTAAGCTCTGTTGTGAATTTATTTCCTTAACATATAAATTCACAGCTCTACTTGACAAATGCTACAATGATTAGCAGTTGATCAGTCAATTCCCCAATACCAGTATTCTAGCGCTGCAGGAATTTTAAGTCTTAGGAATAACTTGTTTGCATCAATCAATAGGTCAGTGGTATTCTGTGAAATTTTGATCATAGCAATCGTATTTTGAACATTCTGGCCATTTGTCTGCAGCACAAAAATCAGCAAAAGCATTTTTCCAAATGTGTTAACATATGAATCAAACACATATGCCTGTTTGGGATAGATCAATATGAATTCTGTTGACAATGTCACAAAAGATATTGATTGATTATTTCTATGCACAATTTCCAACTCCAAACCATAAAAACTTGAATGCTCTTTGGAGCTAATAATTATCAGGTGATATGTATTTGTGTAATGAGGGAGGGTGTGGGGAAAGTGAATCACACCTTATATCAAGGTGTGCATGATTATTTGGCAGCTTCATTACTTCAAGTAAAATGGACCCCCCCCCAAAAAAAGAGGTTTAACTGACACCGAAAAGTCAAAAATGGTAAAATGCCTTTTAGACAGATGCAACAAACCTTTGAGGCATGACCACACAATCATTTCACAATCAACATTTTGTTGTGAATAGTCAACTGGGGTGCAAAAAAGCGCATGGAGCCTTTATGAAAGGCTCATGGCAGTTAAAGAAAAGAAGGCTGGCTATATTGGCCACTAAATATTTTTGGAAGGCCAAATTTTATTCAATTGTCATTTTGTGTTGTTACAGTTACTCTAAAAATTAAGAATAAAAGAGTAATTTGATAGAAATTATTTCTATAATTTAGTTTGCCAAGCAAAAGAACCTCTTAAATGATGGAATACTCTCTAAAAGCTTTGAATACTAAAATCATCATTAGCTGCAGCCCTATCTAGTAGTATAAGGCCATCATGGACAATGTTGCAAATGATGAACTAGGAATAATTTATTTACAATATTACAATGATTATGTATCTTGATTTGTCAGGTATTTAATTGAAAGCAGACATTCGTGTCTGTTTATTGTATTCACAAACAGGTTGTGGATTGAATTTCTACAAAATCATGACATATCCGTATCGCAATATAAAATTACATATACTGTAATAAGCGATTTCATCCATATTGACCATATCTTGAATTTGATAAAGATTTTATAATTAAAATGAAGTTGAAAAAGGAAAAGAAAGGAAAAAGACAATCTTACTTGTTAATTTAAATAAAAGCCAGAACTCCTGCATTGTAATAGAACAAAGCCACTCAGATAATCAATGTATGGCGTGCTTAAACTTTAATTGCATAACAGAAGAGTATTTCAGCCATGTAAACATCTTTAATCCAACCATAATTATCCAATATTTACAGAATTATTTGACTCACACAGCAAACTGGCATCTTATTGATACAGGCCAAACATTATTTCACAGCTCTGCTGAGACACTCTGTCCGCTTCGTTGTTTTATTATCTACATATACTTTTAGGGCTGCAAACAAACACTCTGTTCTTCAAGTGGCCCTGGTGGCCATTTTTATAAGCTGTGTGTCTTTCTCAAAAAAAAAAACCTCAAACATTTTTGTGTATCCTCAACTTTTTTTTAAACTACTGCAGTAAGTAGTGCAATAATAACACATAACTGTGAGTCAGAGACAACGTTGTTGAACTATTGGGAATACATTAAATTAATGTTTGATTAATTAAACTTTATTACAACTGTTCTTTTTGATTGGTCCCTGCTGTTTTATCATAAACTATTAAATTAAGCTGAAATGCCAATAGTTAGACTAATGATTTAACAAATGTAAAATATCTTGATTGTTTTTGTTTCCTTACTAGGCATGAAGACATGAGCCAGTCTGCAATTACTGCAATAGCTATGTAGCTTTCATGCTAAAGGAAATCTTTATACAGATCACAGCCAGGGGAAAACTGAAGGGATGAGATCAGACATTTTTTTACTCTTAAGCTTCTCTGACCTTGCAAGCTGCCCCAGTTTGTAGTCTCGCCATCAAACCCAGACAAACATGGGGGACGTTAAAGCAATTTTTTGGCATTTTAGGAAATAGGCTTGGGAAATCACTTTCTTCCTGAGAGCTAGAAACAAAGGTTAACTCCACTCATGTCTGTATAGTAAATATGTAGCTACCACCTAACAGCTTAGCATAAAGACAGGAAAACAGGGGGAAACAGATAGCATGGCTCTGTCCAGAGGTAACAAAATCTGCCTACAGCACACCTGAAGATCACTAATTAACAAATTACATCTTGTTTGTTAAATCTAGACAGATATAGGCTAGCAGTTTCTTCCGGTTTCCAGTCTTAATGCTAATCTAAGCAAACCGCCTGCTGGTGGCAGCTTCATATTTACCACACGAACGAACGTGAGTGGTCTCAATCTTCTTACCCAACTCTCACCAAGAAAGTACAAGTATATTTGAGGTAAACTGCAGGTAAATCCCCAAGTAATTTGTGCTGGTCAAATATTGCCTAAAACAATTTGTAAGATAACAATAGATCTATACCTGTGTGTATGTCTGTCTCTATGTCCTACCTGATCTGTTTCAGCTCTCCAGCCAGGATCTGCAGGTAGTAGAGGGCACGTCCCACGGCAAGCACCACCTGAGTGTGGTTGCAGGCAGCCACACTGATGTTCCTGCCCTGTGGCTCCTTCCATTCACTCACTAAGGCTTTGCTCTCTTGGAGCACCAGGCGCACAGAGCCCGATGTGATCTGGAGGCAGAGTTTGTCCTTTTTAAAATACTATTTTGCACAGGGGAAGTGATAGAAAGGATGATGCGGATACTGGGAGCTCAAATATAAAGCCATTTTAAGGCAAATATTTGTTTATATGCGGTGCTGTGCCAGGGTTGTTGTTGCACTTTTTTGAATGACTGAAAAGAAATTATGATTAATTACAAAGCAAAAATTTGTATTTTTGTAAATAAAAATGTGATGAGACTATGTTTTTGATGGTGGAAAGAAGATGAATTACTTTCGATTTAATCCACTCCAGTTATTTCACATTTAGTGCAGGTACCAGATCGTTTGGCAGCTTCATTACTTCAAGTAAAATGGTCCCCCCCCAAAAAAAACTGACACCGAAAAGTCAAAAATGGTAAAATGCCTTTTAGACAGATGCAACAAACTTTTGAGGCATGACCACACAATCATTTCACAATCAACATTTTGTTGTGAATAGTCAACTGGAGTGCAAAAAAGCGCATGGAGCCTTTATGAAAGGCTCATGGCAGTTAAAGAAAAGAAGGCTGGCTATATTGGCCACTAAATATTTTTGGAAGGCCAAATTTTATTCAATTGTCATTTTGTGCTGTTACAGTTACTCTAAAAATTAAGAATAAAAGAGTAATTTGATAGAAATTATTTCTATAATTTAGTTTGCCAAGCAAAAGAACCTCTTAAATTATGGAATAAAAGTTGAGTCCTTGATTGAAAAAATTAAGGATAAATGCCCAGCATTAATTTGATCCCAGAAATCCCTTCCATAAAACATCAAAACAAGGTACTTATGTTTTAAATACCAATTAATACTGTTATAACAGTGAATTTGCATTCCATGTACCAAAGGGGCTTGTACATACCTGGTGAAAGCCCTCAGGATATGGAGAAATACAAATTTAATATTGAAAATTTATTCATGTGATGGGGAGAGCCATACAGCATTGAAGAGGGAAGACAAAGATCAGAAATAGCTAACGACGCCTCATTAAATGACTGCAGCAGGTGCAGAAGGTACAAACAACAGTCAACAGTGCATATATTCAATATAGGATCCTTAATTGAGTCCTTAGAAGTAACTGAAAATTATATTGTCGAGTTTATGCAGTCAGTTTCTTTTGCAGGGTAGTGCAAATCACAGCACAAAGGTGGTGTCCAGAGGCTGCACTCAGCGGTGCTTTGAGCTGAATGCAAACATCAGTGTGCTGACATGCTTTCAATGAAAAAGCTCACACCCTGTTACAATGTATACCACGTAGTGTTATAGTTTTTAATGTTACTACATAGTTAGTTTATCATGTTAGAAGGTTCACATTTGCTAATTAGCACCAAACACAAAGTACAGCTGAGGTTAATGGGAAAGTCTTCATATTATTTTTATTATTATATATTTTTTGCAGGTATTTGGCGAGACAAACAATAGGACATTTTGAAATTTTGACCTGATGCTGGTGCTAGAAAACGAGTGCAAGGATCACCAAAGTAATAACAGTTTACTCTGTGGCGATACTGAATGTCTGAACCACATTCCACGGCAATGCATGTAACAGTTGTCAAGACATTTCAATAATAAAAATAAACTACAACCCTCATGGTGACTCTAGAGGAAAAGCCAGGGGATTTAAGTTGTTAGGATTCAACCTCTGTGGACCAGGGATGTCTGTATAAAATTTTATGGCAATCCCTCCAAGAGTTGTGGACGTTTCTGGATCAAAGCAGTGAACCAACCAACCAACAAGGTGCTTTAAGTAATTTGTGACCAAATGGCTAAATTGTGGTAAGATAATCTCGGCGCATTGGCAACATAAGCATTGCTTAAGAGTTGTGTTTATGGCCAACTGTTAAGTCCATAACTCCCCTTGAGAATAATATGTGGGTCTTTTCAAGATGTTCAGCTGTGTTTACCAGGCGCTTTTTTAGATTACTGCAATGTCGTGCTGGGCAGGTAGTGCACAGTCGGCTTGTCTGAGTTTCTTCGCTGGAAACTGCTGCCTACAGTTTTGTTTTTATTGCAGTTAATTAGAACAGCAAAGCTCAAGCACACAGTCTATGTTGCGGGACGGAGGACCAAAATAATGAGGTAAAACAAGGCTCAAAGCTGCAAAGAGCTGCAGAGTCAGGCATTCATTCTTATTGGGTTTAGCACTTTAAGCAACACTTTCATGTTACATAGATTCAGTATCAAAAATATTGCTGCATTTACAATTTGCATGTGTTTTTTTTACATTTAAAATGATAAAAAACCATAACAATGGGACAATGTTGCTGAAACTTTGCGCAGTCTCTGTTTTGCTTTCACTCCATTATTTCTAGTGCCCTGAGTTTAAGTTTAAGCAAAACTATCTGCTTTTCTTATCTGAAGTGACTTTGTCTCAGGCCAGAAAGCAAGAGTTATTTAACAACAGGGTTAGGGTTAAATTAGCAAAAATGTAAAAATGTATTTAGTGAATGTTGTTTCATGTTTATTGTCTTGCTTTGTTTTTTCTGTGCAAATAAATTATTAAAATTATAATTTTTCAATGCATTCGGTGTACATATACCAACTATGAGAGGAAGCAATATCTTTCAGCCTTTAAAACAAAAGCAGTGTTGTCATAACAACCTAAAGATTTATGGTTGAAGGTCTAACAGTTGGCAATTCCCAGCAGGTTTCATCCTCGTTTTCAAATGGCAGGCTAAAACTTGAATTTAAATGAAGTGCAATATTCATCTCAACCAAGTGTAAAATACATGAAATCCTTATGCACTCTTCATTTTCACAAATGCTCCTTTCAATCATGTGTGATTCAGCTCCAGCAAAGTGTATCTTATTAAATGGAGAAAGGCCATAGTTGAATAATTAATTTCGTATAATTAATTTTGAATTTGTAGTTAGATGCTATGCCTTCTTTGAACTGGGATGTACAAAAACTGCAAGTCAGCTAATTCTAGGAGTGCACACTCAGACATCAAAACAAGTGTCAATATCAAAAGAAGAAGCATGTTCTGGCGAAGCACACTTACAGCACATGTTCTTTATACATATAACAGTGTGTGCAAGTGTGTTTATACGAACTTGAATGAGTTGTTGGTGTGCCACGTTGCCACAGTAAAATGTCTGCTGGTTGTCCACAAAGCCTGGAAGTTCAGTCTCCTCAACTTCCTCACCACTCAGCATCAAAACTCTGGGAGAAAACACACTCTTAAGATAAAGATAAGGGCATTTACAATTGATTCGACACTTATCTGGCATGCTGCACGGCAAGCACTCACCGTGTTTGACCCACAAAAGACAGAACCAGCATGTCATCTGTCTCTCTGCCTGCCTCAGAGCGGAGCGGCCACAAACCTTGAAGGGAATTCAAAAGAGGGTGTTAGAAGGAAAGGTTACGGTCTGCACCATTCTGCAGAGCAGGAGAAATACAGTATCTAGCCAGTATCCAAGCCGATCTTTAACAATCACATCTGTCAAATTTTGGGAGATGTACAGGCTGCAGATCCCTCTCAGAGAGCCATTGATTGGCTAAGTGAATCATTGTCTCCCATCAAGAGGCCAGGGGCAAGAGCCAGCAGGGCAGAGATAGTCAATAAACAGCTGAAGCCTAACAAGTGCAAGCAGACCTCACCTGGCCTGTGTGTCTCGTTTAAGCATCAGAGAACAGTCTTGGGAGAGGAACTTAATGTTCTGGGATTAAGAGGTGTCAGCCACTATTAAACTTGATGGGATTCTTCATCTTGACAGTTTACTGTTGCAGACATCGCAGTGCTTGTTGGCTTACTAAATGAAAACAAATGGTTCCAAACCTAAGCTTGGAAATGTTCCTGTTTTTTTGAAAGTACAGAGCCAAGACCTATGACATCTGTGCCATCTGCTGACACTCACATCCTGAGCTTAGACGAGCAACAGCTGGCGTCTTGGCAAGACTGAGTAAACAGATGTGCTGGTTGAAGTGGCTCTGCTGTCAAGTCAGTATGAGATAGATACAGACAAAGAACACACAAACCTTTGATTCCTGGGAGGTCAATGCTGGCATGCTCATGAATCCCAATGCCATTGCGAATAATCCGGAGAGAGCCTTCCTTGAATGCACCTGAGCATGTTACCAGCTGAAAGCAGCAAAAATGACAAAGACAGGGACTGAGATATGAGGTGTGATTTTTATTTCCTTTGTTATAGGGTCGTTATGAAGTTAATCCTGTTATTTTTACTATTTTCACTTAAATATCTTTGTAATCTTGTGATACCCTTTCATTTCTACTTCCTGACTATCATGTTTGCTTAACAGGTGACTGTAGTCTTATACAACCTTGGTCTTATTTTGTATTTTTAAACATCATTAAAAATAATAACATGGTACACTGTACTCACTAATTACTAATTAGCGAGTATTGATTGCTTAGATTTGAACAGTCATACAGTACCTGACGATTAAAATACACTCCCAGGTTAGCCAAACTGCAACTTAATTTTCATTATCAATTCATGTGGCGATTTGTTTCTCCATTACTGATCTATTAAAAAAAAAAAAGACTGAGGTGACTTCTTAGAAAGTCTTGTTAAGTCTGACAGTCTAAAATCCACAGATATCCAGTTAACTATCCTATATGACATAGAAATACATTTCAGACACCAGAAAAAGGGGAATGTTTGGAATTTTGTCTTAAAAAAGGACATCGATTAATCGATTATCAAAATAGTTGCCTTTGATTTTCTGTCTGTGAAGATTCTCTGTCACCCAGGTCATGGTTATCCAACGAAGGTTAAAGTCAAGGGCAATTGGACTTGGTTGACTTTGATTTTCTATTGAGGGCATAATAGTTTCAGCTCTGAGGATAAATCATTGTACTGGCACCTAATGCTCACAGTTCTCACTGTTCCCAGTTCTTGTAATTGTAAATGTCATCCAAAGTACAAGTTATGGTAGAATTAGTGACAAAAGTCAATAGCAAAGCAGTACCACCAACAGTGAAGTAGGGAAGGATTTGTAAATCACTTTATAGCTGAGCTTCTCTGAGATTGCAGGTTCAAACATGGCAACATCCTGGAGGTAAATAATTCTGGTGCGTGTACAGTCTGATGGGAGAGAATCATAATGTTATTTAGTCATGGTACACTAACAGGATTAACACCAGAGCCCATTTAATCTCAGGCCCTACCACCTGTCACCAAACGGCTTCATCCTAATAGAAATAACTATTGTGAACCTGGAAACCCACCTAACTCCCCAGAGCATGTTCTTAAATGCCCTCACACACTCAGTCACACTTTCATGGTACTGACTGAATCCTGATAATCTGCACTTATGTCAGTTGTGTATTTATTATTTCTAGCATTTATAAACTCCAATGTTGTTTGTACATCTGTCAATACAATAATTTTTCAGCTTTTTCTGAGAGAAGTCCGGTTATATTTTGTCCCGCAGCTTGTGCATCAATCCTCTACTGTCTTAACTGTCTTGGAATGTGTACGCACCAATTAACCAGGTCAAATGCTCTGTGGATTTACAGCAAATGGCAAATTAAACAATTGTGATTGGATTTACTTCTGGGCCTCAACAGACTAAAATGAGCTCCAGTGTGTGAATGAATACAGTCAGTGGCTGATTGTGTGCTGGTCTGTACCCAGAGAGTGGCTCACTGCTCTAGTGGACCGCTGCCTTTGGAACCATATCAAGTATCCTGAGGCCTGGTGTCAAATCTTGCCAAAAAAACCCTTCTGTACTGGATTTCTCTCATTACTTCATTGTTTCATCTCCCTCTGCTTTACTAATGAAGGAAGACAAATGTTCAACTAAAAAAAATGTTTTTGCCAAACTATTATATTTTATGCAGTAATATGTCTTAGACAGATTCATTTAGCGTCTGATTTCATTTAACATAAAGAAATATATATTTTTAAAAAATACAGGAAGTAGAAACATGAAATTGTTGCCTTTAAAACTTGACAAACATGCGATATGGGTAATATTACGTAATTTACATTATATTCTGAACACAAATGGTTTGACCGTTAAACTAACTTTTGGAACTTTAGATGATGGATTGTTAGGATACATCCAGACAGGGAACGACGAGACGAGGTCTTTGCTGTCACTTTTAAATGGTGTAAATATTATTAGAGAAAATTATATGTTCAGCAATCTGCATTTTGCAGTGTAACAAGAAAGCCAATTTAAGTTTGTGTACCAGAGATGCATTTTAACATCAATGTAACTTCAGTCCAGTTAAATCATATCTAGACACAACTAGGATACCAGGCGCATGTTAATTCCAGGCATAGGGACCACAGGCAACAACAAAAAAAATAGACAAGACAAAAGAAGAACATCCAGACTGCCTGTTAAAGGACGCAGGAAGCCGTGTATTTAATTTCAGCAAGAATCTCCTTAACACATTGTACCTAGCTAGTCTGGCCAGTGGCAGGTTTGTACCGTAGTATGTTGCATGCTTAATTCTGCTGACAAAAACACAGTTAACACGACTCAAGAGCCCAGGCTGCATCAGCCGCATAAGCCCAGACTCCCCGAAGGCTGTGACAAAAAAAGATGATAAAGAGGAAAACGCAGATGGCAACTCGCCATAAGGTATAAAGTGTATCCAGTGACTATTTAGAGGGTTTCGGTAATCAACATGTCATGTCTACATCCTCTGGCGGATGCCCATGGAAAACTTTCATTCGGAATGATCTGCTTACAATACATAACTGTAATGTAAAATGTGTCGTGTCTTCCTGTTTTTGCGAGTTGCAAAAATATAAAAAGGAATCAGCTTTTGGTCATTACCTGGCCCTGGCCTTGCCTCTCCAGGTCTACCACACACATGTCCACAATGGGCCCCAGATTGGTGAACGTCTCCATCACCCCCACATATGAGCCCTGGTCGTTGCTGTCCACATTGAGCTGCAGAGAAACAAACAGAACCCTCTTCACAAATCAATGGGAAAGTATCAGTCTACATTGTGAAGAGTTAACACTTATTTCATGACATAGCAGGTTTATGGAACACTTACAAAGTTTTCAGACAGTATGTTAAAAAAAAAAAAAAGGAAACATGCACACACAAACAAACTAAAGACAAAATAAAAAATGTTTCTTGTTGCTTACCTTCACCAGCTGGGAGTCGCCAAGTCTGGAGCCCACAAAGACCACACCGTTATCCAAGTAGGTCAAACACTCAGCAATGGATGTCTGTCATTGGAGAGAGAGACAAAACACGTCAGTCTCGGAGGGCACATCCACACTAGGGTTTTAACTAACGATTACTTAATTATTAGCAATTTTTGGCAATACTAGCTGCGTGGGATGACAATGTCGATCTGTCAGACGGTCCACCACTTTAAAGCCCAAATATTCAGTATTTTTGCTTGGGAAAAAAAATGCTCCAAATAGCTGGAAATACGTATTTTCTCTCCACTATGACCTTCACATTAAATCAACATTTACACAGTGTTTGGCTAGAACTCTCTGAAGTTAACGTGGCTGAACACACACAAGCATAAAACAGTGATCCCAAAACAACAAGTAGCATTTATGAGCCACAAGTTTATACTTATGCATTGTACTCAATGAATCGACAAAAAAATTAATCAATGACATGTCATAAAATTGTTCACTGAATTCTTTAGTTTTTATTGTTAGCCAAATAAAATGAGCAATTATGAGGCATCACTTTAGGTTCTGGTAATTTCAGATGTCAACTCATTATTATTTCTGACCTTTTACACACTAAATAAACCATTAGTTGAAAAAAATAATTGGCAGAATACTTGAGAAAATAATGAGTATTTAGAGCCCAAATTGTGCCATCATCTGACAGAAATGCCATTGAGAACAACTTTTTTCACCTATATGGAAACACAAATATAGTCATAACAACGACGGCACATTGCATTAATGCACAAGCTGGTTGTTTGCTAAATGGAAGAGAAGGAAGATGAACAAATGTAAGTTTCCTATTGCTTAACAATTGTACTTCTAGGCAGTTCACTTTTTTTAAAGTGATCTAAAAACAGACAGAAATCTGACAAATAAATCTTCCCTCGTTGCTGTGAACATGGTCTTACACTGACTTATTATTGTAACACAAAGAGGTTTTTCTGTCTGAGATTCTTAATGTAGAACTGTGGCTGCCTGTCGATTGAACAGATGAATTGATTTTACCTTTCCAAACTCTTTGGCAAGATATTAGAGAAAGGTGCCACAAGCCAAAAGCTGTGTCTTTAAAATGAGATTTAGCTTTGAGCACAGTATTGACACAGTCATTGTCTAAATCAACTTAAAACACAATAAGTGACACCCTGGCAAGCAAGCAACAAAGCCGTACGATCATTTTTTCTCATCTTCTGACAAGTGTCGACTGATCCATTAGCTCCAGTCATGGCCGTAAACCATTAAATAGTCAATTGTAACAAAGGGGGTACTGAAAGGAAATGGTCGAGCAAGGTAGAGAGAAAGAGACGGGAGACATGCCAGAAGAAAGGCGGTGGATAAACACAGTGAAAACAGACAGAGATAACGAAACATAGCAAATAAGGTAAATGAAGTACCTCTCCGAGCAGCTCCACATGCAGGTCTTTGAGCGCCACCGTGCCGTCCATTAGCTCCTCCTTCTCCAACAGCAGCATAAACAGACGTCCCTCCATGTCCCCCAGCAGGTAGCGCGAGCCATTGGGGTCCACCCGATTGTGGCAGACGATGGTGCTTTGCTACAAATGAGAGTGGAACACAAACAAATCATTAAAATAACACTGACAGCAGAGGTAAAGCCTGAAAGAGCACCTTGAATTTCACCAGTACAAAAAAGTCTGGATGGATAGATGGATGGATGGATGGATGGATGGATAGATAGATAGTTGTACAATTTATATTTGCACATTTCAAGTACAACCACAGAGAACTGTCTTCAAAAAAAGTACATATTAAACAAGCCTGCCTGCCAGGAACCTGTGCAAACTAGAACAGGAATAATACAAAGGTTCATCCAAGAGAAAAAGGATTCCATGCTGTCAATGTTTGAGAAATATTTTTTTTTTTTAAAAGTGCATTACAAATATAATGTGACTCACTGGGGTATTATTATTAAAGAACTGTGAATACAAACAATTAGTGCCTGACCTGGCCGATACCTATTTTGATATTTGAGTTTTAAAAACTCAGATGATACATTAGCATATGTCTATTGTTTTCCATAAGCATATTACAAACAATTATTTTGATATGGATCCTTAAATTACCAGAAAAACAAAATATCAGTCCAATCTGGAGAACAAACTAAGCTGTAACACTGCTTCTAAATGACCTGAAACATCTTTAGTATTGCTGTCCTGCAATATATTGTGACTTATCAATGATCAACTGACATATACGCCGATAACAATACATCTAAGACCAGCTAATATTGGCTGATATCTGCTTTGGCTGATCAATTTGCCTGGGATTTACGAGGTCTGCTTGTAATTAAGATTTTAGACTTTTGTGGTCGGATCAATGCATCTTGACATACTATACAATATTATGAAAAATTTATTCCCCAAATAAAACTGCAGAGCCACTTTAAACAGAATGAAGCTATGGGAAGTTAGAAACCTCTACTGATGCAAACTAGAACAGGAGTAACACATCACATGTCTTCTTTTACTTTGCACTTGAACAAAACTCCCTTTGGATATTGTCGGAGTCACTCTCAGCTTTCAGTCCTAGTTAGACTTGGGCTGATTCACGCAACGTGCAAAAAAAACATCTTAGGAGCTTTGAACTGGAGTTGCAGGAAAGAGTATCCTGTCTCCACTATAATTACAGGGTAAGCTGGCTAGAAAAGTAGTCACGATTGGAACCGCCATTAAAATGACATAGTGTGACTGATCTTTCCTTCATCAGAGGGTATTGCTATTGTCGTTGTCTACTGTACAGGCTGAGTTAATTTCTCACTTGATCAAACCTTTAGAAAACGTGTTTTCACAGTCCTCATATTGCTTAAATCTTCTGTCAAACCATGGATCCTCTTGCATCCATCTTGACTGAAGGTAGGAAGGTAATTAGCTTGTTAGATTCTACCAGTGAAACCAGTCTGATGGCCCGACATAGACTAGTCTACAAAAAATGTTTTATGAGCTGACACATTCAGCAGATCTCCGTGATGGCAGAACCTCTGGTGTCTCACATTATTTTTTCACTTCTATGCTCAAGAGTGACAATTTATTAATTAGCTGCCAAAGGTGTTGTTATTCATCAAAGGTTATGCTTCTGTGTTTTCTTGACACTACTGAAAGGAGCGTGTGTATTAGCTGAACACTAATGTTGCATTCGGTGTGAAAAAAGTCCAGAGTAAAAACTTCAGCTTCATTTAGAATGAGATTTCATTACAGCAACAACAGACACTCAACTACCTCTTCCCTCAAACATCTGCTGAGCGGTGTTGGGCAATACTACTGCGGAACCAGAGTTCTAACAGAATATGACAGCTTGAGATGTTTGAGGCTTTTAAAGATAAAACCAATCAGCAGGACACAGATATGAACGGCAGCCCATGATGAGACATCAGTGAGACAACAGAGAGCTTGGAACCATTTGAAGCGATGTGTTGCATTTTTATTTGATATGATAGTGTCACAGTAAGAACAACTTTGTGGTGCAGCTAAACAACACACAGCCACAAATAATGGAACTTGTATGGATGCTTACTTTCCTACTAACTTGCATCAATATTAATTCTAATTATTCTGAAGTGGTAATGATACATTCCTTTTTTTTTTTATTATAGAAAGACAACAGAGCATCTAGTTTTCACTAGTGGAGATTACCTGTATGGCAATAAAAAAACAATACTCTATGAGATCCTGTTACTTAAAACTATCCAAAACTAGAATGTCCTGTTCCAGCCCTCTACATTCAAGACATTTTTTGTTAATTAAAAACTTGCCCCATCTGTGATAAATATTTGGGTTTTGGACCAACAAATAAAAACAATAAAATTACAATGGAAAAGTAGTTTTTTTAAATATCAAACAGGTTAAATACAAAGAAACTTTGATATAGCATTTCAAATAGGGCTGTACCAAATAATATAAAAGCTTCATTCATAACATCGACATGCAAATTCTAAAATCAACATTCGAATGCTGGGCAGCATTTTTTTTTGCATGTCATTCTGTTTAAACCCAGTATTCCTGTACAGTTGAAGATTAATATTATACTATTCGTACCATAAATTACATTTATATAACCACACAAAAAATCTATTTCAGCTCCAATAGTTTGTGACATTGTTACCTCCCTTTGCGCGAGGTACGAGTGAGTGCTGGTCACTCCGAACTTCTGCACCGGACTCTTGCCAACATGTATTTGTGTTGACAGAACTGACAAGCTATATTCATTCAAGAAAATTGATTTAACAAAAAATTACTACCTCACTTGAACTGTAGAACCCCTTTATTCAAACTGAGGATTTTTATTTTTTTGGGTGAGGACGTCATTTCATACAACAACAGATATTTGAGGCATCATTCAAAAACCTCAATAGCTTTAAATTTAAAGAATTGACATTGCTTCCAGCCCCAAGTTCATCAGAAATTACTATGTTCAATGAATTTTGAAAAACAAAGGACAACACGACTCTGAATTAGGAGCTACTATATGGCTATACTTGAAAGAAATGTTCTTTCCATAATGTGTGAGGCCACGGTACCAAAACAGCAGCGAGACAGTGAGAGAACATTCTCTAATTATAGAAGCAAGATGCTGTTGAGGAGCTCCTTTGGGCCTTGAGCTGTGTTAAATATGAGCAGAGCAGCACAGACTGCAACTTAATCTCGATAAGATCACACTAAAAGCAATGGTGTACAGGGAGCTAAAGTTGTCATCACAGGCGTTACCAACCTGCCTTTAAATGCAACTTCAACATCGATCACAAGATTCAAAAACTTAACTCTAATGCTTGACAGTTTTATTAATACCATTTTGTGTTACTTTCATATCATATCAAAGAGTAGGGCTGGACAATATGGCTAACAATGTTATAACAATAAAAAGCTTAATTGAGTTTAAAGGCTGATTTTTTTCTTCTGAGGGAAAGTTGAAGAAACCTGATTTTGTTAATTGTGGTTTAAACTCTTCTTTATGGTCAACACTTGAGGCCAAACAGCGGATCACTTCACAAATATGAGGTAGAAAATTCAAAACAATTAAAATCTTTATCAATAAAATTTAAAGTAAAGTTTTTTCAGTCCTTTTTCCTCAACAAAATAAACATCTTAATAAAAAAAATCAAGTTCTAATTCGTGAATAAGTTATTCAATATGTATTGAATATTTCTAATATTGTTATTGAAAAAATATATATTGTGATAATTATTGTTTAATTGTCCAGTCCTATCAAAGAGCTACTCATCTGGGACTTAATTTCCCACAAAACCTCCATTTAACTTCACACAGTGTTGTTGGATTCTCTCCTACCCTCTAAATATTAACTGAACTTTGCTTTACATTAAACAGTCCGATCTTAATGACTATTATGATGCATCTGCCATTTGGTATACCTCCAAATTACAAAAGGAAAATAATCATTGCTGACATAATTTTATTATATTGTAACAATAACATTCTTAGAGTAAATTAACACTGGAATATATTGAAATGAAATGTTAAATTATCCTTCCTTTGGACACAAGATGAAAGAAAATTTCTAAAGTTTAAGGCTTTAGAAATAATTCTGCTTTTTAATGAGACATAACAAAAATGCAATCAATACTATTAATTTATGCCTTTACCTTGATGGTAGGTGGTGCAATGGCCAAGTATTTGTCTCCATTGTGGTAGGTGATGGACTCTTGTCCTATGATTATAGCTCCACCAAATGGCTCAGGCACTATAACACATGAAAGCACATAGTCAAGAGAGTCGGTGCTAAATTTGTACAATTTCAGACATAAGATACAATTTGTATGTTCCAAACAGGTATACATTTAAGTAGGACTGTAACTAATACTATGCTCATTATCAATTACCATTCTTTTTCAGTTCATCAATTCAATCATTAAATTGTCTCCCTCAGGCATCTTTTTACTATTGACCCACGATTATATATGTCGAATAGTTCAAAAATACAGAGGGTTCGGAGAGGAGAATCAAAGATCACATATACCTTCAAGAGGTTTTCTATTGTGGATGACTGCTGCGCTTTAAAATGTTTTTAATAACAGAATCTATTTCTCAGTGTTCATTTTTGACTAATTTGACAAACAGGTAGGACTTATTATTGTCAGGTCTTCATGCAAGTTTTTTTAATTGATAATGTTTGAATATAACACAAGTATCGTACTAAATTCCAGGTAAAAATCAGATTATAAAAATATAATTTGCAGTGCTTTATTTTATGTTGATTTACTAATTGATTATTGACTTTCAGTAATGTATACAGTATTAGCTCTGATTACCTGGGATGACCATAGATGCCTCAGCCTCAACATTCTCCTGTTTCCAAGGACCCTTGTTGAACTCCTTCTCCCTCAGAGAAACCTCATAGGTTTTCACATGGCGTCCCTGCGGGTCCTATGATACACAACAGGACACCATGTTACATTTTCAAAAACATGTCTTGAATGATGACAATACGACATTAAGTCAGAAGAATAAACAAACTAAAAGGTTCCCTCTGTGAATCTTTTGAACACTAGTAGTGCTGTGGAGCTGTTTTTCTATTAGTGAGTCCCCTGTTTTGTTTATCCTGTGCACGCTCATGAGGACACACATGCACAGACACAATACAGTCCTACCAATGTGTCACACTATGCCACTGATCAACAGGTCGTGGTAGCCAAAATATACAAAAATGCCCAGCAAAGACAGGGAAGAAGCAGACTGAATGTAAACATTGCTGGATTTAAATCCAATAATTTTGGCACCTTTTGTGCAGATGTTTAATCAGTGTTAATGTAAATGCGGTCGATTGAGGGAATAAATCCTTAGTGCGTGTTATTTAGACCAAGAAAGCGGAGTTTGACATGACAGTGACATAGTTGGAGTCTGTAATGCAAACTAGCTACGGTTACAACAGCGTACAACGGCATCTCAAAACATGGGGGCAAGAGATAGAGGATATTATCGTATTCAGTCGTGTTTATTCGAGCCAAAGTATGCAGCTGAAGAAATTCTGCAAGGAGAGGCCGTGGCTACATTAGCAGTACAAAAGGATATGGTTGGCGGGGACCAGCACAACTTGAATTACTGAGAGCGAACACTAATGGCGCATTTACTAATTGCCCTCCGATGCCAAGAGAAACTGAATCTTTCTGCATAGTGTTTGTTAGATGCTGTCACTGATGCCAACCACGAGAGAGCCTGAATGTGCGTTATTGTGAATGCAAGTTTTAAACCAAACTTGAAGATAAATTGGAAAAAACATCCACGACCAGCAGGACAGATACCAGATGACCATTGAGTGAGTATTCTTGTCACCTTAGGCTGTGTTTTGGCCAGAAAAGAAAAACTTTAGGCTATAGTGGTAATGTCACTCCCAAAGGCGGGGGCAATACTGCAGCGCTAGCTAGGATATCTTTTATACAGCTTTTCTTTTATACAGAAGCCTGCTGGGCTGGTATGGGCATCAAAGCTTGCATGTATCCTAGTACATGTAGGCACTGCTGGCATCTTTCTCGGTCTATATAGCATGAACTGAAGAAATTATTTCAATTGACTACACTTACAATCAACACTGACTGGGACAGCCACATAAAAGGTGCAGAATTTTTCCCATTAAAATATTTTAAAAATCAGCTTGGCAAATGCTTTATGGGGAACAAAATGCACTTGACACATTTGTTAGATCTGAAGGATAAAAACATCACGTCCTTTTACCTACATAGTCTTTCCTATTCCCTTAAACACAACTCCTACAGTACCTGATAGATGAAGCAGACAGTTGGAGCCTGGCAGCCATACAGGAAGTGAACATCGATGACCTGCAGCTCCTCCAGTCTGATGTTGAAGGCCTTGAGCTCACGGTTGTCCCGGTCCAATGGGATTACCTTGAACAACCCGTCATACAGCCGTAGGCCAATCATACGGCATTCTGGATCAACAATTCCGATAATACCCGTCTCTGATGGACGTCCAATACGATCCTGCGAAAGAGCATTTGTTTTGGAAAGGTTTAAGGCCCACAGTACATACAGACAAATATCACATTTTGTGTACTCAGACCGCTGTTGATATCAGTATAGCTAGTGAAACTTTGTCAGCTTTTATACTTTAAAATGAGACCTAAAAATTCACAGCATTGCTGATATAAAGCCTAAAGAAAATAATGAAATGTTAGATAAATATTATGTGTTCATATATTCTTGCCATTTTAAATTACAGCAAATGTTATTAATATTTGTGCACATTGCAATTGTGCACGACATTTGGCTGAATTTACAAAGTCTAACTGAAGTTTCATTAATGAGGGCTCAGTATAAATATTAAGAGTGAAATGATGCATTTAACCAAGGTTAATGAGAGAAGGTCAAAATACAAACTGCTCTTCATTTTAACAAACCATAAATAAATATTACTATACAGTGAATTTTGAGAATCATAATCGTACTGCTGTCTCACCCACCTGGACATTGCCATGGGCACGGGTGATGATGTCAATGCTCTCCCCATTCTGTTTGTATTCTAGGATGCAGGCATTGTACTTGGATGTGAGAATGAACAGCAGGTCTTTGCTCTCACCCTGAAAAAAAACAGACAAAGTCATCAAAGCCATCACAGATCAAACATGCAGAAGCATCCAAAAGCAACTATTGTGCAAGAATTATCTGTCTTTTTTTCAGATTTATAATAACGCCTAATATTTGGGATGCGTCTTGATTGAGCTGCCCAGGTATATTAGTGGCCACCCAAGTATATTTGGCAAAGAAACGCAGAGAGAGTTTTTATGTATTACGTTACAAGATGTGGACACAGTGGATATTTTATAAGCACGGACCAAGTAAATTCGCTGCTGCCCAAGTTGTCCGTCATTCTGTGGGAAACACTGCTATGTGGCACATACATCTGCCAGGTTCAGGGTTCAACACAGAATTTGTGTGGATTCACTTCTTTTGAGGAGAATCAACAAAGTTTTGAATTTTCTAACATGTTAAATTTCGACTTGAATAAATAAAACATAGATGATTAGATGACTGATAACAAACTAGATAATATAAATAATTATTACATTTTACACTTCGTTGGCTTGTTTCCATGTATTCTGTCTAGAATAACTATGTTTATAAAAGGGTAAGCCAAGAAACATATAGATCTTCACTGAGCCCAACTAGTTTGTTGACCAGTTGTTCCAACAGCCCACCAACTACTTCATTTTAATAAACTTTAACACACTGCTACCAATGGCACACACACACACACGCGCGCGCGCGCACACACACACAACACTTACCTTTGGCCTGAAGAGCTCCATGACAGCAATCTTTCCATACATTCCCACTTCCTTGACGGGCCTCAGCCCCTCTGCTGTGACCACATAGATCTCTAACCGTGTGTTTTTTGCTATGAGCAGATTGAGGTCTTCCGCAGAGGTGAAGTGACCTGTAGACACACCAACATTTGTAACATGTCAACTACACTGTACATGAGAGTAACAGAGGAAAAGATGACTGAGAAAGGTGGACAAACATCAGCTATAGGGATGAAAAGCAAGTCTGACATCTTCCAAAATCCCTGTTTTCTTGACCAAATATTTGTACCGATAGTGTGGTGATATCTGAGGCATGATTATTGGTGCTTCTAAAAGATATTTAGACTAGGGTGGCAACTAACAATTATTTACTCGTTAGGTCTATGAACAGTCAAAAGTATAAAATAATATAAAGATAAATTCCTATCACAAATCACTTGAGCTCTACTTGTAAAGTATTAAAATAATGTTTATTGGCAGAAAAACATCAACAAAAGTATTCAATTTTCTATAATATTCTATAATAATGTGAAACAGAGAAAAGCAAGAAAATATTCACACTTGAAACTAACCAGCAATTTTTTGGGGTTCATAAATACCCAAAACAATCATTGCCAAGCAGACTCATTTCACTCACCCACAACAATCAGAAAAGTTTAGAAACTTAACTTTAGAAACAAAAAAGTTAATTTAAGACTTTGGGCTTTGACTAATGCATACTTATAATTTTATTGACTTTCCAGCTAATGAGTAAATTACACAAACTACTAAAACATTTACTTCTTCTTAAATTGATCTGAAAGATCCACATTCCCGTAAAAAACCCCACATACAAACACTAAGAGCTGAAATCAACGCAAGCATCTTTATTCAACACTCCTTTTCCATGCTTACCATCTCGGGGAGGGGGGACAGTCGTTAATGGTAACAACACATTTTTAATTAGAGTTACTGGTTGCATTTGAAGCAGTACGTTTTACACCCAATCAAAGTTACACAAATAAATCAGACTATGCAAAAGCAATTTATTGATAAAAAGTTATAGTTATAGTAATAATTTTAAGAGTACTCGAGTACTGCAACACGATCTCCAAGCATTTCATTTTTAAATCAACATCACTACACTATGTTTATAGCAGTATATTTTCATACAGAGATATGAGAATCTGATGTGAGATATCTTGAGAACGCAACCCATGGACTCTTTTACAATTGTGTTCCTACTTTTAAACGTAATAACGTTATTGTTAAAAGGAGAAGGATGGTAGACACTGATGTTAAGACAAGACATTTCATATGTGCATGTATGTCAAATCCTGAGTTGCACATAATCCATGGGCTATGAGATGATTCCATATTTTGTGGCCAATGTACGTTAGATCAAACGACGACAACCGTTTCCTGATCATTTTAACAAGGGGGGCCCAGAGGGACTACTTGTCAGAAAACGTAAATTGCCAATATGCTCAGCATGTTTCAGGCAATTTGCAATAGGGGTGACATGATTTATAATGTTTGTCAGCATGAGGAAATGCATTAAGATCAGGGGTAACCTTAACCAAACTAAGCACGACAACAGCTAACGTTAGATCCGAAAGAAGGACCGACGAAAAGGTTCACCGGATCATATCTGCGTTAGAACAGATGTATGACATAAACACATAAGAGACGTGTGTGCCGTGACTCGCATACATATAAGTATTACTGGTGTAGCATGTAAACATTTGACTTAGCAAAACAAAAGCTAGCAGCTACTACAGGCCCGTCTGGAGCACTTTCCTCGCAGCGCGGGAGCTCGGCTAGCACGCAGGTGACAAACGCACAACTGCAAAAAATAACACACACAACAAACCTGTGATGCAGGCGTTGACTGCCGTAGGTTTCTGGGCTGTTACCACGTAGTTGTACGACATTTTGACAACAACAAAAGACAAACACCAGAGTAGTGTTTTAATCTCCCAAAAGTGCCAAAATCATTGATAATAAAACTCCCGGAAGTAGTTAGCTGAGCCGTTTAGGTATGGAGCATAGCAAGGTAACGGCGGCGGCGGGAGGAGCGCCCCCGCGTGTCGCGGAGGCCTGTTGCTCTCGATGCTTGGAAGAGGCTGTGGCAGAAAGTAAGCATAGGTACATCTCAAAAAATTAGATTCAAGCCAAAAAGTGAAATTTTTAAGGCCTTTTTTTTGTTTTCATCTTGATGATTACAGCTTACAGCTCACGGTAATCAAAAATCCATATCTCAATATATTAGAATAAAGAATTAAATGTTGACCTCAGAAGAGCCTTTAATCTCTCTGTCAGGACACACAACCACAATCATGTAGAAGACTTCTGACTTGACATCAAGATTAAAACAACTAAACGCCTGAAATATATTACTTTATAAGTAATGAATCTAGAATATATTAAAGTATCACTTTTTGACTTAAATTACGAGAAAGAATAGACTTTTTCACAATATAATTTTTTTTATGTGCACCTGTAATTTTCCTGAATACAGCAGGACAAATGCTGCTGTGCATTTTGGGGGAAAAAGTGAAACTAGTCAGACAGACCTCTGTTTCTTATTTTGATCCAACATTAAAAGCAAGAATTATATTTCCCTGCTGTAATGTTTAGTTGTTTGTGAATAGCTTTTACTGTTGAATACATTTTAAATAAAACTAAAACTAGAATCTATAAAGGGTCCCCACATCAATCTCTGTTAGACTATGTCATGTTATATACGTTCAACAACAATCAAAGCAGAAATGATATATCATGTTATTTTGTTTGTTGTTATTGTTGTGTTTTATTCCTAGGAGTCTGGTGTTCTTATTGTTTGTTTTAACTTTTTTTTTTTGTGTGTCCTGAAAAGCCTTTTGTAAATTGTTTTACAGTTATTGCTGGCCCGTCAGTCCAACCTCTGATATGTCAGACTGTCTTGAACTCACCACCAAGTGTATCATTATTACCGTGGAAACGGGACGCGGATCCATCGGTAGCAAACCTAGCTAATATTAGTCTATCATTTGTCGGCTCTACACAATGGAGACACCTGAAAACACGGCAGGAACAAACCTGACAATACAAATAAATGTCATCAGTGGAAATAACCTGGTAAGATAGTTCAACGTCAGTTAGTGTAACGAATTAACTTTACACATGCTAACTAGCTAAGTGACTTAGCATTACCTTAAATGACTGTAACTAACCAACGGTTAAAGCAACAGAGGTGTGTTTATGAATGTGTGTCTTACATTGTTGTTAGCTAAATTAACGAAAAATTCGCTCTGTTTAGCTTTGGTTAGCAAATATTGTTGATCCACAATTAAAATGAACAGTTAGCTTAACTTGATATCATGGTAGTTTTGAGCTATTGATTATAAAGTAACATTAATCTAGGTAATTTAGTTAACGTCACTTATGATTAGAGCTGTAAAAATGATAATAATAATCATTAATAATAATAATAATATAGCAAGATAACAAATGTTCAATAAATGTTTGATTTAATTCATTTGAATCAGGAACGAATCAGTGCTTAATTTTTCTATTAAGATATTTATTTTGTTGAGTAAAAGGGACTGAAAAATAAATCTCAAACAACTTCATTTTACTTAGACACATTTGTTGAAAAAAGATTTAATCATTGTTGTTTTGAAAGTTCTACCTCAGATATTTTAAGTGATTCACTGTTTGGCAAGTGTTTGTCATATTCTCACCATAAAGAATTGTTTGAAATAACAATTAACCATCTGATGTCTTCAACTTTCCCTCATTAGCAAAAGTCAGCCTTTAAACTTGAAAGAAATAAAGATTAGACATTTATCTGATAAATAATGACATGGAATGATGTGAGATTTTTTTTTTTATCGTGATAACATTTTTGGCCAGATCACCCAGCCCTAGTACTTCTTTTAAAATAAATGCCCTCCTTATAATTTCTCCTAAATGGATTATAGATATTATTCATTCATGAACTGAACTGACATGCAGTGGGGCATACATGTGTGTTAGGCTTTGATTTGTTTTTATGTATGTGAGAGGGATACTTAGTAGGCTGCTTGTGTTTTGGGTTTGTTGTTAATTAATGTGTCTCAATTATCCAGTGAGGGAAGGGTCATGTAAATCGATGGTTGTCAAACCTTTTCATGTCAAGGACCCCCAAACTGACACAAATTAGATCATGGATCCCCTTTTGATAAGAATTTGTCAGAGGGTTCCCCCATCTGATAGGACTTTTGCTTTTAGATGTTTTATTACAGAAAATATATAAAAACCATGACCAAAATAGTCAAACATTCTAGTCGCACAGTCATTGTGCTACTTATGGATGAAATTCTATATAAATGATTCCCCTTTTTGCTGGGGGCTCTCAGGAGGGTTTGCCAGCACACCAATGGCTGAGACTCATGGGATAGGATTTTTACATAATGTCAAGTAGAGGTGGGAGATCTGTTTTAGTTGGTCTTACTAACCATCTAAACTTTAGTGTGGTTTTACTCACTTTCATGTAATAGACACTTTATTGTGTAGTTAGATATGAACATCGGATCAGAAATGAAATGACTGGTATCTGGATCAGGGGCAAATAAACAAAAACCCTGACAACGGAAGATTGGCTGAGGCTGAGAAGGTGTTTGGCTCGCAGTTTTAATCTAATGTTACATGTTTTGTTTCTTGTTTTTTCAGCTAGGAAAAAAGTCAGACAGCTTCCAGAGTTTTCTGCAGGTTGAAATGGACGGGATAGTTCTGGGAGAGTCGGACAAGAAGCAGTCTGACTCTGTGGAGCAGCGTGTTGATTATGACTTTACCTGCAGCTTCCACTGCCCCAGTGATGCTGAGGCTTTCAGTAACTTCGCCCATAAACCGATCATATGTAAGTTGAGTTTGACATCTGACATAACTGACAGTTGAGATAACCAGCGTCTGACACTGAGGTTTTTAACCTAAATTTTACTCTGTGTCTTTTAATTTTTTAGATTCTTGTTGTTGCTGGCTTGCAACCTATTCCAGCCAGTTTGAAAGTTCAGATGTAGACTACACAAACTAGTTCATGGAGTGTGGTTAATTGATATTTATACCAGCAGTAGATGTAACTTGCACACTGATAGCCAACTGACAAACAAGCAAGCTATAAGTAAATTCCAATGTGTGACCTTATTGTAAGTGATTGTTACATTGACCAACTATTTTCATTTATTGTTGGCTTAACTGCAAAAAATAGCCTTCAACCTCTAAAATCACCAGATTTCACTTGCTGCGATTTTGTTGTCAGTTGATGGCGATACTGACTGTTGATGGCACAATTGGTAGGTTTGTCAACCATCCAAGACTTATTCTCTAAAGATATATCCTGCCTTTACAGTCAGTCCCTACGAATCACTGCTAATACCTGAGTGACAAGTCCACTGCAGTGTAATTATCACTAATCATTGTAATAATACTGGTGGTAATTTGCTCACTGGTCAACACAGGAAGGCCTGGAGTTTTGCACCTGTCTGTACAGCCCTCACTTTTCACAGCAATGTAATGTAATTGTTAATGTAAATTGTTTTGTTGCCGTCAGTGACAGTGACAGAGGTCCTGCCTGAGGAGAAGAAAGGTGAGGCAAAGACAGCTGTGCTGGGCCAAGCTGTGGTTGACCTGCTTCCGCTGCTGCAAGGTATATCTGTTAGAAATTATATGTTTTTACTTTGCAATAAAACAGAGCTGGTGTATCTCCCCAAATGTTGCTTGATATTGAGCTCCAAACAGCATAAGTTTACTTCAAAGAGCTTTCCTTACAGGGCAGGACTTTCATTTTCTCTTCTGTCTCCAGGTCAGTGCAGCTTCTTGTCCACTGTCCCTCTGAATCCAGCTACCAGCTCTCTAGCTAAAGAGTCCTCACAGGAAAAGGTTGGTTGGTTAATGACTACACACTAATATCACCCAGTTATTGTTGGGGCTAGGGTCAAACCTACTGTAATTAGTGAGTAACAGCAATGTCATATACTTACTTTACATTTCCATCTATGTGTTGACAAAAGATCATTGTACTAAATTACTCACTAATGAGATGTGCTGGTACTAGATTTTTGATGGCTTTCATGCCGCTCTTACAAAGTGAAATGGATTCCACATTAATTTTAGTTATCTGTTCTGAATTAAAATATAATAATCTTTGTTCCTAGTTTCCCCACCAACATGTTTGCTGAGTTGTTGGTGGGAGATGAGTTGCCTTTTCCCCAAAACACATTTTCATACTTAATCAGTGCGCAGGTAGGCAGTTAGTGAAGCCGGGTTATGTTGGTTGGTTATTTTATCTATAAATGTTTTCTCTATTAAATTTCCAGGACATTTACATTATGTAC
The DNA here is from genome assembly GCF_014851395.1 of Micropterus salmoides. Taxonomy (NCBI): domain Eukaryota; kingdom Metazoa; phylum Chordata; class Actinopteri; order Centrarchiformes; family Centrarchidae; genus Micropterus; species Micropterus salmoides. The sequence goes on along the minus strand of NW_024044348.1, from coordinate 9,329,660 downwards.
AGTATATTATTTCACAATATGTATTATTATAGAAAAATAATACTTACATATACTGCGATTTAGGTTTTTATACATATTGCCAACCCCTAGCATAGGTACAGTTCATCCAGAGAGCTAGTGGATTAGACCTTAAATAGATGGTAGTTGTTTATTCCATATTCCTCTATCAGTGAATGTTTTACAATCACAGAGCAGCCGGAATGCAGAGACAGCAGTTAGGGAAGGACAGAAGTTGGTGACCAACCAGGCCATGTTAAAATTGAAGAGGAAGGTAATCCCATCTGAACTCACTAGGGCTCGAAAGACTACAGTTAAAGTATCATATTGGAACATTCTCATTCCTGCGTCTCTAATCACAGTTGCTCACAGTATAGGCATCTCAATCATATGGACATTTGGCATGTAAGGGGTGCACATTATGAAATAAATTGTTAAAAACTACCAATAGTAATAGTAAAAAATAGAGTCACTCAGTTTTAGTATTCACTCAGTGTATGTGATGAGTTGGAAAATAATATTTACAGAACTTAAATCATGGTTGACCATTGGGATGCACTGTTCTGTCACTGTGGTGAGAGAAAACAGCCAGTCTGTCAGTCCTGAATCTCTGTTATACAAATACACTGTGTGGGGTTTTGAAAACTGGTTGCCGTATTTTTATGCTTATTGGACACTAGGTTGAGCTTGATAGTAGCATAAGTCACTGCACCTTGACTTTGAGGTGTTACTGTAGGTGTGGCATTCCTGAAACAGGAGGTACAGATTAACTGATGTCAATTCATAGTACGGCAGTGACTCTTGGTACCTCAGATGTTTTTGTGATAAAATCAAAGACTGTTACATTTTTTTTATAATTAGAAGTACTAATCTATCGATAATATTTCAAGCACAAATAGGAGCCCCACAGTATGTGTGCATAACACCATGGGTCATTCCTAACTCAACAACACGGGCACTGCATAGTGAATGAAAGCAAGAGTAGCTAACCAAAGTGATATCTGACATGTGTCTGTAGTGAAAGAATCAAGATCAATTAATCAACAAAAATCCCTGCTTTGTCCAGAAAAATCACTGGTTCAACATAGTGAAGCAGGCTTCAGCTTTTTACACAGCACTCATTTAATCCGTCATCCTCTCATGTTATCCAGAACTGCATAGTGTACACTGCTCTAGCACAAGTGCTACATAGAGGAGGATTTGAATCCAAAGCAGGAAGAGAAAAATGCAGCCAGTATCGCATGACAATGTGTGGATGAACATGATTGTTCACAAAAAATGTTTAATTAGTGAGGTGTATATTTTTTCTAATAGACAATAATATATGATTTTGTGAGTTGTTCTATCAATCAAACCCTGTTTTTGTCTCGTCTTTTTTATTCAACCATATTATGAAAAGACGTCCTCACAGTTTTTGTTTGCTAAAATCAGTTGCATCTCATCTCATCAGCCTTTGTTCAAATGAACACTACAAGTATGTTGTGCTGCCTTCACAAGACAGGCAGATGAGAATCATTATAATCTCAGTTTCACAGAATTTGTGTACAAGAAAACTTTACTTGTTAAATGGGCCATTTTAGAAACAAAACACTTACGAAGAGACTATGGTGAACTTTAGTCATTTATACTGTTCATGCTAAATGTTTCACCACTGTGTATCAAATCTGCAATTCAACTTTTCACGCTGCTGCTAAAAATGAACATTTGTTTCACTCAATCTAGAGGCCAGTGTCTTTAAATACAGCCAGTATTTAAGCCAAAAAATTTAGTGACTCAATATTTTCCCACCAGTGTTTAGAAAGGCACTTAGCACCTCAGGTAGGAAACACCTGACACATTTTACAGCCTTTAACAGTTTATATATAAAACGTGAATGTGCCTCATGTCACCCCCTTTAGCAGCCGACCCTGGATGTATGTGTCAGTGTGTCGGATCCAGTGCTGTCTGAGGCGGAACTCTCAGCCTCCAACCTGCTAAGGGTAACCCTGGAGACAGCCTACTCCATCCCTGTGTCATGGATGCTGCAGTCTGGCCCTGCCCCTTGCACATACACTGCTGCCCTGGAGGTTCCACTTACTGCAGAGGTGAGTGTTACACCGCCTTTCATGTAGGCAAGTGTTGCCCTCTAAGAAAAAAATTAAGGGCAATTTTAACCTTAGATAGTCGTGCTGCACAATGGTACTAGCCGTGTTAAATCAAAATAAAACAAAAAATCCATGCTGCCTAAATCAGACCAACTTCAGATCTGAATCTTTTTCAGGGTGAAGGGTTTTAACACTGTGGCTGTACCATTCCTCCGACTCCCAGAAAGAACAGGTGCTGGTTTTCTGTGAAGGGCAGCTGAAGGTGGGGGGTCAGAGGGAGGAAACGGGCAGACAGAGGAAGAGGCCCCATCAGGCCCTGCTGGTCCCGGGGAACCACTTCCTGCCTGCTACCTTTTTCCAGGCAGAGCCCATCGAACAGGAGGACGGCGAACTGACTGGCTTAGAGGTAACTGCCAATGCAGCCAACACATATTGCAAACTGTGTTGGCTGAAATGCCTTGGTGCATTGATGGATTTTGCAGTATGGCACATTACTGTCACCAACTGTCAATATATGGAATTGCAAGATGTCATATGAATGTTTTTCATTTGATAGACATGGCAAGACTTCAAGATAAACAGCAGTTTTATTTACCAACACACCAAGCAATTTGACACACAAGCTTAGCTAGTGACTATGAAAAGTGCCTTAAAACATTAAAAAGGAAAAGCACATTGCCCTTAGTAGCATTTTCTAATACTATTGATTTTACAGTATCTTCTACAGTGTAGAAGATTGGAATATGTTTTTAAAAAGTACTATGGAGGCAGGCTCAGTTACCCGTACAGTAACAGGGCTCTAAATGTTCCTACAGGACCGGGAGTTTCGCAATGAGGCAGAGACCACAAAACCCAGGGTGAGCTGGGACACAGAGATGTGCTGCTTCCTGGATGCAGGAGGAACTACCAGGTCAGCTACACACACAACTCACTCCTCCTCTTCCTGTCTGGCTATCATGCCACCTGACTTTTAAGAAATTATTCTAGAAAGGGGGAGTCAGTTATATGTTTTTGGGAGATATGTCTGGACTTTTAAGAATTTCTACAAAATAAACATATTTCAGGATTATAGCAGAGTGTACTTGAAAACTTGGTACCCTTGTTCAGTGCATTTCAGGCCAAATGGAAAGGAAATCAGGAACTCATGGAACAGTCATTTGATCTTTTTACTGATTTTATCTCAGAGCCACACAATGAACCTGGGCCTCTGTGATATGTGTAACTCTGAATTTATCAGGTTTTTGCTTAGAATAAAAGTACAATAAACATGTACAAGAAACTCTTCTACTAATTGTTATGGCCGCTGCTCGCTGCCTTAATGTATAATTGTTGTGTTCCTAATGTGAGATTCTGATGTTATGCAAACCCAGCTGTGTGATTCCCTGTCGAGGATTGGTTCCTCTGGAGCAAGTTCGCCTGGCTGTTGATTGCATACCCTGTTAGTTTAGAGAGTATTTCTTTGTTTGTATTTCTTGATATTGTCTGTCTGTTGCCTGTCTGAGTGGCTTCAGTCAGTAGTTTTGAATCGTTGTAAATCACATAGTGTGATATAGTGCACCAAGCGTTGTGCACTCTTTTGTTTGAGAATTTTAAGTTGCAGAATAATTGCTTGTTCGTTTACTTTGTGTTTCTGTAAGCATATAGGTTTTGTTCTTCAGTGTGTGTTTTTTGAGCTAAGTAACTGTCTTTGAACAACACCATCTTTTGTTTCGTTTTGTGTATTTGTCAGCACCTGTATAGCCTCTTTTTGTTGTATTTTCTTGTGCAAGCACGTTAATTAAACCCTTGACTTTAACCGGAATATTTCTCTTGTGCTAACCACCAAATTTCAATCCCAATCACTTGTTGCTGCCCTACCTTAACGAGCTGGGTCGTAACATAATGTATACAGAAACAAAGTTAAAAGATATGAAAATATGTGTATCAGTGTTGACTGTTACTTCAGGCTGCAGCAGAGGATCACTGAGAGCAGACTGTGGCCCGTGGAGATTATGAGGTCTTCACTGGGGAAGGCAGCCGAAACGAAGCTGGTGAGACGGCTTTGTTTTCAAAAGATAGGTTCAGAAATATTTTCAAGCCTTCTCTCTGTACTGTATTGACCTTTACGTAACCAAATGGGAGACAACATCCACAATTGTTTCAGAAAATTGCTTTTAGGTTTAACAAAAGCTATTGTAATGTAATGCTTTAGTAGCATCTCTAGTGGATAGTTTCAAACTTACCACTTACACTTTCACTTATACTAACACTTACCATGTTTTGTGGTTTGAAAACCTGAAAAGATTAATGCCAGACCAACAAGTTCATCCTGTGTGTGTGTGTGTGTGTGTGTGTGTGTGTGTGTGTGTAGCTAGCTGAGGAGAACCCAGAGATCCCCTTCCATGGTGTGGCGTTTGTGGACATGGGGCGTCTGCTGTATCCTGGTGTCAGCCGCATCCGAGGTGCATACAGTATTCAGCCCTTCTCTGCGGACGAGTTGCTGAACAAGGTCACACAAGTTCACGTATAATTTGTTTGCTTTAATGTTTATTTATAGTTCTAGATTTGGGTCTGTGTTTACTGGATCAAGCATCCTATAATGTCTACCAGGAATGACCTATACACAAATGGTATTCCATCTGAATTTGAAATGAACGCTTTTTGGATGCTTATTGACTTTCTTAACCAGAGTCTGATGAAATGATCATGTGTGTCCAGTGCAGAGGTAGGTCATAGGATGTATACTGTGTGTTACATAAATAAAGACTTAAAATAGTCTACTAAATAAGCCTAGTACTGTTTCCATGGTGTGTGAACTGTTAGCCTTTGTTAAAGTGAGTTTGTACTTGTACTCAAAGGGCAAGCAGAGAGTCAGTGTGTTAAAGGAGCAGGCCATAGCGGCAGCCAACCTGGTCAAAGCTCGTGCTGGCTCAGCTGCAGGCTCTTACAAGGCTAAGTCAGGGAAGCACTTGGATGGAAGCAACAAGGGAGCCAAGGAGCCAGCTAAAAAGGTCAGCAAGATGATGGTCTGAACAGAGTAATTTACATGAAAGTTTAATTAACAGAATTCACAGGGCTTGGAAAATCATACATAATGACATATACTGTAAATCCAATTGGGTTTGTGAAGGTTTGACCCTAATGTAACCTGTTTTCATTATGTCAGCATTCTGGAAATCATAGCAGGATGGCAGCAGCCGACAACACGGCCGACAGCCTGACCACTGAAACTGAGCCACAAGTCAATACAGAGGGAAACGTAAGCTTCCAATAAACAGCAACACTACTGTGTACATATCAGTGCAGTCACAAACACAGTAGGCATCATTTACTGGAAACTGTGGTTGTAGCAGCCATATACGTTTGAACTCCTATTGTTCATAATACTGTAATACACTATGAACCTATACCATTATCATTATACCTATTACCATGTTTGCTGTTATGCAATGTTTTGGAAAGCCTTCAGCATATTAACACCTCATTCCTGTTAATGACAGATGTATGTGGAGGCCAGAACTTATATAATCATTGAGATAGCCTTGGAGAAACCACTGGTACCCAAAACATCTCCAGAGGAGCTGGACAGAAGGTAAATCCTAAACCTGAGGATTATATTAATCCTCAAAGTGTTCTGTGGTAACTGAGTTTGACCTGGTTCTGTTGTTTATACTGTCTTGCTAGACTGTGACCCTGAGCTATCAGAACTTGAGAGCTATCAGAAAATGTTCACCTCTGAAGTCAACTTGTTATTAAAATTAACTAATTTAAAGGCACCGGTTCGAATTGTGACAGATTTACAGCCAATGTCACTCTGGTCTATTATATCTGGTTGTTGCCCCTTGTGTCTGACTGACTGTGGAACAGAAGGAGTGAGAAGGTGCTGAGATGCGTCTCTATTTACTGCAGGGTGAAGGTGTTGATCCCACCCAGACTTCCACTTCCAGCCGGTCCGAGCAGAGCAGAAAGAGTAAAACACATTCACAGTTATGCAGTATATGCATACATAGACACTGTGATAAACACACACCAGTGGAGAGTTGCTTACTTGCTGAATTCTCCCATGGATTTGTGCTTCTGCAGGCAGTACTGGACTTCCATAGGCAGGTAGGAAATGTGGTGACCCATGTTTCAGACCAGTATGAGGAATTGTTTGAAGCAAGATGCAAGCCGTCAGAGGACTGCAGCCGGGAGCAAATGAAGATTCAGCTAATGGGAATGCTCAATATCTCTGCGCGATACCTCACCTTCAAGGAACAGATGAAGGTCAGAACAACCACACACATCCCTGGTGGATGGATAAAACTCACAGGAACCCTGAAACTATTTTTTAGAGTTGATGTGTAGCAGTATTTTTTTTCCTGGGGGTGGTGGCTCTTCTGACACAAGTCACTATTTCACCACATAAGTGAATATATATATGTGTGTGTGTGTGTGTGTGTATGTTTGTTTCTGGCATCTAGCATGCAGTGGTGAGGATCGTACGTGACAAGATGCAGCATACAGAGCCATTGACTGACCCTCAGGAGCTAAAGGCTTTTGTCAGCAAGCTCTATGTCTACCTGGTGGACGAGATGCACATAGCTCTCAACAAGGCAATGGCCGCACACACATGCATATAAATATATACAGTATATTTATGTTCTGTATGTTTATGTTAATTTTTATCTCCTCTTCACCAGATTTATTCAGCTGACGTCGATGATGACCCCCCAAATGAGATCCAGTTGAATTCTTCTCAGCTCAGACATTTTGCCAGAGAGGCTCAGCTTACTGGGGATTATCAGCAGGCTGTTCAGTACTACCAAGAGGTACAATAACATGCTCACCTTCCCTAATACTTTTTCTCTTCACTAAGATTTATAGATTTATATAAATGAAACGGAGTAGGGTAGACAGCCAATCACAGACACCCATTTATTCATTCAAATGCATACATATGCCTATTGATTTGCTGTCACAAAAACAACTTAATGGACATACTGGGTTCTTTTTATCTATTATCCATGGAGCAGATCATTGTTTTCTGTGTTTTTGCATCAGGTGTCCATAAGTCAAGTGATAATCACTATTAAGGGCGTCACTTTGTGTGAAAAGTGGTGGGGACATAGGGGCTCAGAATAGGAGTGTGAAGAGACACTTAGCTCGCGAGACATCACAGTACGTAATATTATGTTCATGAGAATGAGACGAAAAGATCCTTAAACAGTGTTTTAAAGATGTCCTGAATGCTGAGATATACGAGTGGGGGGTCTGTGGGGACCTCCCCCAGGAAATTTTGATAATTAATAACTTAATTTCCTGCATTCTGGTGAAAGTTTCTGCACCAATTTATGGTGGAATATTTTTATTTATGTAAAAGGAAATACAAATTTTAGGTAACATGTGGCATTTCAAAATATATAAATATAATCACAGACATTCTGTGTTGCTTTCAGGTCTGTTTCTCCTGTAGATCAACTTTTTTCATGTAATATCATCACTGCTGAGGCAACGCAAAAATTATTTAGTCTTCCCTCCTCTTTTGTTGTGGTCACAGGGAGAGCATGGAAAACTTGGCCAAAAAGTGTCAAGAAGTTGCTAAAGTTACAGATTGCTGCATGCACGTGTTTGGGTCATTTCATAATCAGAAGCTTGTTTTTTTTTAGCTTAAGTTTTTTTTGGGGGAAAAAACACATTTGTTTCTTCTATATTTTATTTGCATTGCATGTTTTCTTAATGTGCAAATAAACCTTTCTAAAGGTATTTTCATTTGTTATTTAACTGCAAGCTATATTTCAAATGATCACTATGCAGATAATGACAGTGGTTAGGAAAAAAACTTAAATGGCCCTTGAATTAGGTATTTGTTTTCGCGCAGCTGGTGGTAAGGCATCCTGGTGAGCCCTCTTACAAATTTGAGTGGGGAAGCCTCTACATGCTGACCGGAGACTACATGAAGGCTAAAGAGTGTTTCCATGACGCCGTGTCCATCCAGCAGGCACACCAACCCAGGTTAGAAATGTTCCAGTTATGTTAAAAACATGAAGTAGCTACAGAATATCAAACATTACATCAAACAAATCATTGATTTATTAGAGAAGAGAAACAAGGGATTTCTGATTATGCTTATGTCTCAAGGGAGGGATCTAAACCAGTTCTACACTGAAATCCATTATTGGATTATTTATCCAAAATTGAGAATAAAACAGTTATCATGTGTCTATTGGCATTGTGTAACAGGACATCGTAAACATAGTTCCAGTTCTCCAGTTCTCTACTCCTAACCAGTAAACAAGTTGGTTTTCCTTGGATTAAAGGGCTTTGCACACAAAGTCTGTATTTTGTGTTTGAGTTTTTTTATCTGTCATCCAATAAAAATCATTATGCACAGAAACCTTGTACAGTGAGTCTGATGTGTTTTATTATTCTATTCTCAACATGAGACTAAATGGACTCATCAAGCAGTGAGGGTAATTTTGTGGACACTTCGCCTGTCTGTTAGTCCTGACTGCAGCTACCTGAAGGGGCTGAGCTGTCTTCCCTGTCGGTCTCCACACTGTCGCTCTCCCTTTCTGTCTGTGTGCTGTTCTCATCCTCTATTTCATCCTACTCCTCTACATCATCATCCACCTGAGCATTAGCATCTGACCTGTTGAAGGTAGGCTGTCTGAGTTATCAAATGATACTGTGCTTTTGACGGATGCAAAAAAGCAAAGAAAATCTAAACTGTTTTGAAAACTTGTGAGTCATTGTTCAGAGCTCTGACTCATTGTGTAATTGTGATTGACACAACGTGAGGCCATATTTATTTTCAAACAATTTTGGACGAAAAATATGGACTTTGTGTGCAAAGGCCTTTATGGATAAATACTCATAAACTTCACTGTTCTTCACCTCCACCTCATCACTTATAGTCTAAAACTAGAGATGTAAAATCACTTTTCATTTTGCACATTTGAAACTGTATGACAATAAAGCTTTGCTTCACAATCAATACGAAAGGAACAGGTAGAATTGGGGGCAGCCCACCATACCTTTTTACTGGAAGGTGCCTTAGTGCCTCTGTTTAAACATGCAGCCAAATAATATGATGTAAGCAAAACATTTGAACTGGGGAGTCAAGACCTGTTGTCTGTATCCTCTTATTTCCCCAGCTTGATGATGTGTGGAGTTTTGGCAGCAATGTTTGAGCATTATGAGGAGGCTCAGACCTTCCTGGAGCAAGCAACAAGCTTAGATCCACCTAGCGTGGTGGCCTGGACCCTGCTGGGTGAGACGAAAGTCCTGTCCATGTTCCTACTCACTGCTGTTTAACCTGCGAACCTGCTGCCAACTCAGAACACATACAGACTGCTACTACTGACACTCTTTTGTCAAATATCAGATATCAGCAAGTGTTGTCTACCCCGAATATGACTAGGCTCCTGTGAGGCTACAGCTACACAAGACACTTTGTGGTCTATGTGTATCTTCTATTAGTTGAATTATTTGATCCACTTTTTCTTTTATTCTTACTTTAAAGACAGTAAGGTGGGTAAAATATCTTTAAACGCTGATAACTTTAAATTCATTAGTCTGGTTTCAGTATACAATTCTTAAGCTTTGTTTAAGCTAAAAGAGGGAAATACACTAAAAATGTAAATATCAAAGATCATCAACATCTAGAAACCTTGACTGACATTCATATCAGCCCTCACAAACTCGTATCCTAAATGACATTGAGCAGTAATGCTAGAAAGGTGCATGCTGAGAATTGTCTAGTCTCATTTCACGTTTCTGGGTCTGCTGTCCAGGTTTGCTCCATGAGAGCCAGAACAAATCCTTCCTGGCTGAGAGGGCTTTTCTGGAGGCCAGAAGGCAGCTGAGGGAAAATGAAGCAAAGAAGCAAACGCAGGGGGAGGAGGAGAGGATACATGGTGAGAAAGACGAGGAGAAAAATGAGAAGGAGAAAGATCAGCAGGAGGACGGCGAAATGGTCACACCTGCATGTCAGTCTCCCACTGTTAAGCAAGGTGAGGTACAGTGAGAGTGAATGCAGCCTGCGAAGAGGAGTGCACTGTTTCATCTGAATGTAATGCTGTGTTGTGACTCTGGTGTTATATCTGTGCCAGTGGTGACTGAGAAAGGGTAATTTGGGTTTCGGTTTCTACCCACTTCCAGCTCTAATTTGTTCTAATAGATCTGCAATGTGAAACTCTGCTTGTGTCTTCAACACTATGTAGAGTAAATGGTGAAACACACTGTGGCATTCACATCCAAAAATTTTTTTTATTATTGATATATACAATCTCAAATGTTGAAATGGTGCATTTCCAATGTGAGAAGGAGAATTCTTAATTAGAAATGGTTTATAGTTTTTGTTTAATGTCTATTCATCCTGCCTTTACTTTAATCTATTAGGACGAAACACCTGTAATGTCCATCTATCCATCTAAATACAGTTTAGATGCTCTCTGTTAGCACAAATCACCTAAATATAAGACTTGTCTTATCTCCTCTGTCTGTCATACGCTCATTGACGCTTTCAGTGCACTTCAGCCTGAAGGCCTGTGGCAGTGACTGTGGGTTCCTGGAGCAGCCAATGTTACTTGACAGTTTTACGGTAATTTTATTCTAGACCCAGAGCGTGGAGACCAGGACTCAGAGGCACAAGGAGAGCCTCCAGCACAGAGTGTCAGATCCATATCAGCTCCAGTTAAACTCTCCTCCACTATTTACACAGAGACGGTTCAGTTTCTGCTGCAGAACACTGCCCTGCAGGTAAAAGCACACATATTGGCTGGAGGTTTGCCAGTTGGACTCAGAGTCATTTTGTGTGTTATGGGACAAAAATGATTTATTATTATTGATGTTCCATCATATGGAAAATGTCATTTGGTTTGGTTTGTCAAACAATGGCTACGATGAATGTCTAAATCTAGAAACTGAAATTGTCAGCAGTTAAGTTTCAACAAAAAACAACCATAACAACAACAACACTGTTTTCCTGTTGTCAGATGGCAGAGCATGCTCTGTCCCAGGAGCTGCTGTGGTCAGGCAGTGGTCGCTGTGTCTCATATCTTCTTCATCTGGCTGAGTTGCAGCTGCTCAGAGCTGACTACTGCAGTGCTGCCGCCAACCTCAAGGAGGCACTACTTCACAGCAACCAGGTACTCACTCTGACTACTGACAGCAACACTGAGTAAGGACTGGGTGGAAAATGTGACATGTTGGTTCGCTGCTTCTGTACTGCTCTGTTGGAGCTGTCTAATCCATCACATTTAAAAAGCAGAAAAGATTAACATTTAGTTTTGGTTTGGTTTCTTTCACCTAAACGATGTTTGTGATCAGCAAAAATATAATTGACTCACCAGATAACATGACTTTGAATATGGTATCTACTGAAATTATTAAGTTAATCAGCATTGGCATCATCATTTTATTTTTATTTTACCTTTATTTTACCAGGAAAGAAAAAAAAAATCCATTGAGATTTTTAATCTCTTTTACAAGGATGTCCCATCAGCTGGAGAGGTGGCAACTGAGATGTAAGATGTAAGGGACGATGTTTCACAAGGCAATGTGGTGAAGCTGGTCCAGGAAGCATTTTTTTTGCAGCTGTAAACTTCCATTGTAAAGTGTCCTCGTGTTCTTCAAAGAAAAAAAACTGGAAGGTTTTCAATAATATTATAGGACAAAGTTATTGTCATTGCACATAAATGTTACACCTTCACTGGCAAATGACAAATATTTTTTGTCCCACAGTTTAGTTTGTGGAAAAGCACTAAATACTATAGCAACCAAGAGCCTCAGTTCCTGCTGATTTGATCCCAACCAAAGCCATGAATGAGAGTTCTTACATATTTAGAACACTTTGTTGGTAAAATCAGGAGCAAAGCATGTAGTTGGTAAAGTCTTTCAAATTAATCCACAATTCAAAAGCAAATGAATTATTATAATTATAAATACAATACAGAAGTTTTACAAAGTTCCACTGAGCTCAGTAGGCATTATATAATTTTTAGAGAAACTTGTGTGTCAGAGCAATGTTAAACCCCAGTCAGAAGACAGGCTGAATAAGATTTGTTGAAACCATCAACAATGACAGCAAACGCGAGTTTACCTGTGTCACTGTGTCCTTCTGAAATGCCTGTTGGTGAAGTCAGAAATGTTGTCTTTATTGGTAGTAGTATGTTCATGAATGAACAACTCTTTTTGAATAATTATCTTCAGTGGATGTAGGGAACCGGTTTTTTAAATTTACAATCTTTTTTTGTCTGTTAATATTGTTGAGAATTATTGTAAGCCCGCTGTCAGGTGTGAAGAAGTTTCGGAGACTGATGAAGACTTAACATAGCATGGTTTATTGAGCCCGGCCGAGGAGATACAGTGCTAGCATACAACATGTGAACACGTCAAATGCCAACACCAAATCTGAAGGAGAACATCTTGTGGTCCCTTTTATGTTTCTGTCTTCCCCCTCGTGCCTGTAGGTTTCTCTATTAGGTCACCTTCACCTAGAACACCTAATCTATCTGATGTTTAGATTCCAATGCTTCATCATATTGGAATCTCTCACTATCCAAGAGTTGTACTCTAATCTGTGGAGCCAGTTGGTTCTTGTAAACATTCTTGATGGCTCAACCTTGTAAGATTCCCAGAGAACACTGATATCTGCTAGCCTGATGTCTGAGCTACTGTCTCTAGCTAATCAGTCTATTGTTGTCTTCTTGACGAGGACAAATACGTGTGAGAAATACCTAAAGCTAACAGTTATGGGGTCAGCTATATTACTCTAAGCTAGACCTGTCTTACCTTTCCCTGTTACATCAATTAAGACACCTAAGAAATATTCTCAACAAATATTAATATGATGTAACCACACAGCAGTGGCAAGGTGAGCACCAATAAGCCTGATTAAACCAGCATCTCTACTGAACCCTGACTTGACAAGTGTTGTCCACCCTGTGAGCAGGATGCAGATGTGTGGGCTCTGAATGGTCACTGTCACTACTTGTGGGGGGCATTCAATGAAGCCCAGGAGAGCTATGAGCGGAGCCTGAACTCCCTGCAGCAGCCATCAGACTTTCACCTTGTCCTCCTTCGCCTGGGATCCATCTACCTCCAGCAGGGGAAGGTCAGAAATTTAGACAAGCTTCACTGCTGTCTGATCAGTCAGACCGTTTACTCATGTGTACTTTGTCTGCTGATGAGTCAGTGGAGGAGATTACCTGGTGCATTTCCAGGAAAGACTATTATTTCAATCATTGTTCAAACCTAGTAGCCACAGGAAAAAGTAGAGACTCTGAAATACTAAAATGAACCTGCCCATTTTAGTCATGATACGTATTTCTAAATTGGCACTCTTGGCTAAAAAGTCACGAAGAACAATTGTTTTTTAATTTTACAGCACGATTATGACAAATTGGCTATTGCTCTATGTGAATGTGTACTGTAAATGTAACTGTGTGAGTGTGTCCTAAAAAGACCATTATGCTGTAGAAAGTAGGCAGAAATCACAGTTAGTTTCATTTAATTTAAGTTAAAGCAAATGATTGTAAAACACCTTGTACAAAGTCACTAACTACAGTGAAACTAAATCAGTCATTTTTGTGTTTTAAACTTTCAGTTTGAGCAAGCCAAAGTTGTCTACGTGCAGGCTTGTGAGCAGTCTCCGTCCTGCCTGACCTGGCTGGGCCTGGGCGCCGCTTGTTACCGGGTAAAACTCCACCTCCAGAATAATGATGGAAACATTTGCAAATCCAGTTTAATTCTGGTTTTGAAAGACTCCAAAAGCAGCAGTCTTATTTACATGTGGTATCTTGTGAAATTATGATGTTTGAGGCTGTTAGTATTGGGATTATTTCTTCACGAGAACCTAGGCTTAGTGATTTCACTCAGCATCTAAAAAATCCTCTTCTCACAGTGGGGTTGCAAGTTTTAAGTAGTACCCTAATTCTACTGTGAAAAAAGCCTATTTTACTCTTGGATGTACTGCATAGTTAGCCAAAAAGTGTATATGTAAAAGTAAACAAGTGTAAATGTAAACAAGACAGCTGTGGAGTTGTTGGGAGCCATATGTGATCATGTACTTTGGAAGGAAGTGAGCCTTGGTCATGTTTGTGTGTCTGTGTAGCTGGAGGAGCTGTGTGTAGCCGAGGAAGCTTTGACTGAGGCCAACCATTTAAACAACCAGAATGCAGAGGTGTGGGCTTACCTGTCTCTGATCTGCCTCAGGGTGGGTGATGATGATGCTCTGAAAACACACAAGCCTCTCTGCCTCCCTTTTAGTCTATATTTTATTAATACAGGACATGACACAATGGGCCGAAACTTTCCCCGATAAGGATCCCAAGAAATGTAGCCTTTCTTCACCCAAACAGCTGATGTATCATTTGCTCTTTAGTATCACACAGTCCTTTGGTCCCACAACTCACATGACCCTGTCATATTCTTCAGTGAGATTTGACCACTCCGTTTTAGAGAGGAAATGCAGGTCCAGTGAAGAATACACCTTTGTGGTCTACGTCCCTTAAGGAATGCAGCCCCTGCTTTGGGACACCGTTAATCACACATTCCCTTTTTCACTGTCTGCAACTGGATATTTTTCGACGCAGTCTGAAGATACCTGAACTAACCATGTCACCAACCTTTTGTTTTCAGTCTGGCAGACAGGAGGAAGCAGAGCAGTTTTATAAATATGCAACAAAGGTGAGTTAGACTGGTGTTCAGTCATAGTGATTTTAAAGTAGGACTGGGACCAGTTATGGATTTATTGTTAATTATTGATAACGCTGCAAACTTTACATTAAAAACAAATAAATCTACAAGTTCATTTGTTTCTATGTTCAACATAAAACACAGCAAACCAAGGCTTTTTGATTTCTCCAAAAGTCAGTAAAATACAGGACTTTTTCCTGTAGATATTTTTTTACTGAGGAGGGTGTTGTATACTATAAAGATTGTAAAGCCTTTTGAAGCATATTTATGATTTGTGATATTGTGCTATATAATAGATAGTTTCAAACAGATCTCCTAGTTTCTTTTGTTGTCACACAAACACATCTAGGCCTCTGTATTTATCATTCATTTTGCCAAATGTTTTTATTTGACTACTTATGTCCCTGTCATCCAAGACCTATTTAAAAGTTATATCTCTGTTTTTATTTTACATAAAGAAACTCACATCTAACGAAAACCTTTTCTTTTTTCTTGGTATACAGTTCAACCTGCAGAAGGAGTCACTCATCAAAGAGTTCAGTGAGCTGAAGGATCAGCTCTGCATCAGTCATCTGGAGTCTTGCTTTGGAACAAGCTCTGAAGCAGGGGTTTAAATCATATGACCAAGTACATTTCATACAAATACACATGCAGTATCTAAATGACCAACATTTTTAAAGATGTTTTATTGTATTGTAAGCATACATGTATTAACACCTTTTGTAAAAATGAAACACACCCAGCTCAGCTGCACATGATGGATCCAATTTTACAGGCAGTGGCTATCAGTAATTGACCAAGCCATAACATAAAAGTTAAACCCTGTTCAATATCAACATTACAAACAAACTCAAAGCAACACAAATAGTCTCAAATGTATATAAAACAACTGCAATATAGTCTTTTAAAAAATGTACAGCATTAACAAAAGAAATGAAAAAGGGCATGTGGTGATATTAAATATTAAGATATTAATGTTTTAAAAAATCATTATCTCCCTTTTCATGTTATTTTTCCATTTGAACAACAAAACAAGCCCGAGTTCTGTCCGTGTTATTCTAAAACGCCGTACCAGATTTTGGCACAATCCTTCCTGCGTTGGAAGGAAATGTTATGTCGAATATATATTTTTTTTGGCTACAATTCCTGCCAAACAGATTTGTAATGCATGTGTTGGAAGAGATGCATTTTAGGTCTGAAGGTATTTCTTATATTAAATTTGAAAATTCGTGCCCCAAAATGTCATCCGTATTGAGGCTGGATATGCATTTCATATACATTTCCTATACCTTTAAAATACACTGTTTTGAAGTGGTCAGTGATTTCCCATTGTATTGGAACATATTTGCTTTCCATATGACCATTTTTATTGTGCCATTTTTACACTGGTTTGTGGCACAAACTGATCAATGTCTGACCTGAGCAAAGACTTCTCGCAGCCACGGTGAATCCTCATAAAGGCGAGGGTCACCCAGATACTCTGAGGTCCTCTTGTACAAGTAGTAGTACAACACAGACGCTGTGAACGGGAAATGAGGAACTTTTAACATACAAAAACACCAAACATACAGAAACTGTTTTTTCAGTCTCTAGAAGGTCAGTTCAATTGTTCTGTTGTGAAATCAAGATTTTAAAATTTCAATTAAGAGACCATGCCAATGTTTTATCTGTCTAGCCCAACTATTACAAATCACACCTTGCTTACATGACTGCTAATGAAGAATGAGGAATTCATGCAACTGGGCATTAACTTGCAAAAACTTGAGACTTGCTAGAGTTAGTAAATCAGTCACTTTGACTCACTTCACTTACTGTTGAGTGGTAATGAAGTGCACACTTTTTTGAAACTAATCTATATTAGCACACCAATTATAACCCTTACAACTTTTTAAAGATAAATGCATAGAAACATGACAAATGTTATTGATGATTGCTAAATAAATACTTTAATAGCATTTTATAGTTTGCATAAAGCATTAGTCATTTCCAAGTGATTAGCTCCTATGTTATAACTTTGCACAAGGTTACTTGAGATGTAATGTGTGATTGTACGTTGCTGTATGTTAGCATTTAAAAAAACAGACAGAGAAATGGAAAAGTACCCACAAACATTTACAAAAACTGTATGAGTGGGATCATAAAAGTACAACCAGCAAAGTTTATAGCGTCTTAAGGTGGAATTATAATGAAAGACATTTTGTGAACTGGTGAAACATCACACAGTGAGTAACTGTCTGGGTGGGTCTTAAGTAGCAGACAAAACAGAGAGATAAATAAAACATGGCGACAGTACGTTCTCATACTTAATCACTTGCAGAGAACAACAACAACTAGACAATAAATCCTCTTATCCACTTATGAGCTTATATGTGTATGAAAATCACACCCACAAGGCGATGTGAGATCACTGCCTGGAGCCTGTTGGAAGAGAGGAGGGACTAACACTTACAAGAAACTCTGAGAACTATACACTTTCTGTCAGTGACAGAAGCATAAAAGAGCATTAAAACTAAATTGATAATCATGTTCTATTTGAATCGTTGACAAAATTATATCTGTTCTCAACAGCTCAGGTCTGAAACAGGCTACATAAAAACAGCTCCATGGCATAGTTACAACAACCGATGGGTAGGAAGTAAAGGGAAAACTCAGAAGGTGGGGAGAGTGATGGTACAGTTTACTTCTTTAAATGATAATTATGTTTAATTTTTGTCTGTGTGTTTGGACAAGATAAAAATATTCAGAATAAATGCATTTTTGTTGGCATTAAAAATAATGTATTAACATATCATCTTACCTGCTCTTTGGAACAGAAACAACACCTGCAGGCCATCTGTCCAAATAAATCTGTTGGTATTTAGCCAACGCAGATTCTGAAATGATTATACAGAAAAACCTTGATGTCACAGCTTTTAATAAACATTTATAAAAAATAGACTATGTAAAAATTGGACAAGGCTGGGTGTACTGATGCAGTAAACTTTTTTTTAAACAAACATTTCAGGGCGTGCAAATGAAATTGTAGGATTTTGCCCCCTCACAAAGTCTATTTTTCAACAATATAATGACATTATATAAATGTAACATAAATACATACATACAAAAAACATGTGCAGTTTATTTTGGTCATACACTGATAAGTAACACTCATAAGGACTTAAATTTAAATATATCTCTGCCCATTGCTGCACGCACAGCACGTACCATAAGCCAGGAATGCAGTATGATACTGAAGGTCAAATAGAGAGCAGAGAGCATTAGCAGAGCTCTAAATCGCTCCAGCAATATGGCG
Source organism: Micropterus salmoides (assembly GCF_014851395.1). Classification (NCBI taxonomy): domain Eukaryota; kingdom Metazoa; phylum Chordata; class Actinopteri; order Centrarchiformes; family Centrarchidae; genus Micropterus; species Micropterus salmoides. Next base: position 9,311,627 of record NW_024044348.1, on the reverse strand, counting down.
ACCAGGCCAACCCGGAACACAAATGTGTTAAATAGCATCAACAGAATGATGATCAGGTTAAACAGGATGGCAATATCCTGGATACTGTTGAAGAAAAACAGAAGAAGAGAAGAAGATGTGTGATCAGCAGAAACAAAATGGACAGGAACAGAAAGGTTACTGTCTTTGTACAGTGCCAATTCATATCATTCCAGCATCCCCAGTGACTTAGGATAGACTACTAAAGCGTCCTATTTTTAGGTCTGAATTGTTATCCTTTTAAGCTAAAGATAATGCTTGGCTGCTGAAACCATGATGAACTCTTACTTACATGAAAAGGATCAGCTGGACAGCCGGTTCAGCCCTCAGCAGCTCACTGAAGGAGTTGACGAACAGGTCGAAGGAGAGCAGGCTGAGCTGAATCAGTAAAACCAGAGAGTAGTTGCTGGTTTGTAGTGTCTCCGGCCCGAAGGCTAGGCGCCCGGGCGGACTATGGTTCCACGATGGATCCAAGGCTGCACTGCAACGCACGCACACTACATAGAAACATGAATCCACACACAACAGTCGTGACTGTTTGGAGGACTTAGTGAGGCTCCACTCTGATTGCCCAAATACAGGTTAAGTGTGATCGATAGAACATGATGGCTCCATTTTCTGTTGTCAAAATGAGTCCTGTTTACTTGAGAAAAACTGAAGTCCTTTCAAAATGGGAAACACAGTCCAGTTTTGGGATGAGCTGCCTGGAAATCACAGATGTCAACATGTCACAACTGTTGATGTTTGCAGCCAGTCTATGGTGTAGTAAAAGCCTCCAGAACTGGCAAGCTGTTTTCTTGAACGTTCATCTCAAAACTGGTGAAACATCAGCACAAAAGTAAATCCAGTAGACTCTGTGAAAGGAGACAGGAGAGACACATGACACTGAAAACCTGTATTTACTGTACATTGCAACTCTCATTCTGTTGCATATTTAGGTGCAAAGTTTGGTATTTTCCTACCAAAAGTAACCAGACACATTAAACAAATTGTCAATGGCGTGTCTATTGGACTGCCTAATGTTACTTAATGATACATCTCTAAGAGGGCTAGTCCTCATTTATTAGTAAACTTTCAACCTTTTTGACCTTATTAACACACAGGAGCTTTTTTTTTTAATGCTGAAAGGCATCAAATATTTGATCACCAGCTAAAGAATTAAGAGGAACCAAATAAACCTTCACCTGGTGAGTCAATCTTTTTAAAGTTTGAAAGGGAGGGACCCCATGCTTCTGCCAGCAACTCGTGCAACAGTGACTGAAGTATGAGTAACCTGGCCTGCCTCAGAGCAACAGTTTAAACAGTGTCAAAATAAGTCTATAAACTACTTAGGAGAGGTTGTGCCTGCCAGATGATTAGGACTGGTCTGTTTGATTATTTTAGGCTCAGTAGTATCTATCCATGCAGATAGTTTGTTTTTTTTACCTTCACAGATAGCCATCTGAGATTTCTGCCTCGCTCTCATTAGTCATTAGTTTTTGTTGGACCTACTTTCTACCAAAAGAAATGGTCCCTCTGAACGAGCACGAGTAATGAAATTCCCTTTACCCCATTGTACTGGCATGGATCTTGGCCTGGACAAATAAAACCAAAACTATGGCAAGTGAGAGAATATATTTGCAATCCGTCGGGTGAGCCAAACAAAAATGTACCTTAAATCAATAATACATTGGGGATTTGTTGCAAATTTCCAAATATAGCTTGCCAAACCTCCAGGTTACCCCAGGATATTAAATTACAGGTTACCGTTAAGTAGACAAGCAGCTTCTCTCTGAAAAGGGCGTCCTTTCCTGATGATATTTAATGGCATCCCAGAAATACAAAAAAAGGTCCTCAGGTATTCTTTCAGGTTACTTCTCATCCATCACGTTAAATCAGACTATTTCTGTAATCGATTGGTGTGGATTGACAAAACAGGTCCTCCTTTCACTACTGTTCTGCCACTGGCAGTATTAGTTAAGTCGGTATTGTAAATCTTTGCCTTGGCTCCTCCACCCTCTTGTGAGTCAGGATCACTATGAAACAGACTCCTTCGCACTGACACCAGGTGGATCCTCTTATGAACCCTGTATTTATAGCTTGGCACTGCCGTGGCAGGTGTGATGAAGATTAGGACTACTTCTAAACAGTGGAGCGTCGACAAGAAGACTGCTTATTCTTGAAAGCTGTCCCACTGAGATTCTGGGTTAGCAGCCCTACTGGCTCCTGGGCAAAAATGGGATAACCAGTGTAAATAAACAAAGAGAAAATAATATAAGACATAATAGTTGAAGGCAAAACATCTTGTTCAAGGTTTTCCAGGGTTGTGAATACACATAAGGGACAATGAGTCGGCAATTTCCACTCTCTCTTATGATCAGATGTAATCACAAATAAATCAGTTTGTCAGAAATTTAGTTTTCCTTTGACAAGAATATTGTTGTTGTTAAGGTGAATTCAACTTGTAGTTCTTAGTACTGCACCATTTAATCTTCTCAGGAAATGCCCCACCTGTTTGTTTATATCTCCCCCGTTTCACTATTTTACAATTTCAACTGTTACCATCAAACTGACAGTACCTGTAAATGAAGGTTGATGTCAGAGGCTGAAGTAGCATGTACCTGTCCGAATGATGCAGATTGACAGCTGTTCGACCACTCAAAGCGCTTTTACAATACATCGCATTCTGAGTATATTAACATTCATACACCGGTAGAACAGCCACCAGGGGAAATTCGGGGTTCAGCATCATGCCCGACATGCAGCCTGGAGGAGCCAGGGATTGAACCGCCGACCTTCCGATTAACCCGATCTACTTCCTGAGCCACAGCAGCCCCTAGGTAACAGGTTTTATCCCCCCAACTCTCTAATAGACAGGCATAAATTTTTTTCTTTCTGTCCTGCTCTGACTGAATGTAGTATTAGAAAATAATGTTGTACGCTCCTGATTTAAAAAGATGCAATAGTAGAGATCCCATCCTTAATTGATTAAAAGGTAGTTTGGACTGTGGGACATCCTACTGGGACCTGTTTGTACCTGTATAGAGATTGATGGAGTGTCTGTTTAAATTTCAAGCATAGCCAAACATTTGCTGTGACATGTTTTCTTTTCATTTTCTTTTTCTTTTTATATATGTAACTTGTTTATTATTTCCTACGCCATATCTTGTAATAGTGTCTACTACCATAACCCTGAGGTGATATGAAGATTCTCTTGCTGCCATGTACCAACCCTTTCTTTATCTTAAAAACAAAACAAAACAATAAAACTCAATGGCAAAAAATGATTATGTAAAATCCATTTATTTGGGTTTTGTCCAGTTTTTATTTAACAGGTTAAAACTGTACATACTACTATGTAGTACATACTACGTATGAACAAATGATGCTGGGTTATAAAAAGATGCTGTCTGAGCTTTTTCACACATTTCCATTCAAGATTAAGTTAATGCTTCCAGGAAGGATTTCTGGAGTCGGGCCAAAAGAAAACCACTGTCATCTAGTGGTGAATCTGAATTATTACACACAAACCAATGCTGCTCCATTTACATTTGCAGGAAAATCTGTTTAACTTTTAAACAACAAAAACAAAAAAGAAACATTTCCTCAACTACTGACTAGTCAAGTACTCACAAGGCTGTATTAACAACTGGGTAAAATGAACAACTGCCCTGGGACCATCGGGGGCCAGAATAGTCAGTGGTTTTGGGGAATTAGATTAAATCTAATGTTGTTTGCTATATATGGTGTAATTGCCATGTCAATTGAAAAAGCCCCTCAGCGGCTTCTGGGTCAGTCTATAAGGGTCCACAATGGGGGTCACTAGGTTAAGCTAGCCATGTGTAGTAGTAATATAGTATCATTTAATGGTTCTTTTATTTAGTGTGTTCCAAGTGTTTAATGAAATATTTGCATAATTAGTATAAAAAGAAAGCACTTACTTACTTTGGGTATTGTTATAGTTTGATTTAGCTGAAAGAAGTAACAAGTTAACCAACACATACTTACCTTTACAGGATAAAACAGAGATGACAGAGATGTTTTGCTTTTTACATTATAGAGAATTATCCTGATAATCACACTTAATACCACTTTGTTTAATTTCATCAATTATCTAACTTCATCTGTTGCCTTTATTTTATATGGCTTTTATTAGTAATTACCTACTTAATTATTTTATTACTTCTGTTGTAATGTAAAGGTTTTTAATTGCTGTTAAAAACATTACATTTGGACAGCTATTAAGGGTTCTGGAACCAGCATGAATCTAACTTTTGATACTTTAGTACATATAACACTTTTAAATTGTTGAATGTTACATATGTACCTTTATTGGAATAATAAATAATAATTAATAATAATCAGTTTTAAGAATTGAGTAGTCTACCATTTCCACTCTATGATTAAATGTGTTGCTGGGTGCTGCTTTTGCAATTTCACTTGCTGACGTAAATTAATTTATTATCAATGATATGCAGAATATTGAACATACGATCCACTTTCATTGACTTCAAGCTTGTGTCAAATTGATTTATGAAAGCCTAAAGGACAGTGTTTGGTTATGCAGTTGGAGCTCTCTGCCTGGACATATGTATAATTCATTAATATAATAACGAGTATTTGTATAGCATTTTACAAATCCAGTGTTACAAAGATTTTTACACACAACAAATAATGTTAAATAAAGAGTGACATTTTAGAGGGGTAAAGTCACACCACAAGTAATAAGAATAATGAAATATAAACTACTATACTACTGCCTATGACAGAAAAATCACAGGATTCTGCAATGTCCTAACCACTGGCTCTGCATTAATTTCTCAAAGTACAATTCTGACCAGTCATCTGCAATATAGAGATTACAATGGACCATAACTGTTCTCCTTTAAGTCTATATAACAATTATAAGCCCATTGTTGAGTCTTCTGTTTGCTTCCTCGGGGGAAAACTGAGTATTAACCAAAATGAAAAAGCCTATTCCAGCAGCAACCATAAAAGAGGGATGATCCATTTCTCAACCTTTTGAAAATGTTAGGGACTAAATAAAAAACCTGTAAATGTTCTGATGTCAAAGTACTCTTGATCCGATTATCCTAGAGGTGGACGAAGCACTCAGATATAAAACTAGCAGTACCACAATGTCCTCTCCTCTCTTGTCCTCTCAGGTATCTCAAAACATGGACAAATAAAACAAAAACTACCTGGACTGCTAGGTGTGAATGATAACAAGTGAGAGAATATATTTCTAATTAGTTGGTTGAGCCAAACAACAATGTGTCTTAAATCAATAATACCCTGCTCTGGGGATGTTTTTCAAATTTTCAGATACATTTATCATTTATTAGTTAAGCTAGCAAATAACTATTTAGCAAAATAAAAAAATACACGTATCAAAAGTACAAGAAGTGAAACTACTCATCCTGCTGAATAACCCCAGTCAAAATAATATATATTATATAATTTCATTATAATAATTGATGCATTAGTGTGTAGTCATCATTTTAATGTTGCAGCTGGTAAATATGGGACTAACTGTACATTCATGTGGTATAACTGTTAGTTTGCTGTCCATTAGGAAACTTATTTATTAGCAGTATTTGCAGTAAAACCAACATTTTAGTGGCGCAGCAACAGCTCTGGGACAAATGATCAATTTGTAAAAAAAAGCTTCAAACTGTTTGGTATACTTGGATGACAATGACAGTTCAACACACCTTTGTCGTAACGTCCATATTGTTTCAACATTCCGATTTAAAAGCACATGAACACACCACAGTCAGACTCCACAACTCTGCAGATGGGACCAACCCGAGGAGCACGTGAATGCAGCATAAAAACTACTTTATATACTGCCGGATGGCCTAATCTAAAATTATACACCACACAATAATTTTGTTTAACACATTTTGTATTGATGATCTGAAGCTATTAACTAAATGTGTCAAATTATTGTAGTAGTGGAGTAAAAAGTGAAATTATAAAATAGCATAAAATGGAAATACCTATAAATTGTATTTAAGTACAGTCCTCGAGTAAATCTACGTATTCAACTACTGGATTGCCAATAAGTATTAATGTAAACTGTTGGATTTAAATATTCTAAATATACACATAAAACATCCTTATCTGCTAGCATCACATAAGCATTGCCCCAGGACAGAGAAAAAAAACCCAAGAAAGAAGCAAGGTGGCCCGGGGTGGAGTCAGCTCAGCCTCACTCAGTCAGTACGTGGCCTCGGCAGTTTGATTTTGTAGCCTCCAGCTACACTTGGCTATCGGAGAGGCCTTTATCCAGGGAAAGTGGAATGAAAACAGACGACCAGTAGGATTTTTAAACACATTTCATCGCTTTATATCGACAGAAGATAAAACAAACGGCAGGTGAGTGAAAGCAGGAAGTGGTCTTTGAGTTATCTGTGTTAGCTCATACTGCGGCAGCATTGTCGTCTTCTGCGATACAGCCGACTCATTTTATAGCTTTCTATGAAAGTTCGGTTGCCATATAAGTTTTAATCATGTTATCGTCCTCTCTAAAAGTAGGTGGTTTTGATAAAATAGGTCGTTTTCTCCATAGTTGTCTCAGCGGCAGCACAGAGAGGGCACACGAAGACAACTTTAGCGTTAGCTTACAGCGAAGAGATGCGCTGTAACGTTAGTGGTAAATCATCGAAGAAATAGAAAACTGTGATTTTTATCTGGATGGCTAGTCCTGTAAATGTATACAAGATGTGGTTACACTGTGTGGATGGTTATTGTGAACTCAAACCCTAGGTGTTACTTTACAATGTTTTTTTTATTTGTTGAAAAAGGGGTCGCTGTGATTTATAACGTTAATGGAAATGTTTAGCTAGCATAACTTTCCCTTGTAGCTAGGTAACACCCTCGCTAATAATTACCAAATTGTATTATATTTTAGCATAGTTTTTACATTACAGCCAATCAAACAACCTTGTTTCCATGCCACTGGTGTTTATCCAGTCAGAGAGAGGTCAAAGGTGTGATGCATATGACTTCAGACGTGACTCACCTGCATCAGAGCTTGGTTAATCATGCCAGATGAAGGGTTGTGTTCAGACTGGCAGCACATAATTTACTCACATCCTGATCAGATGACTTGTCTGGACTAACAAAAGTAGGATTTTACAGCAGAGGTGGGTCACCTCGCCTGAAATAAAGTCCAACCACCAGCAATGTTGTAAAAAAAACGACAACGACCTTTTAAAAAAAAAAGAGAATAACTATTTCACACAGAAAATGTTGTTAATTTATTAATGTGACTTTTGTTTAGGCCTTTTCCTACTAACTAAATTGATAAGAAGGAGATTTGAATCTGGATCTCTGTGGCTCACCACCTACCATCAAACTAAACAATTTCCTTGGGGAAACCCTGAAAAGAATTTATTGCAAAGTGCAACATTTGTTTCTTCTTTATTGAAGTATTGATAAATCTAAGGTATGGCATTGCACAGTAGTTGATATTGTAGTTACTGGTTCACAGAGAAAAGAATATCAAAGTTATTACCCTTTGATGATCACATAATAACTTGTAAAACTAACAATAACAACTTGTAGTTTTGTTTAAAGGTATGTTTGATAATATAGTAGCCTAAAACTTGGCTTGGTTTTTTTTTTTTGTTCAAACGTGCCCGAAAACACCTCATCTACCTTCACTAATGTGGAAGTCTATAACATGTAAATAAGTGAGTTTGCTTATGCAGATTCTAAAAACTTTTTGGGACCTGTTCCAGTATTTCAGCACTTTAATCTCCAGGGTCGATGAGACAGCCATTAGCTCACTAAATGCAATCTGAGATGAGTGTGTCAGACATCTTGGCTTTATTTAACATCTTGTTTAATTTACCCTTGAGTAAAGACATCACGATCTGTAATAAACTAAATCAAATAAGATTCATAATTGCATCCATGCAGAAGGGATTTCTTCTGGAGAACCTCGCCCTCTCCTTCTTAAAAGAAAACTTAAACAGTTAACCACCTTTCTTTACTCAACTGTGTTTCCTATCCAGCTCTGAAAAGTAAATTAAGGAGCTGTCAGTTAAGTCTTGTTTGAATTTAATTAACAAGATCATGCTAAGAGGACCCACCAGAACAGATGGTCAACAGACAGAGGCCCAGACACACTCACCCATTCATGCAGTGCTCCCATCTAAATTGACAGCAGTGTATGTGGGGGTTTGGGAGCAGGCAGTCGGAGGAAGGCGAGTCTGGGCTTGACTGGCAAGTGAGCCAAGAAAATTGTGAGGTAAAAAACAAATAGGACGTGAGACTTGGGGAAGAAAAGTTACATGAAGGCAGCGAGTAGCAAGTGTTGTTCAGTGATGGGTTCCATAAATCTTGCATTGTTATGGTTAAAACACTGCCAATTTTTAATACAGTGTAATTTACTGCAGTTTAAATACAGAGATTGTTAGAATAAGCTTCATCGTCGGTTTTCATTACTGTATATATTTTATGAGTGACATTTTAACTAGGTGTAAGTACAAGTAATTGTTTTTAACTTAAGCTGTCATTCACTTGATTTATAAAACCTTCTGAAAATGCAAACTTGCTGTTAAAAGAAGAAGATTTTGCTTCTAGAAGCGTTGAATGTTGGCACCAGGCACTAGTTATAATTTCCAGCCTTTGGCCACCTCTCAGCTCCTACTCAGTGCTTAGTCATGGATCTCTCTGGATACACATGTAATAACTCAGCTCACTGATTCTGCCTACACTGCTGATCTGATGCTTACTCCCCCATGCTCTGCATTAGCCCTGTAACATCTCATTTGTTAAAGGCACCTCACAGTGGAAGGAATGTTAGCTTTTATTTCAAGCTCATTCTGTGTCCTCTATGCCAGTGGTTGGCAATAGGCGGCCCGCGGGCCAAAGCTGGTCCGCCAGCAATAATATCTGGCCTGTGGCCAGATTACTTTGATAGCGGCAAAAAAAATAAAATAAAGGTAGTGGCTGGTACTGGAACATATTTCAGAATTACAGCAAAAGTTACTCACATAATCACTTCTTCATCCTTTTAAGTGATTGCACCTACAAAATAAAAGCGCAGGATTGTTTTTGCAGCAGTACTTTATGTCCTGTTTAATTGAGAGATTTTGCTTTGAAAAGTTCTGAAGGAAATTCAAAAGAGTCTCTGACGTGCTTGACACACTTCTGAAAAAGCCCTCAGCAAACGTGAGATCGGATTCCCCTGAATGAGAAAACCAGGAATTTCCTCTGCCCATAGATACTGGGGAAATAAAAATAAGCTCTATAGGTTGATGTGGACCAATCGCCGGGAGGCACATGCTTAATTGTGCTAGATATGATACGACCTCTTCATAATCAATTTGTTGAAAAAGTAGAAAAAAATACCAGTAGCATGCTGGGACTGAACACACAACCCCACAAATGGGAGTCCTGTACACTAATCACTGAGCTAACTAGGCACACGGTACATAATGGGTTGTAAATAATGAATTGACTATGTTCTGGATTATTTGTGTCAAGAGTTGTTTTATATGGCCATAAAGTCATTGGGGCTTCATTTAATTCAGAGCTGCAACGATTAGTTGATAAACAGAAAATTAATCTGCAACCGCTTTGGTAGTTGATTAATTATTTTGTTATTTTTTTAGTGCAAAAATGCTGAATATTATCTGGTTTCAGCTTCTCTCATTTGAGGTTTTGCTGCTTACCATTGTCATATATAACAGCAAAGTGAATATATTTTTGTTTTAGATTGTTGGCCGGACAAATAAAGCAAATTGAAGAAATCATAGTTGGGCTCTGAGAAATTGTGAATGCAGTTTTTTTTTTTTTTTTTTTTTTTTTTTTTAATAGTCGGATTAGTTGAGAAAATAATCAGCAGATTAATCAGCAGTGACAGCCTTAAACCAACTAGTAACTTTAAGAAAACCCTCTTATCTCTTAAATCCGTGGTGTTTACTTTCATCTGTAGTTCGTAGTTCATCTGTACATAGACACTGAATGGAAAATGTAGCTGGTTGTGTTTAGTCAATACTTTTGACTCCTTGTGTTGAACAAAAAAAGGATTCTGTTTTGAAAACTATTTAAAATCTTATCAAAGGTATTACAAGAAATGTTCATTTCTGTACTGACACCAAAACCTGGGCATCATATTGGCACTACTAGGATCAAATAAATTTTAAACCTAATGCTGACAGAAAGAAGATTTTATATGCTGAACAAACAAAGTACCGGAAGAGTCATGTTTGTCATATTTATTTTTTTACCAGCACTTTTCCTCATGTGAAAGCTCAAGATTTTTGTTCTTGGTCACAAGTTTAGTGTATTGACTGTTTATAAGGAACTAAAAATGACTTCCACTGTTTGATATCGTCATATCTGACCTAAAATCTGCGGTGTTTTGCAGCATGGGGGTCAATGAAGAGAAAAAGGAAAAGTGTGGAACCGTCTGCCTGAAATACCTCCTGTTTACTTTCAACTTTCTCTTTTGGGTAAGTTTCCATTCTGCCATTCTTGAGCCTGCACAACTTTTAAAAAAATGTAGACATAAATAGTCTGGATATTTATATACTTTTTATAATACAATCTATTTTGTCTGTTTGTTTGGCCATCATATTTATTAGTTATAATAAATTTTTTCTCTTACCAAGATAATTGCTGAAATTTTGGAACACAAAAAGAAGCAAGAAACACAGGCAGTCCAAGTTTTTAAACAAACCCCTAGGTTAGCCAAACGTTCTGTACTTTGAAGAGAAAGTAAAGGTCCAACGGTAAAATAATTTACCAAACTCTCCATTGTAAGCAAGCATCACAGTTAACATACCTGGTTCAAATATGACCTTCTGTAGTTGCTGTAGTTTCGCGCTCACACAGATTTCCTGAAACAGTTCGGCTGCACTGGCTTCAAGTTTTACCTCTAAATGAAGTGGTTTAGATAATCAAGCAAAATAGTTTACAAAAACTGTGTTTAATTCTTGTTCACAACCTGTCTGATAGTCTGACTGCTAATACTTCATCATAGTTATTTTGTTGTCTTCCCAGATTGTTTTGGCAATAAAACAGAATTTTCCTTTAAGCTTTCAACCATTGACATTGGTACAGGGGAGAACAAGGCCCTTATTTATAAACCAATGAAAATGTAATAAGCCCCTTATTTGATTGGTTTAAAATAATGAACACACAATCAGTCATATTTCATTCATGTGAATGGTTCACACTTGAGCCCTGACACTGAGTTAAATCCAATGAAAACAAATCGGTCTAACTCTTGATCATTTCTCAGAGCCCTAAAAAGCCCAAGTTGTGATATTGATTGAATTAGAAACAATTTCAAAACACATCCATCATTTCAAGTTTCAACAAATAAAAGCTATAATATACAGTGTTTTCACAAGGACAGTAATACACAGTCACATACTATGCTATCCTATTGACATGAATAATTTGCTTTTTACATGACATAAATAGAAAGAATTAGCTGAAAAACTCCTTCAACAAAGCCTTTTTATTCAGACATCAGATAAATGCTGGCTGCTTCTCCAGTTGATGGAATCAGCCAAATTCTTTTACAGACAAAAGATGCATTTACAGCCTAATTTCACAAAACTTTCCAGTGTCAAGAACATGTGGTGTTCCAGGAGGAACGGATTGCAAATAACTGATTTCATAATTTGGATGTGTTGTGTAGAATAAGTGTCAAACATCAGTGCAGTAGCCTCTCTGTCAGCGAAAGAAGGGTATCTGTCTCACTCGTTCTCAGTGTGAAATCACACTTACAGCTCTGCCCCATATGTGATAATCATATTTGCCAAAGAAACAGATCTTTCTTAAATTAACAGTCAAACTATTTATTTTCACTGCCAGATGCCAGAGTTCACAACCATATGGATATTCCAAGACCAAATCTTTTGACTAAATTAGTACGGGTGTGACGAGATCTCTCAATATTAAAACATGACGAGATCTCTTGTCGAGGTGAAAAGCTTTCTCGTGATTTCAGCATGACTGAGTGTGAGGGTGAGGTGTGTGGCAGCCTTTTGGTTACCTGGTGGAAACGGCAACACAATGATAGACAAGACACAAACAATATATAAGCAAGATTTCAAAATGCAACGGCATTGTTTTGCATTTTGTGACATTCAGTCGAAGAAAAGACTGTTTTTCCAGTCATATATTTCGTCATTGATTTCAATATTGTCTATTGAGTGAATCGTCACACCCCTATAAATTAGTTTTATTTTTCAAATACTTAGTTTAACTACATGCATCACAGCTGTTGCAAGTATGAAGTATTTCTGGACTGAGCTTCAGAAAACAACATGAACACACTGCAACACTAAAATATTTTTCTGAATGGCAGCCGTCCATTTACCTCAGGAGTAACATGTGGTCATAATGTTGTGTTTTCTATTGATGTGCTGTGGGTTTCTTTTGAGGAGGATTCAACCCCAAATTGAGTAAAAGTGTGTGTTTATTAAATTCAGAGGAAACTTCTGGTCATTTGATAAATAATATTAGTAGACCTGCTGAAGTATTTAAAGGTACAGTCAATTTGTTCATGTTGACTTTGGGACTGTAAAATTTAGTTTAGGTGTTTTCATTTGAAACAGGTTATGACATGTTCCTCTTTTAAGATTATAGATTGATTCATTTTCAATGTTGGCATATATGAAACATTTTAGATAGGTTTGACCTTAAAATGGCTATCAGACCTTCAAATACATAATGTATTTGCTGTGCTAGTGAACATTAAACACATCTTTTAATCTTGAAGGCCAAGGGGATGACTTTGAGTTAACAGTGAAGTGCCATTTAAACAAAGTGTTTACTGTGGCAGCTTAATATTGGATTTTATTGTGGCACCAGTAATAACTTGCACTGACACTGATGAAAATAAAATGCATTAGTGCATGAAGGCACTGACGAAAATAGTGTCTTCCAGCAAACACGTGACATATTGAATGTACATGCCTTTAATTTATTTCAGTAATCAGATATATACACAAAATACACCTGTAGGTCTCTATGAATACGCAAATGCACTGACTTTAGACTTTTTGTTCCAGCTCCAGGTTGTTCTTCTTGCAGCCACTGGAGGTCGCCAAAGTCCCTCTCTGCAGCTTTCAATTATTCTTGGAAAAAAGATTAACTAATTCCTGTGGTTCATTTGAGTTTTAACAGCAGATACATCAAGCATCATGTTCACCACAAGGAGTAATTACTGCAAAGACTGAACCACATTCTGCTTCTTAATTCTGTTATTGTCAGGGCTGTGATCACTCTGTGGGTAGGAAACTTATGAGAAGCTTTGTGTACTTCTTTCAAATTTATTTAAAAGGGAGAGTGCATATGGACATCTTAGCTTTTGTAAATATGCCAGAGATAGCCCAAAGACTATTTTACATCTGTAGTGTAAAGGAAAAACAATTTATTGTGACAAAAAATGTTAAATATTGTCACTTTTATATGTTGTGTAAAATGATAGTCACAGGAGGATCATTTAGTTGACAGCCTGTGACTCTCAAACAATAAGTCAGACTCTTAACTGTTGGTCTGTTGGGTTGACTGTCTAAAGCAGCTGCCTTGATAAGACCAAATTCTGTGGTGGATTTCCTAGGTAACCCAAGGTCAGTATTATCTTTATTTTGTTTCATTACAGACATACTGACTGTCTCTCCTTAGAAAGTGTTGCATGTGACTTTAATGACACATGTGACTTAGGTTAACTTTGGTAAGCATAGCGTCTTGTTTTGAACCAATAGAATCTTCACACGTGTAAAGATGGGTGAAGAATAACCTTATTTGGACACTTAGTGAATCTCTGTAGGTCTAGGAAGGATAAATACTCCCTGCCAGATTTGGTTTGGCATTTCATTGTGTTCTTACTCTGTACTGCTTCTGCCAGTCTCCCCGGCCCGAGCTTCAATAAATCTTGCTGCTAAAGACATCCCGAGTTTCCTGAAACTTTCATCAATAAGAGTTGACTAGCTCACAAGATTGCCCTTTACAACATATAGCTATTGATTTAGGTGTCATGAGAAAAAACATTGAGTTATTCGGCATGTGTGGACATCTGAGTTATCAGGTTGTGTTCTGAACTGCTTCTATGAATTTGCTAAATAATGAATGTGTACAGTATTGCAACAGAAGGTAATGTTGCCAATTGTTGCTCCTGTTGAGTAATTAGTAAAGCACTTGGTTACTCTTTAAAATAGCAATAGTCAGTAAACAAGGTTGAAATATTTACCTCAACACTGTTGTTCTGTGTGTTTTCCTGCCACACTGTCTCTGGGTGTGGTACAGTCTGACTCAATGTCGAGCTTCTGTAGCCATTATCTTCCCTTTTAAATTAAATCTAAATTAGGCAGGCTGTTAGATTGATGGCTTTGGCATGATGACAGATTTCTGTTGCAGTGCTGCACCATCTGCTGACTCTTCATTGTGCTGTCTTTATTAATTTAATTTTCCTCATATCCTCTTTAACTGTTAACTTAGATAATGCTGGAGATGTCGGACTATGACATTTATATGCTGGATTGAAGCACTGATGTTATTGCTGGTATGTGATTACAGATGGTCTGTCCTGTGGTCTTAAGCACTCAAGTGATGCTCTTAATTCCTCAGACTTTAAACCGTATGATTGCTCTGTAGAGTTTAAGTCCTGCATCTCAAATCCTCGTAAAATGCATATTTCCCAACCAAAAATCGTGAGAAAAAGAGTTTAGATATTTAGATTATTTTATTTATTGATTAATCTGAAGTTATTTTCTCGATTAATCATAGATATTTATTAGTCCTTTTGGAAATTCATTGATCAGACCAACAACAAACCAACACCCAGACCTGCATTACCAACACAAACTACAGATTATACTAAGGTGTTTTTTTTTTAAGTTTGGAAAAAACTGCAAGAAAATGCTATTCACAATGTCTCAAAGCCCACACTGATGTCTTCAATTTGCTTGTTTTGTCCGACCAACTGTCTCAAGATATAAAATCTTCTGTCGTATGACAAGGAAAAGCAGCAAAGCGGAAAACAAAGAATGTTTGGCATTTTTTTTGCATGAAAAATAACTGAAACAATTAATCAGTTATCAAAATTGTTGCAGATTAATTATCGATTGGCAGTAACTAAGTTTATATTTTTATCAAACCTGTCACAGCAGCAGTGACATCCCTGGATTACTTGACCTGAGCAGATCACAAATATCTTGCAGCATAAACTGATTTGATAAGATTATTTTGTGTGGCAGGGCTGGGTTGTTCACATTGACAGACATTAATTTCAGGCTCCTTCTGAAGCCGACTTTGGTGATAAATAATTTAAACCTTTTTGTCACTCTCAGTTTTTTGTCTCAGTGTTGCTAGATCGGACTCTTATCATGTGCTCTTCTCCCAGTTGGCAGGAGGTGTTGTGATGGCGGTGGGTGTTTGGACCTTGGTTAAGAAGAGCGACTACATAAGCCTTCTCTCCTCCAAGACCTACGCTGCCTCCGCCTACATACTGGTCCTGGCGGGAGCCATTGTCATGGTAACAGGCGTGCTCGGCTGCTGTGCCACCTTCAAGGAGCAGAGGAGGCTACTTCGAGTGGTAAGAGATCATGTCACGGTAAAGGGATAATAGAAGCTGCACACAGCACACTTATGTGCACAAAATATTAACGTGTATGAGACAGAAATCACTCATACCGTACCTAAACAAAGCATAACCAAACAGTAGGATTGTAAGTATTTTCTATATATGCACACACAACCAGTTAGTGATTTTCTTTCCTACCTCCACCCCCATCATTAGAGGACAACTTTATTTTCATGATCAGTAGTTTCTCTAAATGCCCTTGGAGACGTGAAGGGGAAAAAACACCAAAAATGGGGAGAGCAAGAAATGGTTTGTCAGTGATTTGGAAATCAACTCAAATTCTGCACATATTTCTCATAAGATAAAAAAGAAGATATATCAAGCCCAACCATCTATCTCTGCTCTTGTCTTTGCTGTTGCAAACTGCAATTTCCCCACTGTGGGACAAATAAAGGTTTTTCTTATCTCTTTTAAAATGAATGCCTGTCTTTAGTTTTTGAATTCATTTTTTTTCCCATTACAACAAATATGGCCAGGAACTTGCCATGATGAGCAGACAGGGAGGACAACATTCAAGACCTCATACTGCTAATATCCTTATATTAATAAGGCATTTAAAAACACCAAATACCAAGTTAAACTGGAAACAAAATATAGTATAATATAATACAGTGGCAAATATTTACAAGTGGGAATGTGCTTTTCTCAAACTGTTCCTGCTGGCCACCACCTGCTCAAGGTACAAACCAAAGGAAAAGACTGATTGTTCTCTATCACACAGGCTTCCTATTGTACTTGCGGCCTGTGGTTTTGTTCGAGATGAAGCAGTAACGTGTAGACTGACGAACCTCCTGTCCGGTTTCCAGCCAGATGGCTAACTTGTGCATTGTTGAAAGAAACAAAAACTTTTTTTACATGTGTTGATACTAAGCAGCTGTGAAGCCACAAAAGATTTCCAAATGAACATCCATTGTAGATGTAAATGACATACTCATAGAGACGCTGCTAGAATAAGCCAAAAAGTAAATGTGGACACCGTAAACAACTTTCAGATGTAATAGTTAGTTAGAAGGACATTCTGGTGCCACACATGTGCTGAGAAACAACCAATGCCAGGGTGTCATCATTGATTTGTATTCACTTCAAACAAAACCAAATTTCATACAGAGGGGTGTGTGTGCCCATATTTGATTTGGCTCTCTACACAGCGCCATGTTTTTGCCAACAGAGACACCTGCGTGGCACTAGAACCTGCTCAAAATACAAACACACAGAAACACTGTACTATTCACACACTGCTCAGGCCCTCCACACATTTCAACATGGTGAATTTATGCACGCACACCGCTGTGGGCACAGCGCAAATGTTTGTGTCGTATAAGCTTTGCAGGAACATGCGTCATCTTTGGCATTATCCACTTTTCACTGGAGACGAGTCAAGAACTCCGCACAGATATTAGAGCCAGTTCCCTCCAGGTATATTTATATGTAGCATTCATGAAGTAGCAAGTAGAGGGCAAGGATAGCATCTACAAGTTATGGCACATGTAACTAATTACCTTTTCACATAACAATGCTTTTTTTGTTTTTGTTTTTTTATTTGTAATTTTCATTTAAGTTATGCAACAACTGTCTCATGGGTCACTACCCATTTCATTACTTGCAACAACTGAAACATCTAACAAAAAAAGACATACTTGTGATTGCATTTCGCGTAATTGATTTATTTTGTGTTTGATAGAATTTTTTTAAAGAATTGTCCCCACATTGAATATTGAAGGAATATTCAACCCTTGAGATTTCAGTGTTGACAGCAGGTTCCGAGGGCAGCCATTGTGGGGAGGTTTTATTTGGTTTTTTTTAGTCTTTAAAACATAATTGAAAAGTCTATAGATATGCACACAATAAATGAAGTCCCTACTATGTCCAAATTATTTGATTTATAACTCTGCAGTTGTGCGTAAATCGAGACGTGTGCACCACCTCTAATCCTGTGTGTAGTTTTGAAATGCTTGGTGCATCCTGAAGAGTTGAGATTAGGGCGATGAATCAAAGGAAAGAAATGAACTTGTCGGCAAGGACAGATGCTATCGAGATTGTTAAAGAGGGCGAACGTAAGGGCGAAGTGGTGGTGAGGAGAGAGGTAAAGTAATTGTTTTCCTGTATGTGGAGAGTGCCTGGTACCTGTTGAGAGTACACAAGAGCAACAGTGATTGGCTACGCTGTCCTGTAATCTAAAGGTCGGTTAAAGTTCTTACCACAAAAAAGCTGATCCAGTCATAGCATCACCAGGATACTGCAGCTGTAAGGCTTAAATCATCTTGCTGCAGTTGCCTTTTGATTAAAGGGAAGGCCATATCAGGCTTTCTTTAAGGTTGTTAGTAATGTTTTTGCAAAGTATGAGGGAGGTCAGTAAGATTAAGAGAAAAAGAGGAAAACTGTCCCACGGGAAGAGGGTGCGGTGTGTCTGCAAACACACAGCTTCATTGTTTTGTTGGAAAAAAGCGACATAACAGTGTAATGGCTCGTGGGGGAGGAGGGAGAAACTTTTTCCTTCCAAGTGACTGAGCCAAATGGAAAGCAGTCCTAACGGAGGCTGGATCCACCTGTGGAGAAACTGACTTCATGCAGTTTGACTGGACATATTACTCCTCTCTGCCTTTTCTCTTTAGTTCTGTTTCATTCTCTCTCTCTTTCTCCACATATTTCTCTCCCTTTATCTGTTTCTTTTCTGTCTTTATCTTCTCTTTTTGTCTTTTCTCTATGCTCGTCTCTCTCTTTGTGTGTCTGTCTCTCCCATTTTATCAAAAAAAGATTTATCTGCATTAACATTAAAGATTAAATATATTTACTTTTGCTTTTTATGTGGAGTATGGCTGCTCATTTAATTGATTAATCATTTAGTCTGTGAAATGTCAAAAAAAAATTAATTTCCCCGAGCCCAAGGTGACGTGTTCAGTTGCTTGTTTTGTCAGACCAGCAGTCCAAACCAGAAAGTATTAGTATTAATTGTAAATTTATATATAAATAGAAAAGCATCAATATCTGGGGTTTTTAATTTTCTATCTATCAAGTAATCGTTTCAGTTTTAGGACTTTATTTATACTACACAGTATTGTCAAAAACAGGGTTTAAATGAGTTGGCAGGGACACATGAATGATAATAGTTTGAAGGATTTTGGTGTCAAAATTAGAAAAATGGAAATTATTAAATTATGACTCCAGTTTTATTATTGATCAGGGCTATTGAACAACAAATGTTAAACTGGAGCACTTGGCCCACTTTCTGTCTTACTGTCTGTCTTTCTGTGTCTCTCAGCTTCTCTATTTTCTCCCCCATTTCACTTTGTATTTTATTTTTCTTATCTAACTATTTGTTTTTTTATTGGATTTTATGTTTATGAGGCAACAGGCTGGCAGAGCTGCAAGCAGAAGCAAAGGTTAAAGAGATCGCTTCTTCATAGTTCATTTCAGTCTGGCTGCTTGGCTCGCAGTCAGGCTATTCTGGAATCTGAGTCTTTCATGACTTAGTTATGATCACTCATGAACGGCAAGCATTTATTCAGTGGTATGGGACAGTGGTTTGGGTTTCAACAAGGGCAGAAGAGCTAGATGAAAAGTCCTGGATACAATGTTGTGTTGAAAATGGATAATAAAACAAATTCCTGCTAATTTAAATTAATTTCAATGTGGTGTTGAATAACATAAATATAGCCAGACTGTGTGTGGGTTTGTTGTCTTTGAATGTGTAAATAAGTGTGTGAAGAAAATAGTGCATCCTTGTTTTAAAAGGTGGTCTAGGTTATGTGGTCTACAACAAAGTGTTCATGCTTAGTTTGAAATCTGTGCACACTGTCTTTGTGTGTTTTTTGAATGCACGGTGCATCTTGAGGAGTTGAGATCACAGCCATGAATCACAGAGAAGGAATGAACTTGTCAGGAGGGAGGGGGGATCGCAAGAGATTGCCAAAGATGGAGAACATAATGAAAGTGTGTGTGTGCGTGTGCGCAGGCGCTCGCCTGTGTGCTCTGCTGATTATGTCGTGCATCAAAAGAAGCTAATTCATGGAATGACATCTTGTCACTACATCTTGGAAGCATTTGCATTTTTAACTTGTTAGAACTCTTCCAATGCTTCATCTTCATCGAAGATCTTTTATTTATGATTTACAAATCGTCCGTATAACTGCAGCTGACATCTCCTGCTTTTATTCTATAATGAATCTAACTGATGTGTGTCTTCAGCTCCTGTTTATAGGAATTGATGTAGAGCTGAAATTAATCGATTAGTAGATGTACAGAAAATGAATCAATAGATTGTTTGATAATAATTTGTGATTATTCAAGTAAAAATGCCAAAAGTGATTTGTTCCACTGTAAGGATTTCCTGCTTGTGTATGTATATTGAAAATAATTTGGGTTTGGACTAAACAATTTGAAGTCTACGCCTTTGACTTTGTGACGTTCTATAGACCGATTAATTAATTGATTATTCAAGAAAATAATCTGCAGAATTATTCATAATAAATAGAAAGCTCCTCGCCTGAAGTACAGAGCACTGTGAGGGGGTGGGAACACGCTTCACTGCCAGTCAGACACCAGGCTGAAGTTAGTTTGATAATCAACAGCTGCTGAACACTGTTTAAAAGAGTTTGCATCAAGTTGTTTCAAAAAACATATCAGTGTGATTAAAGTCACCTTCAGTGTGACTCTGAACACCTACTCCCTCAGTAAAGGCAGCGGTACACATCTAATGAAGTCTGAAACAGAACCACAGTCAGACACAGAGCTGCATACAGATGTTCCTCGCTGCTGTTACATGTTGTTCCTTTAAGTACAGGTGGAGGTGCATGAAAAAGAAGGGACACAAAAGAGCAAAGAAACTGTTATAATATGTTATTATAACTCTAGCCAGATGAGTCTGAGTTTACCATGAGATGTTGAGATATTTTGTAGTTAGAAGCCAGGAAGCCTACACGCAGCATGCCGTTGTGTCTGAAGCCAATGCAGAGCTTTAAAAACGGTTTTGTGCATATGAACCTGCTGAGAGTCATTTTGGCAGTAATTACACCGTGCCCTTAAGTCGCGCGGGAGAAGAATGCCAACTCAGACGTAAAATGAGTCAGTGAGAGACAGTGCCTGAGATCACAAGGAGACCTCTGGAGTCACTGCAGTCAGTAATTCAGCCACGCCAGTCTCTGCATCCAATAACAGGTTCTCTGTCACACCCTGTACACATCACTGTCCGTGTGGGATCAGTCTGAGAAGCATGCTTTTTTGTGTGTGAAAGGGAAAGCGTAGGCAACGACACAAACCACAAGAATGGCAGAGTCAGAAATACTCTCCTTCCACTAAGTCAGTTGTGCTTGTTTTCAGCTACAACTGCAGAGATTTCCAAGACATTAGCTCAGTTAAAAGAGTTGTTATCTCACTTTGTATGGGTGTTAAAAATAAATTATTAAAAGATAAATGTGTTAATTTCAGTCATTTTGAATGTTGAGACTGAAATAAAATCACTATCATTTTTTTGCCTGACACATTCGAACAATTAAGGCTATAGATACCAATTTTGGAGGAAAAAAGTAAACATCTGATAACCATATTAACTGATAGTGAACTGATACTGATTCTGCTGAGTATACTTTAAATATTGTTACCAAAAAGTTGTGATAAAGACATTTCCTGTGACAGAATATTTTGCAGTTAAATTATTAACATGAAAAAGCAGAATAATGAATAAAATGAAGAAAACATACAATTTCATTTACTGGAAATGTAATTATGAATAATTATAGATAAAAACAGACAAAAATGTTTATATGTCAGCAAATGTATGTGCTTGCCATAAATACACAGTATATCTGAGATTAGCCAGTATGGAGCACTTCATTTGGGGCAGAGGCAGTGCTTAATGTGAGGTTATCGCATGTCTTTAATTAACAATAATTATAGACATGCGATAAAGTTTATTTATTGATATCTATTAATTAATATTTAATCAAATCATAGGATAAGCGTGAGATTTTTCTAATGCACCCAATAACAGATCGAAAAGCATCTGATATTAAATTGCTGTTGGATCAAGTCATCACACACCTTGTTGACAGTCATAGGCTTAATTTTTTAATCTCTGTTAAACTCTTCAGTATCTATATGTTCGTCGTGAAACCATCAACACGACATCAAAATGCAGCTTAGAGTCTGCACAGCATTCAGGCTCAGAGCCACTCATAGACTTAATCAGCCTAAACTATCAAATCTAAGACCAAAGTCCACTTTACCGGGTGGACTTTCTCTCTGATAGTAGCAGGCCTAAGGAATGTGGGTCACAGTTTTAGTCTGATAATATCTCTTCTTATTAATGCTGACATGAAACTTGGAATGAAAAGCAGTACAGTCAGTACTGAGACTCCTAATGAAACTTAATAAAGAGACAGCAAAATGTTTTGAGATGTTCCTGGAGCTGTTTCACAACCATCCAGTGTTAGCTGAAATTTGTTCCAGCGGTGAGCAGCTGGAACCATTTCATCTTTGCATTGCATCTTGGGATAGTAGCTTACATATTTACAATAAAATGAAGCATTTTTCATGCATATCATCTGTTTTAAGCAGTGCTTCCTGTAGGATCTTTTTCAGCAGCGTGGGCAGGACAAACAGCACCGCTGCTCCTGAATGCATATAGAGGAAACACTGTTAAGGATACTTTATCTCACTTTCATGTCACTTTTCTATGTTAAACTATATACTCAAACCTACTTAGAATTAGTTTGTAGCATAGATTTGGGACAGTGTCACACTCCTGCCATCAGCAGGAAACCTGCTGCTCGTATTTCAAGGCAGTCAGAATGTATTTATGAGCAATGTTTGTTCTCAGTTGTTCTTTTATCGACTGACTGAACAAACCTGCAGTAGACAGACTTTCCCAATATTTTTGTTTCTAATTAACAGCTCCGCAGAATGTGAGCAGACTTTAACCACTATGTGTTTCTATTTTGTTTAAACTACCTTTCTTTCAGTGCTATATGTCTTTAAATGCTCCCACATCAGATATTTATGCAACCTGTCACTTCATCACATTACCATCCACTAACTGTATTTTCTTCTCCTCCTCCCCAGTACTTTGTCCTGTTGCTGTGTATCTTCCTGTTGGAGATCCTGGCAGGCATCCTGGCTTATATCTACTACCAGCAGGTAATCCCCGCTTGGGCCAAAAAAGTCCTTTCAATTACATTTTACAATGCACCCTAGGATTTGAATGTTAGGTAGTATGTGTGAAATGACAGAGGACCTGCTGACAGATATGGGAAACTAGATATTAAGTTCAACTGACGAAAGAGATTTAAAGTTAGCCACAGATGTTACGATTACTGATCTCTAAATAGAGATATCCGCATATGAATGAAGAATCTTTAGACAGTCTGTAGATCAGAGCACCTAGTCAAAAGCTTAAAAAAAACAGGGAAATCTTTCTGTTGCCACAAGGCATGCACTGTGCTGTAATTTTAACTAATTTTAAACCAGTATGATAAATGAAATTGCAGTGAGGAAATATAAGATGGCCCATTAAAAAATACAAATATCAGACTGACCATATTTCTCATGGTACATTTAGTCAAAATGGAATGAAAAATGCCTCCAGTAGTAAACATAACAAGGCTGAATGCACTGTGTCAGAATCATTTAAGAGCATTTTGTTATGATTTTGAACTGAGAGAAATTCAAACAGAGCTGTGCTTTGAAAGTGAAGAGCTCTACTGACACAGGTTAATGACTAAAGAGAGAAGAAATACAAAATGTGTATTAAATGTGCACAGTTCTGCTTCCAAGTGGTTATTTTCTCATCTTGCGCTGTAGTTATAGTAAAATAAACTAAAACTGACTGCCTGCTTCGGCACATTTCAGCTCTGTGTAGAATAATACTGACAGTACTGCAACCAGTACACTTTTTTTTTTTTCCTCGTGTAATGTTAACATGACATTGCTCTCCACCAGAATCAGTCCCACCCTAGTCTTTAAGCCTGGTGGCTTGTAGCTCAGCAACAGGACTTTTCTCAGTCTAGAGGTGCACTGCTATCATTATAACAGCCTCATTCATAATACACAACTTCTCTGAACATGAGCAGTCACTGAGCTCAGTAGCTCTCTCCTGCTTCCTAAAGCTCTTTACTTGCTTCAAAAGATTCTTGTATGAATTAAGTTTTGCCTAAATCTCTAAAGCCATCCTTCTCTCCCTCTGGTTTTCCTCCTTTTCTTTTCTCTCTGCTAAATTAGTTGTGAGAACTGAACATTTGCTTTTTATTTCATGCAAAACACCACATGGAACTTGCTTGTAACATGTTTATTCACATTTAGCTAGCTGCAGATTCTCCATAGGAGGCAAACAATTTCAGTCATTAGCCATGTTTCCATTTAAATGTCAAGCGAATTTTAAGCAGACTTTTGAAATGTCGCAAAAAAGAAAACGAACTGCGAATTAGGTGCGTTTCCATTAACTGTGAAGCTAAATGTTTCTATACAAATAGTCACTTATCCAAAGCAAGCTATTCTACTGGTTAACAGCAGAAATGTGAATGCTTTAAATTAGATCTTTGTTTATTGCTAAATATCTGAATAATAAACGAGGAACTTCATATTACATGACTTTTTTGGGGGGGGTTTAAAGTCTTTCCCTCTCTAATGTAATGAAAAGGACAGTTGTGATGAACTGAAGACGCTCTGAACAATGTGAACTCCATGCTCTTACAGCATTCAGCACAAAACTTGCTCATTAACAAAACTAATTGTGTAATTGTTTAAAATGTAAAAGATGTCAAACACCAGCCATGAAAAAGAAAAATATTGCCTTCAGGTGACACCGTTGTCAAACAGCAGATGCTTTAGCTTCCTTGCTTGTAGATGGTGCATATTTCCACGTCAACAACGCTGGACTGGAACTTCAGACAGGTTTCTCTGCAGGTGAATGATATTGGTTTGGCCTGGTTTCACAGTCATCCCCTGAATATATTATTATTGTTTAAAGTGCTGTTTTAACTTCACCTCACGCAGCATTTCCCAAACTGTCAACAGGTGAAATGAAAAGCTAAACCCCTCCCCACATCCCTCCCCTTTCCTCTTCCTCTTTCTCTTTGTCTTCACCTCCCGTCTCTCATCTCTTTCCATCCTCCCTTCCTCTCTTCATCATTCATTCCCTTGATATCTCCTTCACGCTTTGATTTACAGTGGTTTCCCAGCTGGCTTGTTGCCATAGAAACTGAGCCCCAAAGACCTCCCGCTCCTCCGGTGTGCATTTTCTGCCACTGGTCTAGAGAACAAAAACAACACCGACTTCCTCTGCCTTCGACCTGTCTTCGTCTGCTCCTCTGTTGTTACAACTGCTGTCCATGACATGTATCATCAAGAGAGCGGTTAAATCCAGTGTGCTATAAATCTCATCAGTAGCAGAGTCAACAATTGCAACTAGTTTATCACTTGGCCATGCTCTGTGTTGGTCTGAAAGTGTTTTGTGTGACTGCTAGTTCATATGTCTTCTCTCTTTGTGTCTGAACAGTTAAATGAGGAGCTGAAGCAGAACCTGAGGGAGACCATGACCCAAAAGTATGAACAGAGCAGCTATGAACACATCACTAGTGCTGTGAACAAGCTGCAGCAGGAGGTAAGGGACACAATGGATACAACTACCAATTTTACAAGATGAAGGTTATTGACCTCTTTCTCCCTTTTTAACTCAAACATTGAAGTGACGACTCATATTTACTTTTAAGTACACTCAGTTTTTCTTTGAACAAAAATACACTAGAAAACTGGATGTATTTAGGTAGTTGTTTGCAGTCACACCATATTAGAAGTGAAGTAGGGCCTTCTATGCAAAAGTCACATGGACTCACATGTTGATTGGACAGTGTTTGGTAACCCATCATCCCATCAGACTAGAGATTTTGGTGATGAGGGCGAGTCAAAACAAATCCGATTCCAGTCCCTCTGACTTCAGCTAAGGATGATGGACTTGTCTGCACTCTCTGCTGTAATTTACCCTCTCTTTTGCTTATACCAGTTGACAGCACATGAAGGAATGGATAAATCTGAGCAGCAGTTCAGCAGTTGGTTCATTTTTTTATGCTCAGTTTTTTAAGTATGAGTTGCTGTGCTGTCAGGTGTCAACATTTATTTTTTGTTCTTTATTCTAAACTTTTTATTTTGTATCTTTTCCAATCATTTGTTTGGGCTCTGTGCATTTTCACATTCTTGGATATACACCTTATTCGCTTTCTTAGAAAGACTTAGATGAGAAGACTTCTAACACTCTCATTTCTGTTACATATGATGCTACAGCCAGCAACCGCTTAGCTCATCTTAGCATAAAGACTGGAACCAGGGGGAAATAACTAGCCTGGCTCTGTCCAAAAGTAGCAACATCCACCTACCAGCATCTCTGAAGCTCACAAGTTTGTAAACAACAGCCAATGGAGACTCCTGGAAGTTTACTGCTTGTGCCCAAGACCATACTTTGTTACCTTTGGACAAAGCCAGGCTAACTGTTTCCCACTGTTTCTAGACTTTATGCTAAGCTAACTGGCCATTCACTATAGCTTCATATTTACCATACAGTTATCAGAGTAGTGTCGATCTTCTCATATAACTATTGATAAGAAACAAATAAGCCTCTGCCTTAAAAAGTTGAACTATTCCTTCAGCAAATTATTTTGAGTTGTGCTCGTTTTTGCTTTAGTGAACAACTTCTTTCATATTTCAGTTTTTTTATATACTTCTTTGCCTTATGATGTGTTTTCCTCTGTCTCTTGTCAGTTCAAGTGCTGTGGCAGCAACAGTTCATCCGACTGGGCTGAGAGCGTTTGGATTCGCTCCAGAGAAGGAAATAGTAGAATGGTGCCTGACAGCTGCTGTAAGACTATCACTGACCTCTGCGGCCGCAGGGACCACCCATCCAACATCTACAAGGTGGAGGTGAGAGGATGAAGGGTGCTGGGGGTGGCAGTGGAGTTGACTTTTCAGTACGGGTGGCTAGATCAGTATTTCTGTCATGTCTCAGTATGTGAATGTTGAGATTGTCTGCTGTAAGAATAGCAGAGAAAGAAGAGCTGTCACATCCGAACCGTATACATAACGTTTGTTTGCACTGAGACTACAGCAATACTCCCACATCAGCTGATGCAACATAAAGACACACTTCTTTGTTTTTCATTTAGGGTGGCTGTATCACCAAACTAGAGAGATTCATCCTGGAACATCTGAAGATCATTGGAGCGGTGGGAGTTGGGATTGCCTGTGTACAGGTGAGCAAAGAGCTCTACTTTTTCAACAATTTGCTTCCACATGAACAGAGATTAAATAAATGTATATCCATGGAGGTTGCAGTTTTGCTGAAATTATGTTTACTTTCCCCTCCATCCAATCCCCAGATCATAGGGATGGTGTTTACGTGCTGCCTATATCGAAGTCTAAAGGCAGAGCCGTACTAAGAGAAGCAGAGGAAGAAAAGTGTGGGGATGAACTTCATCATCACATGCCATACTCAAATAGCCCATAGGTTCTTTTCTTTGCCTTGCACATAGGGGAAGGAAATGTTGGCAAGGGATCAAATTGCACATCTGAGCATCTCATTTTGGTAAACAAAGGGTGGAAAAACACTACAAGGTATCTTGAAGTAATTAGGCACTCAAATTGCAGTCTCAGCAACATCTTCAAGATCACAGCGCTGTGAGAAAAAGCCTCTGAGAGCAACTGATGGGAATTTTAACACAGATTGTGTAAATTAGTGTGAGACAGTCTCCTCGGGACTAAAATATTGTAGTTTTTTTCCACTTTGATTCCCTCGATGATTCCCTCGATGTACATTTATGTTTGCCGACCAGGTGCTACACCCAAGAGTGGTGTAAAGATCAGTGGAGTAAAACTGGCACTTTGCAGAAAATGTTAATCCTGGTTGCAGCAGCTTCCCTTTCCCAGCAGCTTCCCTTTCCCAGCAGCATGGTTTAACAAGCCAACCTCTGGGGCCCTTATCAACTACAACTTTGCAATTTTGTTTCCACGCTAACTAGCCAGTCATGCATTTTAAATATTGTTCAATTGTGGCCTTTTAAACTTTTGGGCTGTTAGTTTTCATATTTTGTAAATGATTATTTTCTGTAACACTAGAGGGGCTTTTTCTTTTGCGCTATGAGCCTTTATTTGCCAGATGTGTCTTCTTAGTGACATGTTGGATCGTGTTTTTAAACGAGTTGTAAGCAACATTCATTGCCACTAAATGTCGCATCTCTGACCAAATCAAGCCTACGCCACGGCCCACCAGACTCCATTGAGGAAAAACGGTAAGACACAGCATATGCCAGAGAGAAGGTGCACAAGTTAGTGCCTTGCTCAACAGCATAACTGTCATTTGACACAGCAATGCCAGCATTTTAACCTGTTAAGACTTCTCTAAAGTGTGACATTAAAGAAATGGTTTTGTTTTGTGTTAAAACATACAAGCAGCGCCGCTAATAGTGCTCATAAGTGCGATTTTACTGTCTCCTTTTTTTATACAAGGGATTGATCCACTGAAGCCAAAGTTGTCTGTAACTGTAACTTTCTGTAAGGACCTATTGTATCTCTTCCAGCCTTATTCACTTATCTACTGATGTTTCTCTTCTTAGATTGTTTTCATAAATGAAGATTTTGTTTACTTTTCTATTGACCATAAATATATATATATTCACTCAGTGTTAGCAATGATCTTTTCCTGTGTGCCTCCAAAGACAATATTAAATGAATCTGCTGTATTTCTGTCTTTGTGATAATCCAGGAATTTATTTAGTTTGAATAAACATTGACCAACAGAAACACTTTTTTATTTATTTGATGTCTAATCAAAGGTCAGATAGCTATGATAAGGAGCATTTTGTATTCAGTGTTGAAGATTATGATTTGTAAAAACACCAACTGACAAAACAAATGTTTGAATAACTATAAACAGCAGTACTGCACAAATGCTGAACAATGTCCTTTACCTCACAGTTCCCAGGTCATGTCATTCCAAAAACTGCTAAAAAAGATTTATTGTGGAAAAAAAACAAACAGAAAAGCACCCCAACCCACATGCATGTAACCAGTGGCCCTTAAACAATTGGCACCAGCTTATAGGTGCATTAGTGTATTAACCCAAAGTCAATTCACCTAATGTTACTGTACTGTGGTCATGTAGATTTGGGATGTGAGCCATATTTCTGACAGCTGCTGCTGGAGTGCATTACCTTTACAGTGACTGCTATATGGCCTGTAATGCGAGTTATTCTGCTGTTCGGTGTAAAGCCAGCTTATTTGACCTCTTGTATTGTTGAGTGACTGTGCATCATCAGTGTCATTACCACGAAGCGCAGCAGTTGCTGTGTGAAAACACAGGGAGGCAGCACCTGCCAGGCTTTCACCACCACAACACCACATAGATGAAAACAGCTGGTGAGTGTGTGCATAACACCCAGAGGCTGTTGAGGATTACCCCCTCCCCAAACACATTCACACTCTTTCCTAATTCAGAATGGCAGAAAAGCTTTAATATGCTTTCCCAAAGTGTTCGGGGGGGGGGGGGGGTGAAATGTGCGCACAATGGCAAATGTCACTTTGACATTGAACTTTACCTGCTTACTCCTTACTTGCTTATTTGTTAATGAAAAACATACAGTTAATTCATCCCCTGCTTCTTGGTGTGCTATGTAACAAGCTGAAAGAAAATCAAATAGCAGCCGGTCAGCTCACAGCTACAGACTACTAATTGGTTTCCATTGGGACTGCTAACAATGCAAATTAAGCCATTTCTTAGCTAGTGAAGCTGGCAGTGTAAAAACATTTCCCCTCTGTGTAACAGGCGCACATGGTGAAATAAAACAACAAAAATCAGTGTGTATTGTCATAGTGCCCCTGGAAGGTGCTCTCACAGCACACCTCATGAAAGCTGAGTCATCCCTGGCAAAATGATCCTGTGAGGGTTTTTTTTCTCCCCCTCAAACGGGGGGGATTCAGCAGTTAACGTTTCCATTGGAGTGAAAGTAGTTCAGCACATGGCAATTTTAACAGGGTGCTTTTCCAGGGAGCAGACATCTGTGGAATGCAGGTCGTCTGCCCTGCTCTTGACACAGCCATTGCCTTTGCATGTTGCGTGAGTTTGACTTTAAATAGATGACTATTATGACAAGCCTTTGAACAGCCAGTGTGTCCCACCCAATTGTGCCCTGCTGATGAAAACCATAATAAATCTCCCTATCTGTTCTGCTTGCTTTCTGTGACAGCCCGCATGCAGACTAACACAAGGGGTATGTTAATAATGCCAGTGCATGACATTTCCAAAATATCTCCTGCAATACTCTCTAAGCAGTTGTCCATTCGGTCCACATGTCACCCGCTGCACTTCGGCCTATTGGCCCATCCAGTAAGAAGTGTGGTATTTTCACTCCAGGGGTGCTTGTACACCCTTCTCCTTTCATTCATTTTCCTGGGAGGTGATGTGATTTCTGTGCCTGTAGGACAAACAGACAACAGTTTGTCTGCAGCTGGTGACAGGAGGCGGGACTTGCAGGCATTCATTCTCAGGGTCACCCAAGGGCAGGGGAACCCAAGGGTAGAGAAACCTGTGTGTGTGTCTAATTTTAGGTAAAGTTTGTAGAATTTTCAACTTCAGCATAGACGACTGGGGACAGCTTGTCTGATTTAGTTTCACAACAGTTAGATTTATCATGAGCTAAAAGACCGTCCCTGTCTTCAGTGGTGTCAGTTTAAGGTCACTTAAGTTTAACGTTACCTACAAGGAAATCCCAGAGGTAAGCACAGCAGCGGTTGGTTGGCACCAATGGGTCACGACAACCGAAGAGGTCGTAAGATAAATCCCAGGGGTTGTGATGATTAACGGCATAGGAAAGAAGAAACAATGTCAAAATTAGGTTTGTTTCAGACTTCGCACTAATGTTGGCTTTTTGACCTCCTTCCTCTTTAGCTAGCTGGCCGCAATGGTTAGAGATTTGCAACCTGGTGCCCACAAAATACTGTAGATATTGCATTGTTTTACCAGGTCATAGGCGGCAGAGGTTAGGAACTACTGAACAACTGGATGTCAGCATCTGTGTGAACACTACATAAAAGGAGATCATGAGGTCATGGAAGTACTACAGGTAATTCTGTAGACATAATATTTTATGAGGCCTTTGAACCTTTATATGTATGACTGTGACTTTCAGTCAACTGTTAATACAGCTGAATACAGGATGTCTTAACATGTCTGCTCTCATGTTTAGCTGTATGTATGGTGTCAAATGTCAGGTGATTTCATTTTCATTCAAGACCTCAGATGTTTACATTGTACATGTGTAAGTAATAAATGTAATCTTGAGTCTGTAGATGGCAGCAACACTCTTGGCCAATCTGTCTCAATAAAATGGAAATAAAAATCTTTTGTCTTGCCGGTCAAGGGCTGCCAACTGAAATTGAAATTAATTTGAATAATCCAGCGTGAAGAAAAAAAAAACTGCAATTGTGAAATAAATCTGGTCGACACCAACAAGAGTTGTTTCACTGTCTTCCCTTGTATACCTGTGCACATATACAGGTCAAATGCATGCATAGTCACACTCTCAGTATATTTTTAAAAGCTGCCATATGGATGTTAGTTGTTTTTTTTAAACAACATGCAGAAATGGATTCGTATAGAGTAACAGCTTCAACTTCACCCACGTGTTGATCACAACTCTGGGTCATTATGCAGCAGAAGAAGCCACATAAAATGTCAGTTTTATTCTGCTCACTTGGTCAAACTGTCAATAGACTGGCTGAACATGACTGATTCTATTTGACTATCTTTACACAGTTATCAACAGTGTTATTAAGCGCTGACATCACAATTTTGGGGGGTTGTGTGTAAGGAGGGTGCTGATTATGTAAGCCATTTACATTTCTTCTAATTTGAGAGTGACTGGCTCAGCGAAATGAGAGACTTTCAGCCTCGGTAGCTTTCAAGCTCCCCTCAGACTAATACTGAAGAGCTGTGTGAAATAAAACCTCTCAGTGAGCTGCCTCTCAGCTTTTAAGAGTTGTCATTGGTGCATCTGTTGAAAGAAGGAGCGCCTACAAGGATGAACATCAGGGTAAAGCTCCTATGTGCTGACACGAGGCTCACATGTGGCTCCCATCTCTCTGCATG
This sequence comes from Micropterus salmoides, assembly GCF_014851395.1. NCBI lineage: Eukaryota > Metazoa > Chordata > Actinopteri > Centrarchiformes > Centrarchidae > Micropterus > Micropterus salmoides. The sequence continues at coordinate 9,279,891 of NW_024044348.1, read as the reverse complement.
CAGATACAGTACCAAATACAACATACGTCACTCTGTCTGTCACTCACTTGCTCACTCAGGCTTACATCAGCCCTCTCTCGCTCCCTGAAGCATCATGCCTCAACATCTGGCTCTCCATCCCCTCCCTCTTCTGGGTCACATCCCACTCAGGCAGAGGAGATTTTAAGTCCTTAGGTGTTTAGACCCTCTCCAAGGTGGTTTGACCAGCTGGCTTTTGATCTTCCTCCGGGGTTCCTTCGGGAGTGTATCTGTTTGGGGGAAAGGGGTGTTTCCCCAGGGATAGCAACAGGGTTGCAGTTGTAGATGTAGAATCAGAAGGAGTTGAGGAGGCCATGGCCTTAGATGAACGCAGATGAAAAAAACATGTTTGTATGTTCTGCCACCCCACTTTGGGTTGCGGTATCTTGTGAACACAGTAACTTAAGACACATATGAAACATTTCAGTAAAACATACAGTACTGTTCATATTCATGCTACCTGACGATTGTGCATATGTTATGTTTGGGAAGGATGTTCACAGTCACATTTTCCCCAAATGTCTACATTAGAAAGGTCAGGAATTAAAAGGGTAGCATTCAAATTATTTTACTGAAATAAGGCCAATTTACCCATCAGGTTAAGCTTCTTTGCAAAAGGTGTGGGAAAAAGAGTTCTATATCTGAAAGGCACAAAATGCCATGAATTAAAAGGATTAAAAGGAATATAGTTTTGACTTCCAAGTGAAACCTTGACAGAAGCATATATTTCAGCTGTGATAATGTTAATTTGACCACAAAATGCACTTAAAGTTTGAAATGGACTCATTATGCAGATTGGGCCCTGTCAGTGCTATGTTACCGCATATTTTATATTTTTATTGTACTTCAGTGTTGTAGCTGGTTGAAGTAAAGCTCAATTTTAACTGTTTTACATGCTGTTGGGTAATTTAATCTATAATCATGTATAATTATATGTTTTGTATGTAAAATCGTAATCGTAGTAAAGTAAACTACAGCTTTGTGATACATGTGGTGGAGTAAAAAGTACAATATGTGTCTCTGAAATGTTGTGGAGTAGAAGTATAAAGTAGCATTAATTGGATAAATCTGTATACAAGTAAATAAGTGCTTTACTAAGTGTACTTTCCACCACTGGTTCTAATCAAGTGAATCAATCATGTGAAAATCATGTTTCTCTTTTAGAAAAGGAGCAAATGCTCCTTTATAGGTTTGAAAAATATTCTACATAGGCTAAAACAACTCGTCATAAAGACTTTGAATGTCTTAAAAACAGGGCTGTATTTCTTCTTTGTGAAAAGTTGACAATTTGGTGATACATGATTTTCACAGGACAGCAATGAAAGTGAATATTATTACATTCAATATCTATTTACAATTACAGGTTGTTTGAATCTACTACAGTAATAATGACAGGGCATTAGTCAGCACACGTTCCTTTCGTTTGTGTGTGTGTGTGTGTGTGTGCGGTAATGTGTAGTTTTAAATATTTTAAATCCTTCAGGTGCACTTGATTTATCTAATTGATAGCATCTCGACAGTGTTGAGGGTCAATGATTATGAGCCACACCTGATCAGAGCTACCAGGGACATTAAATGTGCATTAAAAGATTTTCTAAAGTGGATAATAAAATGCTTATCGACATGCTTGGATTAGGCCACAGGGTGAGATGGGGATGTAGATATATTTTTTAATATCTTTAACTTTCAATCAGAAAATGTGCTCATGCAGGTAAAATCATAATTAAAGAAGGACCACAGGCTCAGAAAATACAGAGTCTGTAACAAGCTATTGTGGTATTATTGGAGCTTTGAGCGCTGGGTACACCTGAACTCAGTGGGTGCTTGGAGGGGAGGAGGTACCGTTACATGCTGATTGCAATTGGGGAGGGTGAGAGGAGGGGGATCCATTGTATATTTATAGATCCTAGCAGGTTAATCTGGCTATGCTGCTTTCAAATTAATAGTGCATCACAACACAATATCTAATTCAATTAAATGTATAGCTACACCAAGATGCTATTAAATATCTGTACATGGCTACTTTTCTACTTTGCCTTAACAGTCACAATTATAGACATTATCTTTTTGACTTTTCTGATTAAGTGGCAGTGATACAAAGACCCCTCAGGGTGTCTGAATGTGCTACAATATTGGCACAATAATAAAGTCAATGTTCTGGGGCATTCTCCCAGCTCAGAACAAGTTTTTTTTCAGAGATAATTGCATTTGGGATTATGAAAGTTTTGTCTTTATTTTATTGGGAGTGACTCTCAGGCATAAGTATGCGCGCGCACACGCACGCACACACATTCACACACTGAAGACTAGTGATCAAATCCCTGCTCATTCACAAATCAATATACACTGAACTCATACCCCTCACTGCATGGACAGTATGAACTGTGTTACTGTGCAAAACAAGATTAAGGTAATTCAAGTATTAGACGTAAACCAATGTGACTCTTTAAGTAGAAGTACCAATATATTAATGTAAAAGTATTCTAAGTCTTACATGAAGTGGCAATAATCTATATTTTTATTATTACAATGTATCAAATGACCACGTGAAAACAATGTGACACTGTTAAAGGGATCACTTGTTGTGATAAACCTACAGAGAATTAACACCTGAATCTGCAGCTCCCCTCGGCTTTGTGAGCTTTATAATTTTCCAGCTCATTGTTAAGGTGTCCAGCCCACTGTTCACTACCTGCTCAGCACCAAACAGCTGACAGACACAGAGACTACCTGGTGAAGATAGTGGAACATTTTGCAGCTAAAGAGCCAGATATTTCCCCCAGGAGTTGGTAGAGAAAAAACTAAATCAGAGCTAAAAGCGAGTGAATCATAGACTTATATTCACAGAAACACGACTCCAAATGAATAATAATGTTCCCCCGTAAGTGCTATATGTGTTAATACGCAACAGTTTGCAACCGTTGGCCATACAAACTTTTGTGTGTGTGCTGTTTCCCATGACCCCAAGAGACCAAAAAATCTGTTATGAAAGTGCTTGTTCTGCAGACAAATGGCTGCTGTGTGATTTATAATATATTACTGAATTAGATTATAATACTGATGCATCAATATGTAAGTTGTATTTTACTGCTGTAACTGGTCAAGTTTGAGCTACTAAGGGCAGCTGAGGCTCAGAAGGTAGAGTGGGCCGCCCACTAATCGGAATATCAATAGTTCAATCCCCGGCTCCTCCAGTCTGCATGTTGAAGTGTCCTTGGGCAAAAACCCGAGTGTTTGTGAATGCTTAGTTTTTGTGTCTGATGTGCAGTTGACATCTTGCAAGGTAACTTTTGGCATCAGTGTGTGAATGGGTTGAATGTGACAGGGAGTGTAAAGTGCGCAAGACTAGAAAGGTGCTCTATACAGACCATTTACTTTATGAATACTATTAGGTAGTTTAGTCTAGTAATTCCCAACATAGGTGTCGAAAGAGACATCTGAGGGGTTGTGAGATAATTAATGGGGCATAAAGAAAAACAAATGTTCTGCTTCACAAATTTGATTTCATATTTTGTACTTTGCATTAATATTTGTTTTTCTGGGGAATATCAAATCTCACCTGCAAACAAACAATTAAAACCATGACATTAACTCATTCAGCTGACACTTTTATCCAAAGCAACTGCTAATTATCTCAGAGGTTACACACCTCTGGGGCAACTAGTGTCTTGCTCAGGTACACACTGGTGGATGCGTCACTGTGCGGAGTTGATCCCGGGTCTCCCACACCAAAGGTATGTGTCTTATCCACTGCACCATCACCACACTCCACTGATTTAATCTTTAACAATGCACACAATATTTTCCTGAAATGTGGTGGAGTAGTAGTATAAAATAACATAAATACTAAAGTACACTGAGTATTTTATAGTCAGACTTATACGTTTAGTTTAATACAACAAACATAATTCAGTGGTGAAATCATTTCACTTATGGTATTCTAACTTCTTTATTATACTTCCTAAATGTCTATACAAGTTTTTACCTTAATGTCTTTGAGCACTGGTAATTTCACTAATGTCAAAAAGAATTACACGTAGCAATCTTAGTTCAACTTTTTATTACAAAACTTTTTTTGTCCAAATTGTTTATTTTAACCATTAACCGTTTTATGCCATCATATGTGCACACATGCCCACTTCCAAATATACTGAACCTTTTCCTCAGGTCTAACATCACAGTGCATTCAGGAGCTTCAAATGAGTAAAATATATGCAGGATCTCACTAGGAAGTTGCCCACAAACAAAACAAATTACAACTTATTGAAGTTATTAATATGGATTTTGAAGGACTGGTCCCCTGAACTGGATCCAGCTTGTCACTCTCTGTGTATGATAAAGAATATAATGGGGAAAAAATGCACACTAAGTGTAAAGGAATGCATACACTTTGCGTTGCAAGTGTTACCAGCCCGTCTCCATACAGATTGCGACTCGATACTGAATATTCTTTTTATCTGCGGCTCAATTAACCAACTTTAAGTTCACAAAAAAAAAAGGCATTGACTTTAAACCAAAATACTGTATGTTTAGTGACCTAAATTGGTCACAGGTTCAGTCATGAATGTCAAACAGCCCATGCACGCAGCTGGTGCTGACAAAACCTCAATCAACCCAGTGCCAACTTTAAATTAGAACAACGCAAAACACTAACACTCTTACCTTTGCAGTGTTACAACTACTGCTACACAAGTTCAGTGCCAATGTGTCACTCTTATAGACACAAGAGTGGTTTCTTCCCACAATCACTCTGATGAACAGTTAACATCAGTCATATACTGTCAATAACCCTGTAACACCAAAATATCCACTTACTTCCATTATAGATTATATTTTTACAGTTTAACACGTACACATCATCGTGCACTGTCAATCCTACATGTTGTATACTGTATAAAGACATGTATACATGCATATACTGTACATAAATATCCACTCCATGTATATCCTTTCTGTATTTATTACTTTGCACTTTTTGTATTGTATTATTGTGTTGTTTATTATTGTTTGAGTTGTTGGTCATTTATATATATTTTATTTATATATACTGTATTTTTTCCACATACTTGTGTACATAATTGTCCTGTCTATTCTTACCATACCCAGCTTTGTTGTCCTTGTTCTTAGCTAATATATTTTTTAAAAAGAGTAATATGTGTACACATACTTACACACACTAACCGTGGGCGGGCATGGTGGGGTTAGCCTACATTTTTAGCCTACATTTTTCCAGTTCGCACGTATCGATTTTTAGGGGCATATGCGAGCAAAATGGTTGCACTGTAGAGCCCTATGTTTATTTTTTCAATGGACTATTTTTACAAAAATGTTCTAATGTTACTTATCATGACAAACTCCACCGCCTGTATATCCAACAGACGTTTTTAAAATTGGCGGGCTGTTTGAACTGTCACTGACCTTCCCAATTGTCGCTCTGCTGCTCATGTAGCTTTTCATAAGCAAGCAACAGTTTTAGAGTAATAATCTTGTTTTGTGGCTAGCTCCCCCACATTCAACAACATGTTAGTTATTGTATGCCAGAGGTGTAGTTTTTCTGTCCACTCTGACAGTAGTGCTAAATCAACTCTTAATACATAATGACCAAGGTAAATAATGTTACTGATTGGTTTTGCGTGTGCGGATAACATTAACCTATGCGTGGTTGGTAGCTAATATCAGTAATATTGCTACTCTGCTGTCTAGGCATCTTTGGCTGCTAATTCATGCTTTTATGTTTTCTACTTATGTGCAGTATTTGCATTGGTTTTTGCCATTGTGAAATATGAATACTCACAAATACTTAATATTGTGAGTGTTATAGGTTTAACTGCTTCTCTAATATATCCCCTCTTGGTTGTTGCTGTTGTTTTGGGGTTTCCTTTTTGCATTCAAAACCTTAAGTAAATTATGTAAGTACTCACTATGCAGAAAAGTGGTTCCTCAGTGTTTCACCCTTATTTATGATGTTTTTGGATTAATAACACGGCTGCATCAATGTGTATGTTGCATTTCACTGCTGGAGATGTTTAAAGTTGTGCTAATTTTAACTGCTTTATATATGGTTACATCCATGTTTTCATAAACTATGTTATATTTTAAGAACAGGCTGTCCGCTTCATGCCATAAATAATTTTAGTATACTAGTATACAGTAATATTGTCAGGCTGCTGCTGATGCATATTAGGTGGATTGTTGGGTTTTCATTTATTCGCGTTAGTTTACACTTAATGGTCTGATGGCCCCAGCAGGATAATGGCCACATGTAAATGGTCAGGGATGTTTTACTTACATCCATGTGGTTAGTGCTAATTAGCCCAAACACAGTAGATTCCAATTAATAGATGGCATCCAGCTCAAAATTCAACTTGAAGTAGTAAAATAATTAAATTGTACATACTTATTGTTATTTCTAATCACATACGCCACAAAATGTACATATATTTATAAAACGATATAACGCATCCATAAGACATTATAACAGTTGTTATAATCACTTACAAACATTCATTAGCCGCTATAGCAAGTTGATAATGTATTAAGACCTTTTGATTTGAGTTTAATAACTAATAGTAATACCAGTTTATATCAATGTTTATAGTAATGTTTAAAGTTATATAGCATGTCTTTGTTTGCTTTAAGTAAAGTGTTAAAATGTCCACCCCTGTGTAATATATATTACAGGTGGACATAATACCAAATGAACTAATCATAAGAACTTATAACACGTAATTGTTTGCTTTAAGTAAAGTGACACACATTTTGCGCAGGAAAACAACTTTTATTTATGTTTCTTCACTTTATGAACAATCTATATAAATTTTTAACATTTTGCAGTTTAGCACAAAAACACAACATAATTACATCAAGGAAACTCATTCTCAGGGTGGTGAAAGATCGCTCAAGAGAAGACCTGTTGCCGACCTTATAACATCATGTAAAAAGAGGCTCAGATGTTGCCATGGATGAAAGGCGAGCCTATGGACAGGCCCTAACAGATGCAGTGGATTGGAGACATCGTGTCAACCGCTCCACAAAACGTATTAAAGGACATTTAAAAGTGATTGAATGGGAATACTGGTTGGGCAGTAGGGATGAGAATCTCTTGGCACCTCACGACTATTTGATTACAATTCAGTCCTAAGTCATAAGTCATTATAGTGATGACCTTCATAGAAAGTGTTACCATTTTTTCTACATTTATTCATATACAGAGCCCCTTTATCTAACTGCTAATCAACTTGTACTTTTGATTATGATGGTATTTTACAATTTAAAGATAAACTGGTTAAAGTGTATGTGGCAGCTTTGTTAATGTGACTTGCTTTAATCTGATTAAAATCACTAGTGCATGTAAGTGCAAAAATGTAACTCAGAGTCTTGTAAATCTTCAGTACATTGTCTCACCTTGTTGCACTTCCCTGAGACTTTCCTCCTCCCTCAGATTAAGTCAGGGTGGAATATGACAGTGGATAATATTTCTGCAGTTCTTGCTTTTTCTTTTTTTGTTGTTGATGTTTTTTTTCCATGCCTGCATGAGAAGCCAGGAGCTGTTGATGGGCTGTGCCTCCAATCTCTTGTGTATGTGTCAAAAAAAAATTTGGTGGAGGGGTTGGGGTTGCCGGGGGTGTGTGTTGAAGGTGGGGGGTTGCAAGTTGCTGGGGCGTAAAAAGTCCACTACTATTTGTCACCATCAGCTCTGTGCTTTGCTGTCAGTAGTGCCCGCCTGCATGCTGCACCAAAGGCCTCTGGGAGCCCTGTGTCGCTCAGCGTGCATCTGCCAGGCAGGAACCTGAATGCCTGTTGGTCCCTCTGCATGAGAGTGTGATGGAGAGGGTACAAAAGAGAAAGCTTCGCCCTAACTATCTACGTCTCGATGGACCACTACCCGAGGGTCACTTAACCAACAGGGGTTGAGCTATTTCTGTCAAGAAGCTAATCTGTGAGCTACTGTTGAGCTGACCACTATTATCTGTGCAAGCCAATACAATTTTATTTAATTGACCGCAATGATTGTGGGTTTGAGGATGTTGTTTTATAAGCAATGATTAGGGGAAAGTGGACACATTTCAGTAGGAGCTTATTATTAAAGATCATAATTGCTTTGTCTAATAATTAATCTGGCTCTCTTCATTATCATTTTTATCTAGACTTTGTGAACAGAGCTGGCACTGGGGGACTGACCTACACTTTAAAGGTGTTTTGAGGGAATCCTTAAGTGAAGTGTTTGCATGGATATTTACAATGGATATAATGTTATGTTTGGAATAGTGATGGGAATTACAGCTCTTTGAAGGGAGGCGGACCTTATGGCTCTGTAACTTTCTGAGGGCCGGCTCTTCAATTAGTGCCTCTTCTGCTGGTCACTGCCTAAGTTACATTCTTATTTGTTACAAGAAATTAATATGCCAGATGCTTCATCTGCAATACATTGAAATATTCTGTCATATTGATGGTTAAAAAGTGGGATATGACAAGAATAACTATACTGGTTGTATAACAAAAATTACATCCTACTAATGAAAAAAATATATATTTCTGCTCTATTTGAAAGTGTAATTTGTTCATTGTCATGCATTTGTTTTTATACAGGTGAACATGAATGCTTAAGACAGAACTATGTGTGTCTGTATAAGGGGATTTGTGGATCTACTTTATGTAAAAGAGAAGGCAAGAATGGAGACGTGAGCAACATCTCCTGTCCAGAAACACACACACACACTCACACTGGTCCTCTCCTGGGCCAGTGCTTCCTTTCCACATAATTCATCTCTCTTGGCACACAGGTCATCAGCTCAACATGGTAATGAATGAATGAATTCCCCAGCATGCCGAAGTAAACGGACATCACAAGATGTGCCTAGGATGTCTTAGTCAAGCTGTCTCTTGCATTAAGGTTATATAACTGAGGGAGTGGAAAAGGACGTGTGTGTGTGTGTGTGTGTGTGTGTGTGTGTGTGTGTGTGTGTGTGTGTGTTTATGTCAAGTGTTTGTGTGTGAGTGGGTGCGAGCTCAGTTCCTTTATATCACAATTGAATTCTGACTTTGCTCTTTTGAGGATTATGGAGGTGGCAGATAGCTTCAAAGACTAGCGTTTCCAAAGGTCAATGTGACTTATTCTCGATCTCAGTTTTTCAGTCTAGCAGAAAATAAAATACCATTTCAATATCAGTGAATCTTCATCAATCCTACAGATTCTACTGTGGCTCTACTAAATGCTTCATTACTTGCCATCCACCTAAACCCCCTACAAAAAACTGTAACTGATGTGGAAAGATTAAGGAAAGTTGAGTAACATTTAAATCTGGTCACTCCATTAGGGCCGCACCTCACACCATAATTAATTTTAATTTATTTAATTGATTTAAATAATTGATATTTTTTAGCTGAATAAATTTTTTGTTGTATAAAACAAAAGTAAAAAATTACAAATCTGAAAGTGACATCTTCAAATTCTATTTTGATGCTTGTTTAAAACATATGTAAATCCAATGAAATCTGATGAAAAATGTTTAGCTTTTTTGTTTGATAAATGGCGTAAGTGAGTAATTGATTATCAAAACTTTTGTGGATTAATTTTCTGTGCATGTATTTAAAATTTTAAATCAGTGTTTTCACATTTTTGACATATTTATTTTTAATTTAAAGGGGCATTATGGAGTTTCCAGCCACTAGCGGTGCGGTTTTAAGATTGCAGCCAGGCGTGTGCTCGTACGCGTGTTTTCGCTGGAACTCATGAGCGAGCATCATCCGAAACACTACCACTTTCATACAGAAATCCTCTTCAGAAATCAGAAATCTTTCACCGGAGGCTCAGCAGTGTCAGCACAGCTAAATGTTTTGGATGATAACGAAACGGATAGTGAGCTGAGCTGAATATTATAACGAGATTGTGTAACACTTTATAATAATAAGACCGCAGTAAGTAAATTTACTGTAGTGTCATTGGATTGCTCTTCCTCTGGGTTGTATATTATGTGGGCCATGTTAGTTACAGGGACTGAGAGGTGGAGAAGCTGTGTACCCGAGTATCGGTAAAAGGCAATAAATCTAAATTGAACGTCACGAAGCAAACAGCGGCAGGCCCGAGCTAATGTAGCGTTAGCTGGCTGCTCCTGGCTGCATCACTATAGGATAGTAAACAAATCGTTCCACATTTGCTTTTTACCGTTACATCATTTCTTGCAGGCTTTAACACTTTGACATAATATCTGTGGTACACAGGAAAGTAACATGGGTCGTGTTAGTTGGTGAATTAATGTCGAAAGCAATCGGATAACGTTAGCAACTGCTCGGTGTTAGCTGGTGAGCTAACGTGACTTTCTCTGTGTTTCTCCAGCTTTACTAACGCTCACTTTGTTCTTACTCGACATCATCTGAACCTGTTTGGTCTGAAGTACATGAACCTTTATTCTTGTTTTGTGTCCTTATGTGGAACCTGTTGTTGGGAGCCGTTTTTTTTATGGTGTTAGTGGACTGCATGTCGTTAGCTGCTGAGTTGTTGCTGTAGTGTGAGAGAGTGCGCACAGAGCTGAATCCGACCTGGAGACCTCATATTAAAAGCAGAATAGTGGCTGATGCGAGCAACGGAGAAAACAGGCATGTGCTTCATTTCTAAGTGAGTTTTGAGCCCATTGACAATAAGGCAATGACAATTTTATTTATTAAAATCAAAAACTTACATATAGCCCCTTTAATGGTCATTAATATAAATGTTTTTCTATTCTTTTGTGTTTTTTGTAGTTATATTGGCCCCTGCCTCTTTATCAGAACTAATTTATCACCTATTTTATTGTATGTATGTTAAATTGGGTGGACATATTAGACCAATTTCTTTAATTTCGATCCATAGCTGGGACACCTGCCATTTTTGCAACTTTATTGCAGATCCTGTGGGTATGTTTGCAGGAACATATAATCTATTTAACTTAAAATGTAATTGAAAGGACTGACATCTTACTGTGTAACAGCAAACTGGAGAGTTGTTCAGCACTGGCGAAGTCCTTGCCACTTTGTAGGTCAGCTTGGGGTTCCCCAATGTGTCAGACGTTGTTCACATCCCATTAACTCGCTGTTAAAGCGCCTCAGACTTACAACAACACCTCCTGTATCCTGTTTTTCCTGACTTTGATGGAGTAGTGATTCTGATAGGAGGCTCTTGCGCCATGTGACTGTGTGTGAAGCCAGTCAGCGTGTGCAGCCACGGAGGATCATGTGCACATGTGTCGTTTGTTTAGTCCCCCTGTCGCTTTACTAGCTGCCAGCTCTGTCTGCATACAGCGCAGAGGAGAGAGATACGTGTGTGTATGTGAGAGTAATGTTGAGTGGGAAAAAAAACATAACAAGGGTTTGTGTAAGTGTGTGTGTGTGTGTGTGTGAGAGAGACAGAGAGAGAGGGAATAGTGAGTCAGTGAGAGTTGTAAATTTGGATCTAGTCGTAGACTAGTGTTTGGAAGCCCTGTGGAAACATGATCACAGTTTCCCCAGATTCAATTTTATTTCATTCCTCGACTCCAAAACTGTATTCTGGCTTTGAACTAAAGACTCCTTCTTAAAAAACAGCAGCTGTATTAAGGACCATACCAGGGTTTCAGGCACATTGCTTGGACAATCTGAAAGCAGTGAAATGTATGGGGTTGATTGTTCTTATGTAGTTTGTATGATTCTTTGGCAATATTGTTGTTAAACATTCATGCCAATAAAACTAATTTGAATTGAATTGAATTGAATTGAAGTGAAAAGCAGATTCCACATGGTTGGTCTGTGTTGCCTACTTCATGTAGTGATTCCTGTTTCTACTTCCACCACTGTAAATATTCACTCCTAGTACACAATTCACCTCTGAGTTGGCAGCGATGAAGACAGTGGGCTTTTACAGAAGAGACAGGACAAGTCAGATCAAGTCTTTACTGGCAGATATTCTCTTATGTCTGCTCCATGTTTTCAAATTAAACTCAGCAATAAAAAATCAGTTCACATTCTTTTGAATCTGTCTTAAAACAATGGGCAATATGTACAACATTATTCTATTTTTTACATTGGAATTAATCCAGAAAGTGTCTTTACAGTCAGTATGTGGAGAAGGAGCAGAAGTAACACTATTATTTTCACAAATCCACACTAACACTACTGATGTCGCTGATTGTTGAAGTTTCAGTTCAGTTTATTTTCTGTTATAATAAATAATTGGTATGTATTGGCATTGTGTCTTTCCCGTTTTTGTCATGGTCTGTGGATTTAGGTATGACAGTATGATATGCAAAAAAGTCCCCAGTCTGAACTGAACCTGGGACCTTGTGCTTATCTGTTATGTGTATTAAATCGTGAACCAGGATTCCCACTGATCCACTTACTTCCCCACTGTGACTACCAGCTTCTCGGTCCACTTTAAAACCTAGCAGATCTTTTTTCCACCTTTGTATATTTTATGCAATTTGTTGATGGATCTTGGGACTTCTTGAGCGTGCTGCACCCTCCCCCATGTTGATCAAGAAAATTACTTTCTAGGATTCAGCCAACAGTAAAGTGGACTCTCACAAAGACATGTAATGAATGTACACAGCGCCTCAGGGAAGCTTGTAATACTTACACATGGACATCCATGGATGCCTCATTATGATAATTCTTTGGTCCTGAAATGAGAATGTGCAGCTGAGATCCTGAGGCTGAGGCTTAGCGTGCCTCTCTCAGCAATTCAATGTAAGCTTTCTGATTATCAGTAAAACATTACGAACTGAGAGCAAGTGGGTCAAGTGCTGCAACCCGTTCTCATTCACAACTCGTCACATATGGACCCTGGTTAACATCCTTGGTGTCACTTTTTAATGTCTTGGGTACCCTTTAGCGTAATTTTTGCACATGTAGGGCAACTTACCAAGAATATATATGCAATGTCCCGTTAGACTTTCAAAATAAAACTAGTGGTTAACGTTGTGAAATGGCACATGGTTAACACTGTGAAACGTCGCCATTTGGTTAGGTTTAGGCAACAAAACTACTTGGTTAGGTTTAGGAAAAGATCATGGTTTTGGATGAAATAACTATTACTTTTGTAACTTAACTAAATATAATCATTGTTGACTTTTTATTTCACATGGTAAACAAACACCAGTCTCCTGGGTGAAAGTCCAGTTTCTGACCCACCTGTCCACTGTTATTTATAATAAGCCTACTTTTAGCATTGAACAATGACACTGGTGGGCGTCAAGTACCTGATGCTGGTGCTATGATATTTGTGGGTCAAGTTAGTCTGGAAGTTGTGATTTGTTCTCCCTCTTGACCTGCTTTCGAATCAGCTAAAAATCCACTTTATAAATCTTGTTCTTGGGTTTCATGTGAGTTCAATTTAAAGCTGGAGTTTAATAGAATTCCAACAAAACATCAAAGTTGAAAGGAAAACAGTTAACACAACTAATGTTTCCTTTCACAATTTTGAACATTTTTCACTTTTAAAATTAAAAGCAGCAGCCAGCTTGAATACACTTTTTAGGGGTGAATCAAATTTCATGTTTTATTTGTATTGCAGCCTTCAACCTCACCGAGGAGAACTGTGACCATCCAGAAACACACACATTTGCATATGCACATTCACAAACTGACACCTATCATCCACATGCACACAAACAATCACACGCTCTTAAGTCAGCAGTTAAGCTGAAGCCTCCCTGAAAGAGCGGTAGGCTATTAAATGACTGTAATTTGGAACAGGTGGAAGGGAGCAGCCAACTAATGATATATATTTAAGTTTAATTTTCTCTAAGCCTGGTTGCTCAGATGTAGGTCACATGGTGATTCATCACAGAATCATCCTTGCAAAAACAAAAAAACCCGACAACATGGAGACGTTAAGTGTGTGGGAGCTGCATAAGCCAACGCAATGCCTCCTTCCATCTCTCTCGATATCTCCCTCTGTCTCTCTTGGTCATTTTCATTCTGTTTGCAGCTCAACGCCTTCACCATTTGTCCGCACGACTCAGCGCAATCATCCTATCTGCCTTGACAAGAAGGGTCTTGCCAGACGCTCATTTGGAAATGGGTTAGGGCTGCATCAGTGACTCAATTGAGATGCATCTGAGGATGTTAGTCTTGCTCTGGGCCGCTGCAGTTGTCGGTGACGTGGCTACAGCTTCGATCAGAAGGAAGCCTGTTTTCTATTCACTCAGACGTTCTCATTAATGTCAACCTGACGTGACAGTGAGGAAAATCTGCAGTACTATTTTATACACACTTTGTTCCCTGTTGTGCTGCGCTGTCAAATGAATAGTATTCAAAGTAGTTGTGACAGCTGAACTTTTCCTTATAGTGATATTTGTTGAGTGTTTTACGCACATAGATGGTGTATTGTGACACAAGCTTTGACAAACGCTGATATCTGGAAATCTTTAGGTGAATGTCTTAAAATGAGGTGATGTCAAACGTTTTCAGGCTACTTTGAACTGTAAAACCTCTGCTGTCAGATAATACAGTACGTACCCAGCCCCAGTCTTAGTCGACTGGACCGATTTCCTCCCAGGGCGGTTTTTATCAGGTTGAGTTCCAAGTAGTGATGTAACTAGGAGTTGACCTCACTAACTCTCAGTGGCAGGGGGGGAAGCCTACACATAAAGCCAGTGAGCTGGATAGGACTTGACACCATTGTATGAACCTGTCAAAGCCTTACTCATTTTCATGGTTCAGTCAGTTCTCAACTTAAGTGATTTGGGGTTGATATATCCTCCAAACCTACAATTAGAGCATGCAGAAAGGATAACAAGATATATGTTTATTTTGATATTTTGTTGCAGGTATTATTTATCAAACAAAAACAGTAAAACATTAGCTGATAGCCAAAGATCCTGTAATGGCAAAAGTAGGAATAACCGCACAACATTCACGCCTTGAACAGCCTGTATAAAAGGAGCTAAACTTTTGCAGCCTTTCTCTGTTTCACATCAGTGAATTTATAAGTGTTGTTCAGACACATTAAGAAAGTTTGAGGTGTTTGGGGGCACTTGAGAAAATATATTTTTTTATTATATTTTTCAGATTAGTGATGCAAACTAGTCCTTTTAAGCTAATGACGAGACGTTTCTTTTTTTGGATTTTTATGTGCAAATACAATACACCTCAGAAGGGAGGTGGTTTCAAATCAAAATTTTGTAGTTCCTCCAGTAGACTGATCTTTGGGTGTTATTTGTTTATCATCTGCTCTAGTGTTTCCAACTATTTGTTAAATGATATAGTGAAAATAATAGTCCAATATGATGGGAAATTACATATTTTTCATTGGAAAACGTGAGATTTTCTTGTGGGAGGACCCCCAACCCCCACCCCCCGACCACGACAATCACCAAAACATTCATCTAAAGCTCACATAAAACTGGGAAAACACTGAAAATTTAAGCTATTCTAATGTGCATCACATGCTCATGGACACAAGTGCAATGCTGCTGAGACAGTAGCCTCAGTGAAAGTTGAAGAAACTCGATGGTTAATTGTGGTTTAAACTCTTCTTTATGGTCCACACTTGAGGCCAAACAGTGGATCACTTCACAAATCTGAGGCAGGAAATTCAAAACAATTATGATGAAATCTTTGTCAACAAATATGCATGAGTAAAATTAAGTACAAGCTTGGTCCTTTTTCCTCAACAAAATAAACATCTTAATAAAAAAATAAAGTCCTAATTCATGAATGATTCAAGTGTACAAAGTCAAACATTTATTGAACATTTGTTATATTGTTATTGGAAAAAAATTATATTGCGATAATTATTGTTTTAATGTCCAGTCCTACTTATAACCTTTCATGATTATTACCTACCATCAGGTTTGTCTCTTGTATCTGTAAACTATTTAATAGAGCAGAAATAATAAAATAAAACTGTATTTAAAAGAAGTGTCGGTGGGCTCCAAAATCATGGTTGTCCCCAGGGAAAGATGTTGGAAAATCTGCTTAAAAAACTATGTTCTGGTGACTTTTATTTGTCTTTTTTTTTCTTTTGCATTGGCATGTCATGTCATTCTGTTAAAACAATAAGTGTGCAGCAGTGTGCTGAAATTCCAAAACTCAAGCACTAAGCCACCAAGAAAACCTTAAAAAAAATAGAGCAGTGAGTATAATTTTTTTATCAGTAAGACTTACATATGGATATTATGAATGTATATATGTAAAGGATTAATTCATATTGGTGAAACTGTAGTCTGTGTTGCATTATATGCCACTGAGTTAACCTGACTCAGTGTTGGATAAACAATTACACAAATGAAAGTATTAAGATTTATTGTTGAGCAGGTCAAACTAATGACATATAGTGTTGGTGCAGACCCTCTAATTTGTTTTTGTTTTTCTGTAATATCTGACAATATCATAATTAAGTGTTTTTCAGTGACACAGTATTTAGTGACACATTGTTTACTGAATGTGGTTTTGTAATTGTTTACTCATAAGAAGATACAGTGGTCTTGTCATGTTTTTGAAACTGTAGACCGGCATTCCTGTTACTCCACAGGATTAATATACAATCCAATGAAAGATGACAGGTATCAAATGAAATGCAGCATGATGATATATGAAATAAATGCCGTGTGAAATTGAACAACTTGAAAGTGAAATTACTGTAGTTGTTAATCAAGATAGATTTAAAGAACCATAACGATGGCTTGAAATGTCTTATGGCTATGTAATGGCTTATTTAAATTGCATAATTATAATTTACATTTATGTTGACTATTTTCAAAGCACACCACAGTGTTTCACATTTCTTTCATAATGTGTTTTTAAACCTGCCAGATTTCCATTTATTTCTGTACAAAATGAAAATCAACTTTTGAAGTCTTGAGACTTGTTTGAGGCAATCCATCACAGTGAATGTCATGTCTGCTTTTCTTATTGTCAAAGTTATGTTCTTGTTGTGTGATAAAGCAGTACAAGCATTTAAAACCAATATGCACCTGCCAACTGCATCATCACCTACTTTGAAATTTTGACAACAATAAAAGCAGATTTAAGGACATGGTATGCTAGAAAATAACTGTGGATACAATGTTTTGTCCGACCACATCAGAAGGCAAAAAAATCTAAATTCAAACAGAAATCATCTACTAGTGGCAGATCCATCTGTATGACATCTCCATCGACCGCTGAAGACCCCCTGGCAAGACTGTCATTGAAAGCTCTGGTAAAGCGAGTTTGGACCTTGAGTTGGGATTGTTTTCAAGCAACTATTCAAAAGGTCAATAATGGCCTCTCACAGTTAACCTTCAAAGACACAGTGAAATAACAAAAACACATTGCATCTGTGTTAAATCTTTAGTTTTCTTTTAGTAGGAATAAATGTCAAAAAATTTATTTGATTGTTTTTCTTTAAAAATCCCTTTTTTTGTGATGACTTGCCCTGAACACAACGGTGCATACAGACATCCATCAACTGTTGGCAAAAACTTTGTTTACATTTTCAACAGAGTGCGATTCAGCTATAAGTTAATTGTTTCTCCTTCGTTCCCCACCACCTGACACGAATACTGTGTGATGCAGTTGAAAGCTCTGGAAAAAAGGTTAAGTTTATTGTTCCGTAAATCTAGAAGAAACACATTTATAGTTCAGGTGATCTGTAGTAGATGGACTAAAACTTGCCTGGTGGTTCATTCATTTCTAATTTACAGAAAAAAACGGTTCCAAGAAAATTTTAAAAATCACTCTTTGACTATCTAAAAAGATTTGGCTATTCACAAACTGAAACTGAATTACAAATGAATGTGTTCAGGGATCTCATTACACTGAGGAATTCTGAGATTCACTTAATTGATCGCTTGGCATGCTTCTTTGAAATATCGCTTATATTTAAAAGAAATTAGACCATTGCATGAAAATGGATGACTGAAACACAGTAGATTAAGCCTGAGTTATTCGTGCTTCTTTCTCTCAAATTTGACTTTTTTTCATCATTAGGTGGAGGTTCACATTGTTCTGTCCATCTCAGGGAGAGATTAATTCATTCTTCACATTGTTGTGCAACACAAATCAGTTTTAAGACAATCCGTGGGTTTAGAGATGCTGTCAGAGAACACCGCTCGCTGATTGATTAAACTTCTCACTGCTGGACATCTGCCTCCTGTCACTACAGCGTCCCCTCCCTTTGTCTATTTTTGTAGGGTTGGAACATCATGTCATACACAATATTACAGCTACATTACAGCCTGATTGACCGTTTATCCTGCTGTGATCAAATTAATATGCATGCGTCAGAAACAATGAATGATGATATAACCATCTGGGCACTGGGCACTTGTCGTTCCAAAAATCAATTGGTATTTGGACAGTGCAAATGCCTGCACAGAGAATCCAATGTTCTGTGATGGGAAACTTCTGAGCTAACATACTACTGAGGCAGCACTGCAAAGAAAAAAGTATTTGTTAAATGTTTCTTTGTGCTTTTAAACTAATAATAGTAAATGTTCTGAGCATGTAATTTGCATATGTTGAGTGTGTGCTGTGTGTTTATGGTGGCATTATTCTGTGGTGCAATTTTCAGTTACCCTTTAATTTAAATCAAGTTAATTTACTGAATTAGTTTCGTTAATTGTTGTCCCTTTGTTGCAGTAGTAATTTGTTTGACATATTAGCATATAGGGGTGCAACAAATAATTAGCGATTAATTTGTGGCGCCATGGGGCATTAGGACACTTAACCTAACAGAGTTAAGTGAATAGAAGCAAAATCAACACTTTCAAGACCTTGAAAGCCTCCAAAATGTGGGAGCATTTCACTCTTCACTCAGCCAAAAAGGTTATGAACTTCACCATTTTCAAAGTTGTCCTTGCCTGACAGTTATGCTGGAGCATCTGAAGAGGAGGCATGTTGGCTCTCTGGATGGTGAAGGCTTGTCTCAGTGAGCTAGTTAGCTAACTAGCTAGCTTAGCTTGCCCCAGACTCCCTTAAAAAAAATCATTGTTTGTGAGTTAGAGGAAGCTTTATAAACTAAATGCTATGGAAAATTCATAATTTGTCACCTCTTGTAAATTTGGCAAATGTTAAACATTAAGTTATTCCTGTCTTTGTCTAAAAATACTGTCACTAGATAAATGATATGCCTTGTTAACAGCAGATCAGCTGCACAGGTGAGGCAAGGCACACCTTTGCACACGCAGTTAATGCTTACTGTATACTGTTTGGTCATGTCAAGGACATGATTTCAGTGGAACATGGAACTGTTGCAGAAAGTTAATTAAAATATGTTATTTTCAATTAGCACATGCCTAAAACAACATCAAGCTAAATTTAAAAGCTGATGGATAAATAAGAGGCATTGAGTAATTTTGCAATTAATAGTCAGAATAGCTGATTATTCGTTTCAATAATTTATAGATTATTCAACTATCAAAATAGTTGCAGCACTATTGGCATAACCTTGTTACTGTATTGCTGCAGTACAGTTGCCTATTTATACATATAGCAGATATGATCAACATTATCATTTATTTGGAGTCTCTGGCCAACTGGAGAATATAAAGTCCAACATTCGCTCTCCTTTTAGCTCCGTTAACTACTAAATGCTCCAAATTGTGTCTGCTGAGCATGTAGCAACAATAGATTTATTAGGGCTTTTTCACTAAAAACAGCCTTTGTTTTGCTTGATGGAACTATGATGAGACGACCTGGCTGGAGCCAAACGCAGAGACCAGGCAGGTAATAAAAATGTCCAGCTTTTATAAAACTGGCAAGGATCAATACCAGGCAGACTTGGAAGAGAAGGCAAACTTATATAGCTATGGAGCAGGGAAAGGGGCAGAAGTCCAAGCAAGCAGGGGTCCAAACAGTCAGTCAGAGAAAAAGGCTAGACCAATAAGCAGCAAGCACATAAGAGGATCTGACAGAGAGTGAGTGGGATTGGGCCACTACTACAAGGCAAATGAGGGAGTGGGAACATGTGGGCAGGGAAGGACAGGCGATGTGAATGGTGGGAACGCAGGCTTGGCAGGATGTGGAATGACAAAAGGGTTAATGCGTGGCAATGGCAAAGAGTAGACCAGAATCACATTGACATTGTGACAATGGCAATACATGAGGTCATCAAACTCTACGTCCCAATTAGGACGATAAAGGTGGTAGTTCTCCCGCCCTAACAGATGCAAAAATGCTCACAGGAGTGTTGGGATGG
Organism: Micropterus salmoides; assembly: GCF_014851395.1. NCBI lineage: Eukaryota > Metazoa > Chordata > Actinopteri > Centrarchiformes > Centrarchidae > Micropterus > Micropterus salmoides. The sequence goes on along the minus strand of NW_024044348.1, from coordinate 9,259,739 downwards.
TGTCATTGAAGCGCAATTTCTACATGAATAAACAGTCCTGAGAAGAGGTCTCATCGGGTAGAGTAAGTGAAAACATCTGTGTCAGTGACTGTGTAAGGGATCTTATTTAATTTGTTCACTTTTTATCTTAGCTAAGCGATTGTGTCTCCATTTAAAATCACTAAAGCATGTACAGCAGTAACTCTGCCTTCACACATACAGATACAACACATCTAATGGTACTCAGATAGGCAGGAGTACTGAACTCCCTCTGTTATTGTCTGACTGTGGTGTGTTCATGTGATGTGGGAACATGCTACATCCATAACTTGAGTCAAAGAGTTTTAAATGCAAAATGATAAATAAGAAAATTTAAATATATTATTATTATAAATGATTTCAATGTCTGTCTCATGAGTGGTTTTCCCATTATGCATAACTGCCTTGCTAGTGTATACTGTAAATACAGGAAGACTTTTTTCACCTTTATTTTACTATACATTATTATTTTGCATGCTATGAAAACAAAAAAAAAAGCTTTAAAATGAGATATTTCACATCAATTATAGAATTTTACAATGTTTACTTAGTGTTTAATTAATTTTTCTCTGACACTGAATGCTACTGAATGCATTTAGGATGTTTTTCATGGAACATGCGTGCTTATTTATAGGCATAATATATTATATACAGAAATAAACCACATCATGTGTGCACAGGTAATGTCATGTTAGTTGTACCCCGGGCTACCTGTCTCCTCTACACTGAGTTGTACGTATGTTTACAATTATGATTTTGGTTTTATTTATGCGTAATGACTCACAATGTTTGAGGGGGAAATTTGAGCATTTTGTGCAGCACTTTACCAAAGCATCTTAAGCATTCTGATTGTTCTGACAGTTCTAACTTATTTACATGCCACAGAAAACACAATGTTTGAATGTGTTATTAAAGCATTAGCACAATTTTTACAGTTGCTATTTGTAGATCACAGTGATGAAAGTGTCAATTGTTTCTCCTCATGTATGTATGTGGCTGGTTTTGGACTTCTGTGCTAAAAAACAACGTGCTACTCACATATCAAAAAAAGAGTAGGTGATGAGATTTTGCAAATCACTTCTACTATGTGCTAGTTTAGATTTAAGACTTGATTTTAAATTGTTGTGTGAAGGTTGTTTTGGGTGAGGGCTTAACCTAGGTTCAGGGTTGATCATTTTAATTTGTTGGAGGATCATGCTTAGCAGAATGTCTTTGTCCTTTATGTAGGACATTATAATTTTGCTCTATATTTGATGTTTGTTTGTTTGTTTGTCACTTTTCTTACTCAAATTTTAGTAATTCACTATTTTCCTATTCACATAGCTTTATAAATCAATATGATAATTTAACTCTTAATCAATAAGGTGGTTAATCTAACCATAATGGTACTTTGTTATAACTAATAACTAACTATAACTATCTAATGTGATTTAAGTTAATCAAATCAAATCAAATTTAAACTGAAGTTATTTAGCATACCATAATTTAACCAAATGTAGTCAACTGTGTAATCCAAGTTAATTTCATCCATATCTTAATGTAATGTTATCTAACTTCCGCTAATCTAATATTAATCATTCTTTTGTAACCCAAATGTAATTTAAACCAACATTTAACTAATAGGGATTAGTTGGATACTTAATCTGGCTGTAATAAAATTCAAATATAACCCAAGTGTAATCCATTTATCCTAATCTTATCTAATGTTATCAAACCCTAATGTAATCTAATCTTAGATTTAGGATAAAAGTAAAGGGTAGGCATGAGAAAAGGATGAGTTAATCTAGAATGAAGATTAGATCAATGATTAGTCTCTAATCTTGAGGGTTCAGCACAGCCGCTCTGACAGTCTGATCTGAAATACTGCATTTGTTTACTTTTATTTCTCTTCTTTTTGTTTAAAAGCATATGCAAGCATGGTGCATTGGGGGGGAGGGGGGGCTGAGACTGCCAAATAAACTCCGTGAATGAAAGAAGAAGTGTTGCTTAGTGTCAGACAGGTGTTGGACTGAGACGCCTCTGTTGAAGTCAGTAACATCATCCTCCGTTAAAGTGCATGAGTCAGAAGGCAGAAACTGTGAACGTTGGCTTTGAGACACCGACAGCCATTCAGCCAGACAGTTGGAGGTGGCCCTGTGACCGTGTGGTGGGGAATTGTACATCCTCACTGCGCGACACTTGGACGGACTCTGACAGATAAATGACCGGACATGATTAACAGCTTGTCATGCTGATTCTGGGGCATGTGGGCACCATCAGTGCCTCCAACTCTTTGCACACCAGGAGATTTCAGCAACACATAGAGTACTTAGATGTGACAAGAGTTGGCTCGAGAGAATAATTTCACATGAACATTCTCACACAGAACCACAAACACATAGAGGCACTGCTGGGCAAGCATCTGTGCAACTTTTCACCGGTATAACAAATGAAAATACAGACCTGAACTCATCACATTTAACAGTTTTTCATGCGCTTTGTACTTTGCCTGAATTTCCTAGTGTTCTTTTGGATCAATATATTTGTCACGATATTTATATTCTTTTGTTTAGGACTTCATTAATCCAGATTTCATTAAACATTTACGTATACTTCAACATCATCATCTCTCATTCGTTGTAATTAATGGACCATGTGCATATTAGCTGTCAGCTGTCTGGCTGGTTATTCAATTTTTCTTACCTTGCAGTGTAAAAATAAGGCTATTGGCTGCATTTCTAAACTTGCAACCAGATAAAACACGACCATAAACAGGTGCAAAACTGACCAAACCTATTTTTTCCAACTTGAACTCACCAATATGTGTGAAACTGAACTGATTTGACATGTTTTCATCTGTTCGTCATCATTGTTGCCATATGCCTTGGATTAACACAAGTTGTAAATGGTATGCCACAGTAGATTTTTAAATCCACCAGTGAATCAAGCCAGGAATGCTGCATTCAAAGTGTGATTTGGGGGAACTGAAATATGTCCTGCTTTAAGAACAGCATTAACTGTTTGATCATCTTGTAAGTTTGTTGCTCTACCCTAAACTGAGCGTTTTAATCAGTTTTCTTTGTTAAATTCTAGTACAAATGAAGACATCCACCCTGGAATGGACTGGAAATGTGTCCCCACTCATCTTTGGGACTGTCTACCAGCAGGGTCTATGGCGGTCCTAGAGCCAAAAGACTGGGGAAAAAAACAAACTACACATGGAGGCAACCACCCGCAGGTGATCTTCAGATTATCCCACTGTCACTATACACTAGTTTGCACTCTCTGGTTTTTCTGTTTGTTCAAAACAGCAAACGAATGCTGTTATTGTTGTAGTTGGGGGAAGAAATAACTGGGACTTAGTCACGCTGCAGAAACAGTACCTAAGGGAAATCCACACCATCCAACAGGCAGCTCAGCTCCAGTGTATTAAGAGATGAGGAGGATGAGTAAGTTTGATGGGCTTTCACAGTAAATTCCCTTAGTTCTCTTACTTCAAAGATATCCTCAAACCTGTTTTGGAGAAAATATTTTTACTGCATTATTTTCTTAGCTCTAACTCTTTGGTAAGCCTTTATAGCTTTGTGGCAGAAACCTGGCACTTCAATAGAGAGCCGAAGTGAAACTGGGATTTAAATTCAAAATCCCATTGACATTTGTAACTACGCTAATAACAAAACATTTTTTTTTTAAATTCTCAAATGTTCTCTTGTTAATTCAATATTTATGTTATTAGTGGCCTTTATTAAAGAACTTCATTTCCCATAGACTCTAGACAATTGTGGGCTAAACATCACAGCTCAACAGAAGAGGCGAGTCAATGGTCAAGGGATTGCGGTTACTTCAGACATGCTTTCAGACAACAGAGATCACAATTAGAAACATTACTTTAGTGTTGGTGAGTTGTTTAACTTTGTTAAAGAGTTGAGATACTCGGGCAGAGGTCTGCTATCTGTTCCAGAGTCTCGACTGAAAACTAAAGGGGACAGAGCGTTTGCTGTCAGGGCCCCGAGGCTCTGGAACAGCCTGCCCGAGGAAATCAGGTCAGCTGAGTCAGTGAACTCTTTTAAGTCCCTTCTTAAAACATACTTTTATAGGAGAACCTTTCCCGATCTTATTTGACTTTATTTTATCCCTTTTATTTTATTGTATTTTACTAATTTTATATTTATCTTAAACGTGTATTTTAGTCTTTTCAATGTTTTCATGCTTTTATCTTGTATTGTTTTTGTATTATTGTCTCTTGGGTATTATTGTCTTTACACTTGTTAAAGCACTTTGTAACTTGTTTTTGAAAAGTGCTCTAAAAATAAAGATTATTATTATTATTATTATAATTTGCCAAGTCAAGTTCAGGGAGACACTTAATTTTTTCAGGAAAGATGAAAGGAAGTACCACCAAGTGAAACAAAGGCTAGCCTGAACATGACGTCATGACTTCGCCTCTCTATAGTGTCTACATTAACAGTTCAGGAGTTACAATTTACTTCTAAATTACTATTTTCTTAATTTCTTCACTTGAGTAAATTTGCTTTTCTTCCTACCTTTGATACTCTCCCATTCTGAAATGCTTGACATTCATTTCTTCATTTTTACTACAACCACCATTCTAGATTTGTTTTTGTCCATGTTGAAAATTTGAATACAACATTACCAAATGGTGGACATTTGCAGAGTTGTTTTGCTCTGATAATTCTTGTCAGGAGTCCTGGTGCTGGACAGCCAGCCAGCCAGCCAGCATCATATTGAGCAGAGCAGGCAGGTCCATTCATCACTGGTTGGAGCAGTTCACTCAGCAAATGATACATTGGCAGCTGCCAGATGTGGGTCAGTTTTATCGGCCAGAATGATAATCGTTTTCTGTGTCACCATGAGATGGAGGACTTAAGAAGAGACTACACAGGTGCTGAGGTTCTCCCAAAACAAAGTATATACATGTAAGTGATGAGCCATTTCCCAGCTTATGTCTTAGAAATTAGAGAACATTTTGACATATCATTGTAGGAAAAGCAAAGGTGTAAATGACAAATTAAATGATGGCAGGATTCCATTTAGATGCTTCAGTTTCACTGTTACACTGTCATGGCTTACTGGTACACAAAAGAATAGAGCTAGCCTTTGTTAATTGTAATTCCTGTTATGACGAGTCAAAATGTCTGCTGTGAACAAGTGTCTGCCTATTCAGAAATAACTGTCAAATTATTCCAATTATCTCTAAAACAGTTAAAGGTCCCATATTATGGTTATTTTCAGGTTCATACTTTTATTTTGGGTTTCTACTAGAAAATGTTTACTTACTTTAATGTTCAAAAACTTTCTTCTGATTTGCCAACTTCCCGGAAGCCTCCTGAGGGGCAGGAACATGTTGGCATAGCACTGCTGAATCCATGTATGGAGCTAGGGCTGGCTATGTGAGACTAGGCCTGTTTCTCAATCTGCGTTCTTGTCTGTACTTGTGTTCTTGTGGACTTGAGAAAAGTCATCAGTCACAGCCAAAGTACTGTTCCAATTCAAAAGTCCGCATCTTGCCTTTGTGATGGAAAAGGATATCAGTCAGGAGAGCAGTGAATCCAACCCGGATTCGAACCCCGGTCTACGGGGTACCAACTTGACCGCAAGGCCAGGCTCCTTGGTATGGTAAAAGTTACCAGAGAAGCGCAATGGGGCTCTTAAACATTGGACTTTCAACTGCTCATACTATTCCACAGGCACGCTGGTTAAGCTGAGACAGCGGGGATTTTGCACTGCTCCCTTCAATCCACCTGGCGAATGTCCGCTCTCTGGCCAACAAAATGGACGAACTGCTGCTCCTCAACAGAACCAACTTGGACTTCTGCAGATCTGCTGCCCTCTGTTTCACCGAATCCTGGCTCACCGAGTGCATCCTGGACAGCGCACTTCACCTACCGGGATTTAATCTCATCCGCGCGGATCGCAAAAGGGAGTTCGCGGGAAAAACACGGGGAGGCGGACTCTGTTTCTATATAAACGAAGATTGGTGCACAGATGTCACAGTGTTGAAGAAATCATGCAGGCCTCACCTAGAGACATTATTTATAAACTGTAAACCATTGTTCTTGTGGACTTGCAAACCTCAGTCATGAACTTCACAAGTACAGCCAGCATATTAAGTGTCCCACCAGGGACACTAACACACTGGACCAAAGCTACACAACATTAAAGGACGCCTATCGCTCTGTTCCCCATGCAGCCTTAGGACTCTCTAATCACTGTCTGGTTCATCTTCTCCCGACACACAGGCAAAAACTGAAATCTGCTAAACCTGTTGTAAAGACTGTGAAAAGATGGACCAACAAGTCAAAGCTGGAGTTACAGGCCTGCTTTGACTGTACTGACAGGAGTGTCTTTGAGGCTGCAGCCACTGACCTGGACGAACTAACTGACACTGTGACATCTTACACCAGTTTTCGTGAGGACATGTGTGTGCCGACTAAAACCTTCAGCACATACAACAACCAAAAACCCTGGTTCACAGCGAAACTCAGGCAGCTTCATCAGACCAAGGAGGAGGACTTCAGAAGTGGGGACAGAGTCTTGTACAACCAGGCCAGGAACACGCTGACTAAAGAGGTCAAAGCTGCAAAGAGGTGCTATGCTGAAAAGCTAAATAACAGCTTTGCAGCCAACGACCCTGCGTCGTTGTGGAGAAGCCTACGGACACTCACAGACTACAAGAGACCATCGCCCAACACTGCTGGTACTCAACGACTGGCAAACGAGCTGAATGGTTTCTACTGTAGGTTTGCGAAGCCCAGAGTCACACCTCTCCCCCACTCCAACGCCATCTTCAAACAGTCACCGTCCCCCTCTGACCTCTCACCTGCACTCAAGATCTGTGAAGAGGACGTGAGCCACCTCTTCCAAAAGCAGAAGATGAGGAAGGCTCCTGGACCTGACGGTGTCTCACCATCATGCCTGAAAATCTGTGCAGACCAGCTGGCCCCCATCTTCCCTCAGATCTTCAATCAACACCATCTTCCCGGACATCTTCAGCACCAAACTCACCCAGCTCACTGTGCCAGCCTCCACCTGTCAGTGGATCACAGACTTCCTGACTGACAGGAGTCAGCAGGTGAGGCTGGGAAACATCACATCCAGCACCCGGACTATCAGCACTGGGGGTGTGTGCTCTCCCCACTGCTCTTCTCCCTCTACACCAACGACTGCACCTCAGGAGACCCATCTGTCAAACTCCTGAAGTTTGCTGATGACACAACGGTCATCAGCCTCATCCGGGACGGTGACGAGTCGGCCTACAGACGGGAGGTTGAGCAGCTGGCTCTCTGGTGCGGTCAGAACAACCTGGAGCTTAACACGCTCAAAACTGTGGAGATGACCGTGGACTTCAGGAGGAGCCCCCCCACTCTGCCCCCCATCACCATACTCAACAGCCCTGTGTCTGCTGTGGAATCCTTCAGGTTTCTGGGTTCCACTATATCCCAGGACCTGAAGTGGGAGACCAACACCGACTCGATCATCAAGAAGGCCCAGTAGAGGATGTACTTCCTGCGTCAGCTCAGGAAGCTCAACCTGCCTAAGGAGCTGCTGATCCAGTTCTACACAGCCATCATCCAGTCTGTTCTCTGCACCTCCATCACTGTCTGGTTTGGATCTACCACCAAAAAGGACAGGGACAGACTACAACGGACAGTCAGGACTGCAGAAAAAATAAGGAGGTGCTGTGCTACACAGATCTCTCCATTACATCAAGAAGGGAGCTGTGGAACTGTGTGTTTGCCCACACATTTACTGACAGACTGTGCAAGAGAAAAAGAGAGAGAGTTTACACATAAGGTTGAAAAGACAATAAAAAGTGCATTTTGTATCATATGGGACCTTTAAATATATTTATAGAAATCAAGCATGATTTAAGGCAGGGGTTCTAAAAATGTGATGTGGGTCACCCACAGTAGGCATTGCAATGAGGGGCAGCATGTAGGGTGACCAGACGTCCCGAAAAATCCGGTTTGTCCCGAAAATTAGACCTAACATAAGTTTTGATTATAGCCTAATTAAACATTAAAAACTGATCGTTGTAGTTCTCTTGCTCCAGCAGGGGTTGCAGGTTATCTGTACATTGTGTCAACAGCGTTGTTAAAGCCACAAAGTAACACTCGTCGTGCTCTTTTCCCCTTTTTCTTTTCTTGTGGTTAGTGGAAGTTACAGTCGCGAGGACAGGGAAAGTGTTGCTTCAGGCAGCCACAGCACGGCGGGGAGATCTGACACGCACGTTGCGCAGACAGATGTGACACTGCACTGATGACATGAATAAAATAAATATAAAAATTAAATAATTAAATTTAGTGTTAAGTTTTGATTATCACGTGTGTTAATGTTCATCACACTCAATGTACCGGTAGCCACCCCCCCATCCCCCCAACGTCCCGAATTTCACCCATTCTCATCTGGTCACCCTAGCAGCATGACTAGGGTGAAAAATGAGTGGAAATAAAATTGAATGAATCTGTCTGTCAATATAGCAGGAGTGCTTTGAGTTTTAGACTGTTTCAGAGGCATTTCTATGAAAAGGCTTTGTTGCCTCATGCAGCTATAAAGGTGTTGCTGCTGCATGTATCTTTTTGTCATAAATAGGATGTTGATAACATATATTTGAAAGCATATCTCTGCAATGTTAAAGGCATTGTTGTATTTGACATGTTCTGCTGGAACATCAACTTTGTGTGGGAAAGCCAGGCAGCTGTAAACCCGTTCAAACACAAACTCAAAGCCTATTAGTGACGTTGCATTTTCCCCATTGACAAGTTTTGGCTTTTGTTAATTCATCTTTTGTGTGCAGGCAGAAGGCACACAAAGTACACAACATACACAATCCAAGCTCACAGATTATCCCTCATTTCAACAGGATGACAAGTGTCTCATTACAAAAACCACTATTAAAAACAAAGCAACAAATGCCTCTGCTGAAGGATGGGGAATGATGGATTGATGGGGAAAAATGCAGTTTTTCATGTCTTACTGTATTCAGCTTCTGACAAGTTGTACTGGATTAACCTTGTTTTAAGCAACAGCAACAAGAGGGGAGGGGAACAAAAAAGAAACAGGTTGATCCATGTGCAAATCAATCAGCACCCTTTGTAAAGCTGATAAACCATCAAAAATACAATGCCCTCTTTTCATTTTCAGCCCAGCCTTAGTTCACAAAGGCATGTGAGGTGTAGTGCATCTTAGTCTGGACTATTTACTGAGCAGCTTTGTGGTAGAATTGCTGCTTGTCTATAGTTAGATGCAGAGGAATGTATGGGTGGACTTGACACAACCTTGAAACTTTACATTTTAGTTTGCATTTGTTTTAAAAGGTTGAATTCCTGCAACAAACTGGATGATTATTTGTGTATTTCTATGATCAATGTTTTAGAAATATGTGCCCTGAAAAAACTACCACGGAGTGTGATATTGTTAATGATACATAAGATAAATAGTTAATTCTACATATTCTTATTTCCTCCAGTGTAATATTGTGAACCTCTGCAATTCCTCTAAATAAGCATGATGTAGCAGTTTCCAAAGAACCATTTGTGTTCAGGTGCATGGTGTAGTCTTTTGGGACTGAAAGTCCTAGCTACGTACACCTTTTCTGGTTTGAATGTGACCTAGTATTATAAGACAGAAAATATTGTACACAGCTGAATACTAAAATATACATTTTACCAACACCAAAACCATTTTTATCGACTCATTTCCATGGATAAATAACTTTATCATTATTTTTTATGCTGATTTTTTCACTTAGTGCTCGATGATGCTGGGGGAAGCAGTGGGCGCTAGTGTCACTGATGTTTAGTCCATGAGTGGAGAGTCAGTCGGTGCAGTGTACTTCACTCTGCCTGTTGTTGTGTTCCTCTAAAATTAAGTTTTTACAGCTGCTGTTTATCATTTTATCATTTTATCCAAAGAACGTCTTCTAGTATCTTCAACCAAGTCCAGTTGCCCTTGACTTTAACCTTCTTTGGATAACTATGACCTGGATGACTGAGAATCTTCACAGACATCTTATCATTTTATCATTTTGCTCCGGTCCAAAATTTATAATACATGTATTTAAAATATTATTTTGTAATTTGTATTTAATAGGGTTGATGAAAATGGCTTCATATATTGTTTCAAAATACTGAACTGTTTTGTACTTAACTGTAAAATACTAGATTTCATAAAAAGGCTACCTCTTATTGGTGCCTACTCAGTAATTTGCCCAGACTTGTTGAATTGAAAATTTATCAATCAATAGGAAACTGTTAGTTAAGCATTAAACTGTTGCTTACTTTTGAACAAACTTTCATTTGGGTGATCGCAGGGATGTGTGAATATTTGATTTGTTAACTGGTTGCATGTGTCAGATTTATCGCATGACTTGTTAGGCAGAGAAGAGCAAATAGGCCGATAGAAGGTTTGCGAAGTGATTTCATTTAAGTCCATTTTAATACATGGTGTGGTTGATGTATTTTGTAGTTTATTTTGATACACTTAAAATAAGGGTATTTGGTATTTGAATGTCCAATGTAGGACATCCAACCTGACTCTCCCTGTCACAGCAATTCACACAACATGACAGCCAATCGCCACAACACGACAGTTGTGTTGTGGCAGCCATCAGTGTATGAATGTGTATGAATGGGTGAATGTGACATGTGTAAAGGCCTTTAATTAGTTGAAAGACTAGAATGACTATTTGAGGTAATGGGCGCATTTTAGACCTACTCCACTTATCACAATCCATGAAGAGTCATATAAGGTAGGGTGGTTTATGTTGTGCAGTATGTCACTTTTACGTTCTGTGGATGCTTTACTTTTACCCCAAAATACTTGACATGTACTGGATAGCATGCATGAGTGAATCAAAACCTTTCCATTGTGTAAAATGTATTGCAGTGTATCATACAAATGTGTTTAAATTCATTACATCATACCCATGGTTTTTGCACTACTATAAGTGCATTTAGACCACCGTACTTAATGTGTCCTATACAATTCCGAGGGGAAACTTTGAAATTTTAATTGTGAACAGTCACACTCCAGGTGAGATGGCAACAAAAGAAAAGGCTGAAGCTTTAAACACATACAGTACCTTTAAAACAAAATCAGTCCAGAACTCATTAGATGGTCCATGTATAAAGCAGCAGAGACATTAATTCTTTTGCAGAGCCAGTCTGGAGACCTGGACCAGCACACAATCATTACATCCTGCCAGTCTGTCTCCTCTGATGATCAATAGAAGTGAACAGAAGGCAGCTGGAGGCTCACTTCTCAAAACTTTTGTAGTGTGCCAACTCATTTTGGTTGGCACTCCTCGATTAGTCTTTAATCTCACTGGCCTTTGCTAAATTCTATTCATCAGTGATAAAATAAACTGTCATCTGAGAAATCATTAAGTCTGCACAATAAAAAATTGGACATTTTGGATATGCCTGCAGATTATTTATGGTTAAATGCAAAACGAACTCACTGAGTTTAAAACAATTAGTATGCTGTTTAGGCCAGATTTAAATAATTCAGCATTAGTTAAATGGTATGCTTTATAGGGTGCATTATTTTTGGTATGAAGTCTGAATTTATTGGTGTTTAAGTATCAGTGTTAACACTGGATGATACAAGACAACAATAAAAAAATTTCAAGAAAACAATTTATCTAGTTTTTGTTTACCAGAAACATTGTTGTGCTAATCAGAGTGCTGTTACTGTAAACTGCAGTTATCAGCTGGTATGCTCACATTGCTTAGGCTTAACTCAACAGCAGTGCTTGGATGTTGGCTTTGACCAGAAGGTGAGCTAAATAGCTAAGCATGACAAGCTGAGTCTGAGATGTCCTAACATGGCCACCGTACAGAAGTTGAAAGTTTATTTTGGTGCCAACATTTACAACAAAGTTTAACAGCCTTTCTTCTGGTACCAAACATTATTTATTCCCCTACTTGCAATCATAGCAAAGCAAAACTATTTTTAATTTTTCAATCCAACCACAGAATTTTCTGCTAGTGTGGCTATAGACATTTAGTCCTTTTTCTGTGTAATGGATAATTATACACTCACTTTCATTTCCAGATAGGTGGTTTAGCTAACAGGAACAAACTGTGTTGCCGTTCTGCTTGACTCTGTTCTTGTGGATTCTGAATCTGCAGTTAAATTGTTGAGTAAAATGTTATCATAAAAGCTGGCCAAAACAATATAAGACTCAATATATAGGATAGCATTTGTTCCATTTTATGACCATTGTCATTTTCAACATTTACCTGAGATTGCAACAGCTTCATTAACCTAATTTTCACCATATTTCAGCAGCCTTTCCAGCTGATATTGAAGGAATGTTTTTTGAAGATATATTATATATGCAATATAAATATTCTCTGATAAACTGAAGAAAAACATAATCTGTGTGGCCATTATAGTTCTCCCCAAAACATAAAGCACAGGACGTAAAGTTGCAGTGGTTCTCCTGGTCACCTCTCTGTTCTCGACGTCACTGTGTCTTTTATGTTACTGAGGGTTTTGCTATCATGCACAGATTCATAAAAGAAAAGATGAGATGAAATTTTTTTGATCCCTTTGAGGAAATTCTGTCATGCAGCAGCAAAGAAATGGCTTTCAACAGAAAAAAGGAAACAGAGTACAAGAACACAGCTAGAATATAAAAATGAGCAAATAAAATTAAAAATATAAGAAAGAAGAGGAAGTTATTTTATTTAATAGGTCATCAAAGGAAGGGAGATAGATTGATTTCTAACATTAAGGGATTTATTTGCAATCGTTGCAGATGTCTTGACTACTTACTATTGACTTGATGATTTCAAATGAAAGTTGTATATAAAAGTAACAAGTCCTCCAACCTAAACAACAACATTGGACGTTTCAACCAACCTCCAAATACGACTCATATGAGCATATCTTACAACAGTGCCCCTATCTGTAGCGTTTGTTCATGCCTCCCAAAACATCACTTTCAAACTCCCTTTCCCAGACTGGACCTACGTCACATGATATGAACACATGCTGTCGGGTTCACCTGTCGACACGCATACAAACACTGACTTACGTTTAGGCACACCCCCCTGTGAAAGTGAGGGTGAGGGTTAGAGTTGCCTTTAATACTAATATAGTTAGCTAGCTAGCTAACGTAGTTAATGCTACTGAACTTTTAAAAAACAACAAATCAGTCTTGTTTCACACAGGAACCAAAACGCTGCTCACCCAGGTGAAAGGCCACCACCAGTGGAGTACAATTTTATGGCCATTTATAATATGTCTCCTTCTTTGTCATATGCTGCATTGTACAGCCACTAGAGGCCGCTGCCACAATAAATGTAAACATAAGTTATAATTTTGTGTGGCTGATTGCTTGCACTGTTAAATCAAGTCCAATTTCCTCTCCATATTATTTTTATATATAATAATAGAGGGTAAATGTACACACAGCAAGAAGAGCTTAGCGTTGCCAAAACAACCAGTGAATGCCTGCATTTGTTTACGTGCATGACTTAAAGCTTTCAGCCAGCAGGGACTTGTATTGTTTGTTATGTTGGTGTTTATCTAGACGGGGAGGGTCATGTTCACTGCTCTCTCTGTCTCTGTCTGTCTTTTTGTTTCCGTCTGTCTTTGTATGACCACTTCTCTCTGTGTCTCTCTCTCTCTCTGTATCATCCCTTTCTGTCTGAACAAAGGGATGATGATTGTGAGTATGTCATCCCCTCTCTGTCTCTGTTTTCCCCTCTCTCTTCATAGTGGGGAGTGTCTGTCCTTCATAGCTCTTTCAGGCCGGCTTTATTTTGAACTGACTAACAATTTGGACATTTTTAGGGACAGGTAGTGCATTGAAGAAGCACTGTGTTTTTTTCACCCGCGCTCTCGTTCTCTCTCCCAGAAACCTCTCAGCATTCATACATTTCACTGTCAGCCTTTAATCTACTCTCTGCAGCACCTTCTACATTAGTAATTTGGGACATAGTAGATCATTTATAAACATAAAAAATTCAGTACCTTTAACTTTTTGGCCAAGATGGTCTTGACAAATATCTGCATGCATGTTCACAGGAAGATAATACATTTGTCTAGAAAGAGTCTGAATGATTACAGGGTTTAATAGCACACAAAGTGGTCTGCACCTCAAGACTATTGAGTCACTCTTGCATGAAAAGAGTTAGAGTTAGCAGTTGTGTATTTCTTATTGATCTATGTAGCAAGCTGAGCCACTTGCTTTCACCTCAGTAATTCATCCAAATATAATGCCTGCATGAATTAAACTACATCACATCTTCAAAAATTCAATAAGTAACTCACACACACAAAAATTAATAATCCATTTGAATTAGGGATGCACCTATCGGTTGGCCTTAAAATATTTAAATGTTAAAAATTGACATTTTGACAATTAGGTAGAATTTAAATGGTGATAAAATAATCTACTAGATTTAGGGCAATGTATTCCTTTAAATATTTTTAGAAAGTTATGAAAATGTTTGTGTATGCTGTCAAAGATCCCTTTTTCTTCCCCATAGTTTCTTGCATACTGTTCTCACCCCTAGGTACAGTCAGGATAGGCACTTGTTTACAGGATAGTTCTCACTAAGGCTCTGGTCCACCTTTGTACTAGAAAGCCTACCCCAGGTATTTTCGTAACTCTTCCTGCTCCCAATAGGGAGTTGGTTGAAACAGTATGGTATAAACTCCTTTCACCAGATTGCAAAGAGGATCAGTAAATAAGGTTGTGGTCCCTTTAACTAGTGTAAAATGTGCAGTGTACTCACCCAGAGTCAGGAGAGGAGGAATAAGGAGACTGCTGAAAACCTAATCTATTTTGTCTTGATTAGTACAATCAAGAATTTTTTATTGAAAACACTTCAGGTTATACAATGCAATATAGTTTTACAGCAGAGCTTGAGTATATGTCACAGTATATACTTGTGTTGTACAATTTCCCAGTAGATCTCTCAGGGTATTCCCAATTTTTTTTTCCAGGAGACAACCAGCCAAACAACAGCAATAAACAACAGACAAGAAGAATAAGAAAACCACTAGGGGAGAATGAAAAGGAGAAATAGTCTAGCAAAATAAATAAACAACACAGCAAAGCAATGAGAAGGGAAATAATAACAATTAATTTAAATAAATAACTTATTGACATGCATAAAGAGTAAAGCTGATGATACACGGGGCAACTTTTTGAGCAATGTTGCTGGGCAATCATGCTAGTGGCAAATCCGACTATGTTTTGAAGGGATAGTGGCGGTGCGTGGCGGGTGGCGGAGTAGTGGGGGAAGGTTATTACAGTGGTCATCTTTACTCATTACCATTGACGGCAACGTTACCCTGCACAATTGCTCTGAAAGTTACTCTGCTTATCATCAGCTTAATGCAACTACCTGTTGACAACCATGGACAACCTAAATGTGTGTGTGTGTGTGTGTGCGTATGTGTGGCTGTGAGTGTGTACGTGTATCTATGTATGTGTGTGTGTGTGTGTGTGTGTGTGTGTGTGTGTGTGCATAAGCCTTCCCGATAGATTCTTGGTATATCACAAGTCTGTGTTTCTACTTATGAAGTTTTATAACTAAAGTTCAGGAACAGGACCACGCCTCTCTCTCGCACTCATTCAACCACCTGTGCCTTCCTAACCCAATCAACTGCACACATGTATATAAGCCCGTCTAACTTGTACTTGTTTGTCTCATTCCCAGTTCTCACCCCGTGCTTGTGTGGGTTTACACTGGGCACTCGTTTAACTCAGTTTCCTTCCACCAGCAAAGACATGCATGCTAGAGTTAAATACTTCCACTAAGTAACTGTCTGTCTTTCTATCACAGGAACCACAAGGGGGACGATAAGCAAGCTGCCCATCGAGACGAGCCCCCACCCTGAATCTCGACCCCAGGGTTACTGGCCATGCCTGCCAACCCTAAACAACCCCCTTTCATCCTTTCGTTCTCGACCCCTTCATCCCTCTCCCCTCGACCTCTCTGCCGTAAATATTCTTCATCATCCGAATAAACTACTTTTATATTACTATAGCTGTGGACCTTGTTACAGAAAAGAGAGTAAGCCACTAAACCAAATTCTAACTAGTGTCCTCTAAGAGAGAGGCATCCGTTCTTCTCTGTGTTTTAAAAAGTTAGCATGCATCATTGGCATCCTCACCTGAGTCCAATAGGTTCCGTTTGTTGAGTTTTCCTGGGTGAAAGTGAGAAAGTGATGAAAAGACCGCATTGTAAGTGGGGGATAAGTGGTGGCGTATACCCCCTCCTCTGTTCAGCGACGGCTTCTCAACCCAGGAGTAGATGGCTTCCTTGGCACCTCTTTCAATCTATCTTCTCTGTCTAAAATCCCTGCTGTAAATTCCCATTTCACAGTGTTCTTTTAATAAATAAATAAATCTCCATGTTCCTCAACACTGACAAACATGGGAGTCTCCTGAATAATTTAATAATCTTAT
Source organism: Micropterus salmoides (assembly GCF_014851395.1). Lineage (NCBI taxonomy): Eukaryota > Metazoa > Chordata > Actinopteri > Centrarchiformes > Centrarchidae > Micropterus > Micropterus salmoides. The sequence goes on along the minus strand of NW_024044348.1, from coordinate 9,243,286 downwards.
AGGTTTATTTTGTGGGCATCGGTTTTAATTATTTTAACTTTGTTTCTGAGAAATCATGTTTTTGTCATCAGTTTGTCATGGCAGATGTGTCTAAATACTATACCCAGTGTTGTTATGGAGAAGAAGCCAGTCAGAGGGACAGAGCCATTGTTATCAAATTCATCCAAAAAGTGAACTGAACTACTCAATATTTTATCAGCTTTCTACAAATGGGAAGCTTAGTGATTCTGCTCAGTGTTTGTTACCAAAATGCACATTTAGAGGTCACGTTTGACTTCTCTCCTTTTGTACTAGTACTAGTAATGTACCTTTGGCATTTTATGAAAGAAAGAGATATTTTCTAACGCAGTTGCTAATGTTTTGTACTAATGATTCAACAGTTTAATGCCTATACAAGCCTTGGGAGTACTCCAACTGCCATTAACTACCATTGTCTACGCAGAAAATTAAAAGGACTTTTGATTTAGGAATGTTGAACACCCAAAACAACTAACCATTTGACAATCTCTGTGGAAGAAATGCCACGGTTCACCTGGTTTGGTCTGTTAATTTTGTGTATTAAGCTCTTCTGAAACTCAAACCACCTTGAGTGTTTCAGGGAAAGGCCTGTTGACATTTTATATTTGCAAGAGCAATGTGATACTAGGAGAAGAGTTGTATTGGATTGCAGTAAGTGCAGATGGGACCATGGATCTACAGTGTAAAGCTCACAGTAAGTGTTCATTTAAATACTCTCGTCGTCTACATGCAGGGAGTAAACAGAGGAAAAGGCCACCCAGTGTCGTCTGGAAACAGCATCTGTAGAAGCCAGAGGTCAAGAGTCTTATGTACCCAAACATGTGGTGAAAAATAGCTGGAGGAAGAGATTTTAACATCACATATCATTAACCTTAATTAGTAAAGTTGGCTTTAGGGACTGGGCTTCCCATCTGCCTCGGTTTGACATACCCTGTCCTTCACATTTCACTGAGAAGAAGAAAGTTAGAGTGGCTGCCTGTCACAGCATTACTGCGGGGAATCAAGTTTATCTGGCATATTTGGGTCTGTGGGAGTATTAATAATGCAATTTGTGTTAACTGCACAACATCTGTCCCAGGTTGCTTTATGGTTAGCTCCAGATGCACCTGCTGTCTTTCATCAGTTATTCTCCTGATTAGTGCTCCTGACATCAGAGTTTAGTCGTCAAAAGGGAAATAAACATAGGCTGTTTCTCAATACCAAGTTCGGACCTCTGTACTTTAAAGCTCGGACTTGGCAAGTTCAGCTTGGGAGTACAAACTCCCAGGGACGGGAGCAAGCAGTCAGTCATTCAGCAATTGGAATGGAAGCAGATTTGATGACGGCATGACCCGTTAGTGGGCTGGATGAAAACGTTGTAGCAAATTTTCAAATCAGCTCTGTCTTGAGAAATCGACCACATATTTGGAGTTTAAACAACTATATTCCTGCATAAAAAGCTCAGCATTCTGGGACATCTGGCTATCCGAAATCCACAGAAGTCACCACCGATGCAGGCTCAGTAAAACGGGTGGAGTGAGAACACATCCGCAGATTGAGAAACAGCTATATTGTTCTTTACAAAGAACAGACTCAGCTGTTTTTTTCTTTATCTGAAATTATTTTGTTTGGCCAACTTGTACCTGACTTATTTGTAGCCATAATTAAGCTTTGTGGTTTATTGACTTTTAGTGGTATCATTTTGTGCAATATGATGATACCGGATTATCTTTCTACAAAATTCTGTTCTAAGCAAAATTGTAATTGAAAAACAGTATAATAAGGTATTCAAGGTTCTGTTTTTTACTCATTTGAAGAGACGTAATGCTTAATAGTGTGATTTACACCGAACATCGACTTGCCAAAGAAAACAATATATCTATATATTGTTTCGTAATACTTTTGAATAGACCATATCAAGCAGCCCTAGTTATGATTTTTGTTTTTTATTGAAAAATGCCCATCATTTCCAGAGACCAAGGTGACATCTTCAAATTGCTTGTTTTGTATGAACAACTATCAAAATTCAAATGTTCAAATGATATTCAGATTATAAAAAGTTGCAAATCTGCAAAACATTTAAAAAGCTGAAAACTGCAAGTGTCCTGCTTAATAACTGACTGATTATTGGATTCTCCCAATTGTTGTCAATTACTTTCCTGATAGACTACTAAATTAATTACTAAACTAATTGTTTCAGCTCTGTGTATTTAAAATTCATGGCTGGTAAAATACTGCTTATGGGCACCACAGTGGCCATGAGGCTAAGACATGTACCACATAAACATGTCATCATCCTCTCAGAAGACCCAAAGGACCCTTGGTTATGAAATTACAGACAAAATAAAATATAATTCAGAAAGTACCATTAGTAACAGGTGTGGGTACAAACAGACACCACAAGCACATTTGCATTGAAAACTGTGGATATGTTGTTACATGCTGTCCTGTACTAGGGGACCCCTAAGGCCTTATTTCAAATGTGACTGTGTTTCATGTAACCTTTCTGATAATATCTAAAGTTCATACGCTATCTACAAATAGAAAATCTGTATTGCTGTATCACAACAAAGTATTATAGGTAATGTTCCTGCTAAAGTTTTCTTTGCAGCATGAAGAACGAGCTCCTCTATGCTGCTGCACAGCTTTGTTGGTGTTGCATCATCAGAAGTACCAGTGGAGAATGCATTCTATCCACCTAGTGCTCAGAGGGCCTACAACACTCATAGTGTCTGCTCATGTTGAACAAAATGGACAGAGGAGTATCTAAAGGCTTATCACTGGTATGGTATTACCCAGAATTCCTTTTGTCTGTGTTATGCTCATCTCTCTCGCTCCTGATCCACATTTGGTATGGCTGGATGGTCATTTTGCCAGGGGAGAATTGGAAGAGATTGTGTGCAGCCCTTCAGTATGTTCTTCCTTCACGTCTCTGGACGTTTCTGTGAAGCAGAGAAGCAGCTAAGCAACAGTCTAGAGAGAGGTAATTGCTTCCTGGTGATGGGATGAATTGACATTCGCTTTGCAGCCGTGCTGTTTATTTCCCGCGGCTGCCCTCTCCACGGACACACAGAAGCCGAGTCAGGAGTGAGTGTGACTGAAATGCATCACCTGATTCTTGCATTAATACGACATATAAGTATGTGACTGCGGATGTTCACAAGGCTATTTAAATTGGCACAGAATTGTCCATCCAAAGTGACGGAGGGTGGTTTCTCCTTGTCTAACATGCTCTTTGAGGGGTATCTCTTACCATCATGCTTGAGTGCATCTGAGCATTGCTTGCCTCCAGACGCAGTGAAGAGAAAAGAACACATCCTGCAGAACTGACAGGGTTTATTCTTTTTACTGTCAGAGCTATTTGTAAAACAGCTATTCTTTTGTGACAATTCTTTGAATTTTAACAATGTGCACATTTTTTTTCTCTGCCAGAAGCTTTCACTGTGCATAGTGAAAGTTAAATGCAGGTAACACCAAAATAGACTGACAGTTTCTCTGGGGTTTATGGATGTGGATATTCATGTGGGGGCTGCAGGTTGAGGAGCTGAGGAGGAGGAGAAAAAGCAGAAGGGGGGCAAACATTTTTGACAAACATTTCTATAACATCACCTTCACAGCGTGGCGTTCTTCAGCTTAGTGACTCCCCGTGCCTGCTTCTTGTCAAGTGCTACTGTCACTGCTGATGCATGTTTGCGTCTTTACCGCAAAAATTCATTAGCAGAGGGAAGATGAAATGAATTAAACGTCTTTTTCTGCCTCATCAGTAAGATTCAAACTGAGTGTGAGTTACGTAAGCACTGCTAAATTTATCAATGCTCATTTTATGCAAAGCCTGAGCTCCCAGGCGCAGACTGTGTGATGTTCAGAATAGGGGAAGGCTTTTTTTTTTCTCCCTGCAAGCCATTTGATTTCTATTTTTGTGCCTGGAAAAACAAGATTTTAAAAAGGTCATGCTAATTTTAGCCATGTTTTCTTGAAGGAAAGGGAGATGTGTAGCTTTTCGCTCAAACACGCGCAGACAATCAAAGCAGACTTCTGACAGTTTACAGTTGTGGTTGTGCAGAGGATTACAGTGGAGTGAATGGCTCTGGCACATACTACGTCTGACAATGCTGCTTTCTTCAGTCACTCTCTTCTTGTTTGTGTGTGTGTGTGTGTGTGTGTGTGTGTGTGTGTGTGTGTGAATGAGGCAGGGAGGAAGACTGAGAGTGTGTATTTTCTGGTGTGTAGGGAAAAAAGTGTGATTGTGCAGGATTCTCTCAGTCTCTCTGTTCGCCACAGTTAAGTCTGAAAGTTGTCACACTCAAAAGTGGTGAATCCTAGATCTCTCACAGGATCTAGACAAACAAGGAAAGCCATCCTGCTTTTTGATAGGCTGTCTCTTCCTCCTCCACGAAATGCACACATGCACAAACACACACATTTATCTTTCTACACTTGCACTGTCCTCCACTGATGACATTCACTACTTAAACCACGACCTAGACCACTGTCTGTTCCCAATTGCACACTTTAACACATCTTAACCTAAACTCAATCCTAATTCTGCCAGTTGGCAGTTTCCAGCCCTAAAGTTCAAGATTGACATGGAGGAAATCCACCTAAACAAGGAGAGAACATTCACTGGAACCTCTCAGTTCATTTTTGATTTTCAAGGAGCATGTCATCCAATCAGAGCAACAAAATGTGTGACCTAGCTCTCAGCAATACGTGAAAGTTGTGGAGCTGCTTGGTCCATTTCAAAATTTGTTTAAATATTTAACTGGCTTTTGATTAATTTTTGATCAGCATTTTTGATTGTCTAGTTTGAAAGTTTGGTCTGAGTTTTGTTAGCCTTGTGCGTTGCGCAGGACAGACCTGCAGCCTGGATACAAGTACAGAGCTAAAACCAATCGGAGCAGTGAAATGTATGACTTTTCAAATCTGGACCTGTAACGCCCCTCTGTCAGCCATTGTTTAAAACCTGCCCCATATTAGATAAACAGTTTTGATTGGCACGATCAGAACCACTTGCTGTGAAATCTGTCTGAATGGGAGGGGGGCCAGATGGATCTGCCAGAGCAAATGAAACGTGAGCTTGGAAGACTCGTCTGGTTCCCAGGCAAGGAGAACATGCAATTCCTCACAAATTGCTCCAGTCAGCCAGGGAATTTGAACCTCTGACTTTCATGCTGTGGTGCAATGCTAACTACTGAGCCACTGTTTTGCCCTTAATTTAATTTACTTAATATTTTTCTATTACTAAAAATGGCGTAATAGAATGACCAAATCCCTGATAAATAATTCTAACCCATTTTTTATTTCCCTAACCCTAACCCTAATACAGATTACTTCAAACAGGTACTAATGGCCTCATTTACCCCAACACATTAATATTAATATTCTGAATATGAATATAATGTAAATGCCTCTGATATTTCCTTACATTTGTTCTTACATACTATTTTTAAAGTGCAGGTTACAAGCAGAATAAAGGTTTTGATCCTGCTGGATCTTCTTTACTGCAGGAATATCAAAATCTAACAGGAATCAACCAGTGCTGCAGAGACACGTTTTTTTTTTCTGCAAAACTGCTTAAATCTGCCAGGACTGCTCAAAAAGTGCTGCACCGCTGCTATTTAAAAGGCCTGAGGAAAGTACTGTATTTCTAGCAGTACCCTGTCTGTAATCATAATAAATAATTTTGGTAACCCGTGACAAGGTAATTACATTTACAAGTCAAGAAAATATTCGGCTACCAACCAACACTGTTTATAATCATATTCATGTGGTTTTATTCCCTTTGCTGTCTGATGGTGCTTAAAAAATGACTTTTACATTGTTCTGTATCACCCTTACTGTAAATGTTACTGTTTTCGCTCTCTCACCTTCATGCATGGTTGCATTAAAATCCTCCACATAATAAAAAGACATGTCTTCCTTATGCTCCCCACAACAATTCACCTTCCATTTATGAAGCCTAGTATGTACTACAGTCGAGTTTTACACATGAAACACTCCCTGTTTCTCTTCAGCTCTGCTGATCTGTACATTTCATATGATTCAGAGCATCGTGGATCATTAAACATTTGCAACACAATCAGCGTTCCCACGTTAAAATGGAGGAGGGAAGCTGTGCTGTGAGCCGCTGGATCCTGATCAAGCTCTCTATGCTAGGGATATGTTTTTGGTACAGACCACACTGCCTGTTACCATGACAACAAACAGAAATTTCCCTTCATACACTTCACCCAAGTGCTTTTCAACACTGAAACCATTCTCCCCTCTCCTCCCTCCCCACTCCCTCGAAGTTACTACTTCTCTGCACCCAGCATCATCCGGAGTTTGGGGAATACACGTCAATTGATCTCCTGCAGAAGAGCAAAGCGAGACCGATCACATGACTAATTCAGATGTCAGTGAGATCACCGGTTTGTTTCTTCTCTCTTTTCAAGCGTTATCAATTTGAGAGCGAGCTACACTGGCCGTGACTGAATCGCACAATGTGCAACAGAATGAATTGAGCTGCTATTCACAAACATGTCGTAGCGGCAAGGTGCTTAGTGGTGACCCAGCTGTGCGAACACTTTGGGCTATCATGCATCATGGTGTGAGGAAACTGTGTAGGGAAATTCTCTGTCTGGCCCTCAGTGGAGGGATGAGCGAGGTGGAAAAGGACACACTCAGTCACCTGTTTGGTCTCTTCCACCACATGAGCAGAGAAAAAACATATTTTTGGTCTCCAAACAGAAATAGACTCTCCTCCACCTTACCTTGGAGACAGCGGCGATGATTGGACGGATACACTTACACGTCGTGGGAGCCCTGAAAACAAGATGCCAGACCAGACCTGGGCCTGTTTTGGGCACTTTGACCCTTGACCTATTTCCATTCTCACACCTTGAAGTGTCAGAGATGGACAAAGGTCTGTCAGAGGCTCTATTCTGAGTGGACTGCAGCTCTGAGCATCTGAGATTTGACATTTTATAACAGATGGCATTTTCGGTCTTTAGAAATTATAAAATATATAATATAAACAGAAAAAAATAGAAAGCATTCAAATTTAAACACCATAAACACATGAATGAGACAGTTCTTATTAAACTAAAAGAATGTTGGACAGTATCCATTACCTCACTGTAAGAAAGCTGCGAGAAGTGAAGTACATTTGGATTGAATTCACACTTAGGACAGTCTTATCAGACTAATAACACCTTATCCTGACAACCCAAACTGTGATTTCTTCTCAATTTGTATGCAGAAAGATTTGAACCCTAACAAGCTGCTTAAGCCTCTCGACTTCAAAGCAGCTGTTGGGCTGTGAGATAAACCCAATAGAAATCGCTGATGGTTTGATGTAACTTGGTTGAATTGGCATTGCACTGCTGTTTCTTGTCTCTTTCTCCACCTCTCTTTTCATGAGAATTGATCTTATACTGCAGTTAGGATGTTTGCTATCTCTCTCTCTCTCTCTCTGTCTCTCTCTGTCTCTATCTATCTATCTATCTATCTATCTATCTATCTATCTATCTATCTGTCTGTCTGTCTGTCTGTCTGTCTCTTTCACTCACTGTCTCCAAACATCTATCATCTCAGACATACATAAATATGACAGCAATTCTGTAAAATGCTATATCTATCCTTTACAACACATCTATCCAATGTCATTGACTGTCATATTTAATAAATTGAGAGTGAAAGAGTATGCCAGGGGAGTAAGTCCAAGGTCAGCACCACTGGTTCTAAGTGCAGAAGCTGGTAAATGTTCCCCTGGGGAGGTCACTGGCCTGAGTCACGCTGTATTTGTCTGGCAGAAGGCCTGCTGACATTTTCTAGATATAAAAGAACAGTTTGTCAATGGCAGCATCCACAATTGTTGCTGACAACTTTTCCATCTGAAGCCCTGCGACAGGAGCGTTGTTTGTAATGAAGCGGGCAGGTACCTTTTGGGATTTGGCTGATTGGGTTTCAGGGGCCAGGAGCGTGCAGTATGGCGGCGTTGGGTTTCCATGCAGAGGGGAAATTGTGAACACCAAATTCACTGGCATGAAGGTATTAGAGCAGCCTCTGACCATGTGTCCAGATATTGTTTCCTGTCAGGTGTTGTCTTACACCTCTGAGAGATGTGGTCTTTTCCTGGAAGACAGTAGCAGACACTGACAGAAGCTGTGACAAGTGTGAAGATGATGATGAAGAGATGGTGCTGTGGCAGCACCCTGACTTGTTAAACTAAGAATATTATGCTTTTTTCTCAGCCCCTAATACACTTAGTGTAAAACAATATTAACCTTGACTCATCTTTTAAAAAATGTGATTCACACTAATCAACAATCACTAAAAATAACATTTTTAAGCGCGCAGTATTATTTTTTCACATTACCAGGCTTTGCAAACTCTGACTTTTTAATCGAGTTTTGAGGGTCATCTTCCTGACTGAGGATAACAGCCTCTAATCTTTGGATTCATGGCTAATATCCTCTTGAATCTGAGATAGCTGAATATATGCGCTTACATTGTGGAGCACAATATACCAATTGTGCACACAACATTTATTTTGGTCAGAGCTGTTCTCTCTCTCTACAATACATGATTGGAAACTGTGGAAATATTGTAGAACACAATGTAAATCATAATAACATTGCTAACAATGCAAGAACAAATATAGTTGTCCCAGTGCATACTGGGAGGTTTATTTTTTATGCCTATCTCAGGATGCTAAAATATAAACTCACACAAAACACCACCAATTTAATTTAATCCATATTAGAAATAATACTTTGGTCAAATTCTAAAGTTTACAATTAAAAAAAATTAAATGCAAGAAAAAATCATTTTAGACAAAATAAATGCTGAAAGAACAACGTTGTTCTTTTTTCAGTGTTTGTGGAGAGCCAAAAGAAACAAACAAAAAACAACCCCAAGAACAAATGCTTTGCTCTCAGTCTGCCTTATTTGTTCATATTCATAGTTTATGCAACCACAAGAGCAAAACAGCCAATGACATGTTCTGCATCGCTGCTTTTTCAGGTTGGCTCACAATGACGAAGCAGTCATCTGAATTAGTTGGTGTGGCCGTGTGGCAAGCATCTACTGCTTGTTAGTGTTGCTGTTGTTGTATGTGCTTCTGTGATTGTGTAGGATAGACCTTGTGTACCTTGTCTTGTTTTGTGGAGACAGCTGTAAAGGGTGAGGTACTATATATATCTTCAACGCTGGTCTAATTTTCCTCACCGTGACCTGATCCCAGAGTCATACATTGACCTTTCAGGGTCACTGTCATGCACAACAAACTCATGACAAACCCCTTTAGTTTCTCAAATGTTTGTGGAGCATTAAAAATAATAAATGTTGACTATTTGTTGCTTTTCCCTCGTCTGTGGAGGCTACATCCTCACACGACTTGTGTGTGTTTTGCTGCAGTGTGTCCATCATCATCTTGATGGATGAACTGGTGTTTATCCAGGAGTCAAGTAATTGCGCCAGAACGGACCCATTTAAAATATTTAAACAGTGTTGAACATGAATGGCTCGGGCATCGAGTTTCAAAAGCAACCACCGTAATAGGCTACTCTGGATGAAAACGTTCTGTCACTATGATACTCGGCCCCTGCTGACAGAGCTGATTCTGTTTTAGGGACACAAGTGATGTACTTAAACATGTCCCAACAGTTCAGCCAACAGCAAAGTCACAGTCAGGGTGGGAGAAATTAAGAGTTTTAGAAAATTAGCTTCTCTGTATGCCGACACCAAGCAATGAGAATACATAGGAATCGTTTGTACTAATCGGTTTTTATTTCAGAGTGAAACAACGTCTAATGTACATTTCTTGCATGGGTGTTCGTGTAATCTTGCTGCTTTTGCTGCGGTGCTGAAGTAGTGGTTGAGCAAAATGATGGTGAAATTTTTATCTAACAAACCACCACTTGGCCAGAGATGAGAGTAACCTGTTTCACTCACTTTCTAGATTGTCATCACACAATTATCACAACTGTATAAAAGAAGGAAGGAAGCTATGACTTCACATGCAATCACAGTACAAACAATTAATATAGAATTTCCATTTCCCCTTTTAAAGACTCAATTTGGCTACCAAAAAGGCTGCTGATGCAACAGAGTAATATATACATGGTTATCTTAGCCAATAACATGTTGTTTTAGATGGTATTTTATTAATTAATGAAATAGAAAAATATTTTTGGTTATGCTGGAGATTTCAGAATGTCACTGGTATTATATGTATGTCAGAAGTGACATAATTCAACTGCATTATTGTATACATTATAACATAATATAGATGTAGCGCTAGCCAGTAACGGTTTTAGATTAGATTTGTTGTCATTTAGGATGGGAGAAACGTGTTAACATTTAGAATACACGATGACGATGAAATTTAAGCAAACATTTACAGCAGGATGCAGGAGAGTCATATTACATGGCTCGAAACCATCCAAAAGCTCACATCATTCACAGCAGCCACACTGGCAAGGTTACGTGAAGATGTGTCCACAGACATTTTTTTGTTATCTGCCTTGTGAGCACAGGCATTGGCCGATGCCAATTATCTCAAAATGCCAGATAATTGGCCCAATTAATAGTTCTAGTTGTAGGTAAGGTGCATTGAAGAAATCAGGAATAATGCTTGACTATTTCTAAAAACAAAAGTAAACATTACAGTGGATGTGGTTTACAGGTGAGATGCCATAGTGGCCTTAAAACTGGTTTCACGTATAACAGCAAAAGCTGCATCCAGGTCATCGGCCCTTCACCTCTGACAAAGAAAAATCACATCTTAAAACTGTTTTCTGAATTTTTATTGAATATATTATATTTTTCTTTAGTCAACATTGCACATATTCCATTTTTCAATCACATCTCATATTGCTGTCTACAAAATGTTATGAGTGTAGAAAATCCAGAAGTTGGAAGGTTTACCAAAAAAATTAAACAAAGAAGAAAAAAACAAACAAGGAATATTAAGGTTAGAAGTGACGAGAGAGCGCGAGAGAAAGAGAAAGAGAGAGGAGCACCCTCAGGAAAAGAACACGAACATACCTTGGTTTAGGATGCATTATTCTCAAAACAAAGCATCATGCAGAATAAAAGCAAGGCTGGCCAAAACTCACATGGATATTTCTCAACACCTGAACTGTAGAAATATTTTACATGTTTGTTACTGTCAGTTTTCCTTTGCTGATTGATAAAGATTTCCCTCCTTTTTATGTGTGACAAGGCAGTGGCTAATGAACAGTTTGAATATTAAGCATACACATAGGTGAAGCAGTAACATTAAAACAAATGCACCACCATTGTCCCAAAAAACTATTTTGTATTCGCCATTACTGAAAATTATCCATATGCCGTCAATAAAGCACAGCAGCAGTGCAGCAACATCTCTGCTGGCTGAGTGTAGATAGTTTATCCCTCTGCAGGTGAGATGATTGTGAGAATCATAATGACTAATGTAGATATACTGGATTATAACCATCATATATAAATGTGACCATGGCCTTGGCTGACCAAACTGCACCAGCTTGCATAGACCTGATTATTATGGGTGTGAATTCCACCCTTGTCCTGTCAAATTCATATTCTTCATTTGTGTGTTTTGTCTTTATCTGTGTACTTCATTATTTTGTTTTACACACAGCGGCCCTCCGTCATCAAGCTTTCGTGGAGTAAAGTTCAGAAACTACAGCTAAATTATCCAAAGATACTTGTCATGGTTGCTTCACAGCTGATGCAGATTACTCTGTAGATTGAAAAAACAGAGACATCTTGTGTAAAATAAATAAATAAATAAAAAAGGCCATTTACACAATCAAAATTATACATGCTTAATGATTCTTGGCTTGTAGATTTGGAGGCTTATTGAGGGGAAATGTGCTGTGCCCCACATGTAGTCTGTTGAATGTAACATGACAAATGATCTGCTGCGGTTACCACATGTCACCACAGTAATTGGTCTATACAGGCTAAAGTACACAGCATGTAATCATCCATTCATGTTCTGTCTGTGCTTCCCAAAGGAGCATGCACATCTTTAAAACTGTCAGCAGGCTGTTAAATCAAACTTTTAATGCCCCGAGAGATCAACACTCTGCAATTAAAGTAAACACATCTTCACCAACATGACAACGCATATGCAATATTTTTCTGTATTTGGGTGTCTAACCATGTTTTATTTCTTTGCACTTTTTTTTTGTAAATACAGTGTTGATGAACGGGTGTTTTCATTTGCTTGTATTTTGTCTATTTGCATGTTGCAATGCATTGAGCTCCCAGGGCATTGAGCATTTAGCTTTTGATTATCAAATATGATATGAAACATTACATTGACATATCACAGAGCACAGAGAATTTATCCCAGAGCATGAGGAAATTACATAATATCATAAAATTCATGTTGTTTTCTATTAGAGCTGCAAGCAACGGTTATTTTTATTGTTTATAAATCTGCCAATTATGGGGTTTTTTTGAGGGGGGGGGGGCATTTTGTCAATAAAATGTCAGAAAATAGTGAAAAATATAATTTCCCACAGCTCAAAAAGATGTTTTCAGATTGCTTGGTTTATTTGACAGTCTAAAACTCAAAAGATGTTCAGTTTACTATCACATATGGCAAATTAAAAGCATCCTCACATTTGAGAAGCTGGAAACAGAGCATGTTTGACATTCTTTCTTGAAAAAATCAAAATAGTAGATTTCTCTTTGATTTCATCTACTATAAAAGAATGTCCTATAGCTTGATGAATGAGGGCTGTGGGTGTTCACATGGCCCTTTGAGATACCTTGAGAGGACAGTGGCAGCCAGGAGAGGCAGTCCTGAAGCAAACAGAGGTTGCTTTGCCTTGTGTGACTCTCCAGGTGCTCTGACCACATACCAGATGTGTATGTGGGTGTGTGTGTGTAACTGGTTTTATACTTAAACCACACCCTACACTATACCGTGTCAGTTCTGTGGCTGTCATCAAACAGATGGAAATGCTGATTTCTTTCTAACGACTATAATTTTTACAGCACATAAATCCCTTCACTATGAGCCATAAAATGAAAGGTGTTCCAGGTGTGTTAAATTTGGGCAATGTTTAAGCTAATGAAGACTTTTATCATTTAATCATAATCTCTGAAAGAATGTGTAATCTTTTAATTAATTTAATACTTGTGCAGATGACCACTGAGTGTTTCTCAAATCAAGTAACGGGTGTTAGCCTTGTTATTAACCCAGTAATATGAGCGATATGCTGATACTAGCTGTTTACCAAGGCCTTATAACAAACATGCATTAATTCTGCAGAGCATTATGTTTGTCTCCTACCTGATACAGAGGAGACCAGGCAAACACTGCAATCACTGTATTTGCAGCAAAAAGCACTAATACTGTTCTGCAGGAGGCAGATGGTACAAAACAACCCGAAATCCAGTCAGTCGCATAATTTCCAGCACTAGTACTAAACAAATACAAACTGCGTCACTGTTCAACAGTTTTGCAGTGCTCCTCATAAGCCACCTTGTTTATAAGAAGATTAAGACATAAAACGGGTTCCTGGTGTTATCTAACGCTGTGGATGTTACAGTAAACACAGTTTTTATCCTCAGACTAATGCATTACTTTTATTTGTATATGTGTCTGTGGTACGTAACATCAAACGGAGCCATATGGAGACGTCAACAGTGCTGCAGTGGGTGCAATGTGAAGATGTTGGGCTTACTCAGGTTGTCTTTTGTAAAGATCTCCCTCAGCTCAGTTATATTTTTTAAACCAAATTCAATACAGGAACCACAAACTCGGTTGTAAGTAGCAGTTTTGGCATCAAGACATCCATCCTTATCACTATGGGCAAAAGCAGTCAGTGTTGCCAGATTGGGTTTTCCATCCACCTTTTCTCCTTTTTATTTGATCGGGTAGATAAAAATTCTTTTGGGCAGCTTGTGATGATTTGGATCATTTTAACCATTTGTCTATTTTCCAGTGAATCGGCTTCTTCTCTCCTCTGAGTAGCACACACACACAACTGATAACAGATGATCAGTAAAAACAAATGACATTTCAGTTTATTACAACTAGGTTGACACTTTTTTACTGTATTCATGTTATTATTCAGTTACAGCTCTGTGATAAATAACCTGCTAAACCTTTCACCAGATCTTATAAATGAATATTTTAATATTTAATCGCTATCCAAAAGGTTTGATTGAGATACTTTTTCATTACTGTAACCATGTTTTGGGTGATTTGGGGATTGCGTAATTGTAGAAATAAAACAAAAGATCGCAGGATAGAGGAACAACCTGAGGCTCCTTCCCAGCACATATTTTATATATTATTAAAAATTAAAAATTTAGCTATATCTATGATGACTTGCCGGCTTGAGGATCTGATTGGGCTGTTTAGTGTGAGAAAAATCTGGCAACACTGAAAGCAGCGTGAAATGTAGTACATCACTAAATCTTAACACTGGGCTGTTGTTTTGTATGGCTTGAGATCTGTGGTCAGTTGTTAGTTTGTTTAGAAGAAATCCTTTTTTATTGATTAGGGGAGGCATTCGTCCTAAAGTTAATCTTGCCTAGTTGCTCTGTGGAAAACACAGAGGACTGGAGGAGTCTCAGACTTGTTTAGGCCTCAGACATTTGTCAGCTTTAACAAAAAAGTGGTTTCTCACACAGGGATACCCCTTCTTAATGTGAAATCAATCCCCAACAAGAATTTCCTTTTAAATGAGTTCAATTCTTCTTTTAAATAGTTATTTTTTTTTGTATAACTGAATATTAGTTAAACTGCATTGGGTGAATCTCCTCCTCTGACCATTAGCTTTGACAGCTACTTTTGCTCGTGTTAAAAAACAGTATAAATGTAGCTTGCAGGTGATCGGAATTAAAATGATTTCCTCTCATCTTCTTCTGTGTCTAATCTAAGGACCCCACACATACGAACTGTTAACCTCCCAAATAATATTAAAGTACTAGTCAAAGAAAAAATTAATTTGTTGTTTAGTCGTAGGATATATTTCCACTCATCCTTTTTCACTCATGATATGACGTGGATAACCTCTTTATAAATATCCGTGCGGATAACTGTGGATTATGACCTTTTTATTCAGTGCACGAGTCGGCTCACACAACAGGATAAATTATTTTGTTCTTGTAATATTCAATCTGCTTCAAAATCTGCCTATCGACCTTTATTATCTTCTTGCTTTATACATTATAGTACACTGCTCTTCTCTGGGTTACTACTGATCTCCTGTTGACAGCAGATTTAACTGAGGGCGCTGTATCAGTGCAACTTGACATAATTGCAGCCTCCAACCAAATAAACTGTTTTAATTTGTAGATTGAGGAAATGGGTTAGAGACTGCCCAGTTACACAGATTTCATTCAGACTCCTTTGGTGCATGTTTGTTCTGGTTGATGGGATGCGGTGGCCACAAGGATCATCTCTCAGTCTGATCCTGTTCTTGTTTTAACCTGTGGGCATATTAGTCTTTGGCTTAGCGTCTTTTGTGCTGCCTTGAAATACTGAGTTGTAGCAGAATATATCACTAGATAGGTTAATTTGTCTCAGTGTAGCTTCTGGCCACATTTGGCTATTGGTGTGATAGTTCTGCATCTGGGCTAGCTACAGCCTGTCATCTCATCTGAAATCTTCAGGCTGGTCCATATTTCCATGGTCAAACCCCAGGCCAGAACTAAGGCCTCTGCCGGCTGAGCTCCTAAGGTGTGGAACAGCTTGTGCTTGAGTGACATAATCTGACAAGATTAGTGGAATAAAATC
This sequence comes from Micropterus salmoides, assembly GCF_014851395.1. NCBI lineage: Eukaryota > Metazoa > Chordata > Actinopteri > Centrarchiformes > Centrarchidae > Micropterus > Micropterus salmoides. The sequence goes on along the minus strand of NW_024044348.1, from coordinate 9,227,538 downwards.
ATTGGAAATATAGTTCTACACATATTTTCATTTAATTTACCTCTGAAAGGAATAGTTTGACGTTTCATCTCGTTATATAAGGGTGTGTTGTAAGATGATGAATAAATCTACCGTGTACCTTGTTGCTGATTATCTTATCTTAGCATAAAGATTGGAAACAGGGGGAAGAGTCAACCTTGTTCTGTAAAAGGCAACTAAATCTGCCTACCTGCAAGTTTAAAGCTCCCCAATTAGTATTTTGTATCTTGTTTGTTTAATTTGTGAGTGTAAAAACAACACATTGTGGCTTTATCAGGGGTTTTGTACATTTCTTCGCTTCTTCCATTTTTTGATAATTTACTGAAGTTTTGTTGTCACCGTGAGGTTACTATGCAACCAACAGATAATCCACTACTTGACCCAAATGCTAGAGTTCCTGGTGCAGAACTATAAAGTTGATGGGCTTAAACTATTGATATAAGCATAAATAAATACAGTTATTTATGCTAAGCTAACTGGTTGATGACTGTAGCTTCATATTTATTATACCTACATCAAAGTCCTAGCAATCTTCTCATTTTACTCTTGGCAAGAAAGCATATAATTGCCCAAAACTATTTCTTTGACCGTAAAAGGTAAATTAATGTCTGCTGTTTTGTAGTTGTTTTACTCACCTACTTAAAGCATCATGCATCATATTACCAAGTGTGTTCTTCTGCAGTTTGTTTATTTATTCTCAAATGTCTTTGAGGAAGCAGTTACTTTTAATCTCATTGCGGGGATTCAATTTATCTGCCAAATTACCAAATAAAAAAAACAAAAAAACAGATGAATTGTTGTAAAATTTGTTAGCTTTGCTTTCCCTTTATTACTTTTTAGATTCTCCGAATAATATAACAAATAGTTCACTGTCATTAATGTCTTTCATGTTCAGTTTCAAGACAACAACTTTGCAGATTTGACAATCCCTAAGCATTGCTGGGATATTCTGGTGATTCTGGTTTTAACTTTTGATATGCAAAAATGACAAACGAAATTTGTATCTACTCCTTCCTTAAAAACATCCTGCCCATAAGGATTTCCCAAGTAAACTTTGACATCTATTTTACTGTTGTGGCTAGTTTGTGGTTACAAGTGTTTCTGACACTAAGGAAATATCTGGAACATTCAGTAAACAGCTTTTCTTAGGGATACTATTATTGAGGTAATTACACATACTAATTTTCAGGAAAAAGAGCAAGAACGTGAACTTTGGATTTTCTTTAGGAGTTGAGGGAAAAGGACACTAAGATCAAACGCTCTAAGTTCAAGCTTATTATGTGCCATTATAGTTGACACAGTATATAAAGGATGTTTTTGACGGAAAATATAGGAAAATAAAACACTGTCTTTATTAAAATATGCAAATGTGCAACATAACTTACTACTACTTCCAAAAACAAAAATAAAACTTGCATGGACACATTACTAATCATTGACGGACAACACTGCAGGTCTAAGACAAAGTTGCACAAACAACTTTGTGTTTTAGTATGCCAAATAAATGAATAGGTGGATTTTTAATGGGCAGTATGTGGAGAGAAAAAAGAAGATGAAACTGCCAAAAATATGATAATGAAGAATGTTGGAGCAGCAACAATAGGAGGAACATAATTGTATCTGCGAGGACAAACCAAACACAGATGATTATGGTTGATGAGCGTAACAGTCAAAGAAAGTAAAAAGTCTCAAATTACTCTATCTGCAACACATCTTAGGACACACAAGTATAAATGTCTGCTATTTACATTTTTTTCCTATTCAGTGTGCATCTATATCACAACATTTTCCAGAAGTCAACAACATACAATAAATTCAGGGTTTCACCTTTGGTTATGTAATTATCAAGGCTAGGTTTAAAAAAATATATAACACACGTCCATGTTACTTTTGCATACAGTTAAATTCAAAGTGAAAACATATGAACAAAGCAGCTGGTCAGCTCTAAATTTGCATCTCAGAAAAAAACCTAAGGTATTTTATCTGTATGTCGATGATTCTCGATGTGAAAGCCCAGCGAGTTTCATCCACTGTTTTACCGTGATAGAAAGTGTGGCAGCTATTTATGATCGTGTTTTATGTGCCTGACATCTTTACTTTAGTGTAAGTGGATCTTAATGTAAGAGGAAATTCTTCTGATGTATTTCAGTGTGTTGCATTGAGCCAGTCAATATATGTCTCTCCCAACCCTCTATACACTTTCTGAATGAGGATTTTCATGTGTTATGACACGATGTGAATCAAGAGTTTGTTGCCAGCATTTGAGTGAGCAACTCAGGCCAGCCTTGTTTGGTTGACAATATGAAACAAGATAAAAATAGATTAAGTCGTGCTGCTGACTGCACATAAGCAGAGAGCAAACTCACCATTTAGTAACCAATGACACCTACGAAGCCGACCCAACTAAAACATTATGTCGACATTACAACCAAACGTATCTCTATCATATTAAAATATTCACATCTGTTCCTTACAAGACACTTTTATCACATGTAAAGAAAACATCTTTGAACTTTTATAAGTCTCTTAGTTTCATCACTTCATAAATCTGTGTATGTGTAGTAATTAAGGCAATCATTTTGGGCCACGACTTACTCATCTGCCAACTCCAGTCTCAACCCTCGAGGGTTTGTTTACTGATGTCACTCAGTAGCTCTCATCCCAACTTGTTCAAATGCCGAGTCCCGTTCAGTTGTTGTTGCTTTTCGGTGTCCACTCGTGCTCATGATGACCAGTCACAATGTTTTGCTTGCTCTCTGCAATTTCCAGAAAACTGTGATGTGATTCTCCCTCTCCTTGTAACCGGCAGCGCTGCAACAGAGAGAGAAACAGGAAACGGATGCAGATCTATCATCATTCTTGAGTTAATGGCACCCTGAACATGGAGCAAATTGCCCAAATGCCAAACTGATACTGCGCATATTTTCCTTTCACTCCCAGAGGTTGGACAAGATGCATCCCACTAAAGATAATCATCAGGGTCATTAAGCAGCAATTCCATCTGAAGTACTCAGAGATGGGATAGGTCTGAGTTTTTTTTAAGCAGTAGCTCAGAGGTTGTTAAAGTCATCTTATTTCACTTTGTCTGACAGTATGCAATTCATACACTATTAGCATGTTGAAGTTGTTCATTGAATATACTGTATATATTTGTATGTGTGTGTGTAATAAATATATATTGAATATATATTTGTATGTGTGTGTAATAAATGTATATATATTATAAACAAAGGCTCCATGTCTTTTGTAGCTGTACCGTTTCATCAAATGTTAATTTTCTAAATGTCAAAGCACTTGTAGCACTGAACATACTGTTATATTCATACTGAACATATTGTTTGTTTGGAAGGGATGCACTTACAATTTGTTGGTGATTTTTATTTAGCTCTTGTTCCCATGGAGGTTGAATGCACTTATTGTAAATTACTTTGGATAGAGTGACTGTATAACAGATGTTATGTTTGCGCATAATTTCATACACATATTTGGTGTCTCTGAAACTTTGTGATCTCCACTAGAATTTAATTAAGTCTCAAAGTTTAACTGTACAGCATGAGTTTGTAATAACAATTCCATTGGCAGGCATCTGGGGCTAATGGTAATGTTAACATTCAATTTATTTCAATACAACTTTATTTATCACTGCAATTGTACTCATCACCCAGGTCAACAAATACACACATAATACATAGGAGAAGAAAAAACCCCCACTGTTGATCACAAAATTAAAACAATGAAATGCTATAGGCTTAAAAACTATGCATAGAATTGGTAATAAATAAATAAATAAATATACACACAAGTAATGAAACCATTCAAAATCATAGAAAATAACCAATGAAGGACTGAAAAGATGGATGGCAGAAGGGATAAAAAGACTTGGAATTCCAATTACATTTACAGGCAGGTAGAGAGCATCAGTTGTGTCAGCAAGTTCCCCATCATCTGTTAACATCAAGCTGCAGTACTGCACAGGTGAAAAGTCAGGTAACGTTGTTATATAGCAACAAAGTGTGCATGAGTGGACGGTTGGGGTGGATTTATGGGTCAACAAAATATCAGATTTTAAAACGGGAGACTTTGGTTTCTTTTAAAGCGTGACCACGATCGTTCCATAATCATACGTTTTAATTTTTATTATTGTAATCATCACGACAGAGCTCCCCTAACCTTAATGAAGAAGTCATTTAAACCCAAGCCACAATCTTTTCATAAACTCATCAAGTTGTTTTTGTGCCTAAACCTAACCAAACCTTTAACCATAACATTTTCACAGCATCAAACAAATTCTTTTTTCACTGATTTGTGAGGGTTTAGTAAGTCACATCAGATCAGAAGCCGCTTCTCTATATCAGGTATCATTTTATTTGGAGGACTTGTTGCCACTTCCTGAAGGCAGCAATAAGAATTCACTTATTAAAGTGTAGGTTATGTAGGTTCAGTATGCTCACCCATATACTTATGATTTTGAAAATCATAAAGACATGTTTATGTTTATAGAACAAACCTGCATCACAAATCTGCATAAAATGTAAAAGAGACAGTAAAACTTCAAGTAGTACTTTAAATTGTAAGAAATTTAATGACAATTGCAATCACAGTTACAAAGGTGACTTGTATCCTGGTAAACACAAATTAGCAGCATATGTTGGTTGTAAAAACAGAGCTCCAAGCAGGCCAAATCATGCCGAAACTCGAGGTGTACTGGTCCAAAAGAAGAAATAAAATAGAATAAATTGGAACTTGCTGTAAATAGGTAAATCCTGGGAAACCACTGCAATCTATGTTGAACTATAGTGACAAATAGAAACTATGGTCACAAGTTTGAAACAAAACAACAGGAACACGATGGACATACACAGAATAAAAAAGGTTGACAACTCCTTCTAAGTTGCATTCAGTCTAATATTATCCTCCTTTGTAGCTGTGTTTGTAATACTGATTTAGCTCAGATTTAAATTCCTTTTTCATGAAGTGTTTATGTTGCTCTGGCTACCCCCTTTAGGGCGAAAAATTTCACAGAATAACTGTTCTGTGTCATAGCTATTTGTGCTTATTAAGATGCAGACTATTAGAGACAAGCATCCTCTTTTAACAGAGCAGCTGTTGTATAATTCTCCACCTCAATAATTTGAGGATTTCCACGTAGTCTCCCTGGAGTTGAAGACATTCTGCAAGCAATCATAGCTGCAGCAGGCACAAGGCAATTACAACAAACATACTGAGTGTTTTTATCTAATTCCCTTATTAAGACTTTAGAGCTAAACCTGTGGTTGTTTACATTTCAGGTTTTGTTTGTTTGTGGAGGTACGTTAGTAAATACACACACCTGTATTTACCCTTGAATACCCTGTACCTGTAATGATAATAGGAAAAATTCAATATTCAAGTCAGTATATGGTGTTATACAGTGTTAGAAATGACGTGTAGCAATGAGGTGAATTTATGTGAGATCAGTGAATATCATTAATATTATTCAGTGTCCGTGACCTTACCTATTTAACACTGAGGCTAAAATGTCAGTGTCACTCTGTGAAAAGAAAATGAAAAAGGTTGTTTACAGTAGAGCCCAGTGGTGTTCTGCACTGAGGTGTTTGTATTGAAATAAAAGCAGCTCCTGTGTACAGTTTAAATTAAGCAACCTACAGCTGGAGGGAAACAGGGCCATACCAGGATGACATACTACAACACAAAAACACACACTGAATGAAATAGTAGTTGGTAAGCTCGTGCTACAATGAACAATCATAATAAGTAAAAAAGCAGCAATAAAGAAAATAAAGTATCTCACAGAAGCGAGTACACCCCTCACATTTTTGTAAATATTTGATTATGTGACAACACTGAAGAAATCACACTTTGCTACAATGTAAGATAGTGAGTGTACAGCTTATATAACAGTGTAAATTTGCTGTCCCCTCAAAATAACACATCACACAGCCATTGATGTCTAAACCGCTGATAACAAAAGTGGCGGTTGCTTAGCATTTAAGTGGTGAATTGTGAGAACCCTGCTGTTAAGGAACGGCAACATGAACGGCCAAAGAAAAAAAGCACATTAGCTAATATTAAAGTTACTGTCGGAATCTAGACATGACCGAGGCTAACAATTTAGCAAGCTAGCAAGTTGTTAACATAATGCAGGAAAAGTGCTTTGTTGCAATTAGCTTACTGAAGATGATTAACGTAAAAAGAGGGAGGCAAAAAGTAAGGGTGTGGATGTCCAGGTGTGGATAGGCGTTTATTGTGTCTGACTCTCATGCAGGAGTTTTTACTTTGCGTACTGTCACAGACCTGCAAATAATATAACTTTTTTATTAAACATAATAATGACCTTTCTCTACCCTTTAAATGTTTCAGCTGCCTAACTCCCACCATATGTTAATAGATAAATCCAGTTTCTTTTCAACCTGGCATATTTCCCATAAATGTGGCTATTGTGGCTCCATGGGTAGCGCTATTTTTCAGGGAGACAAGCACCTACGCAAAACAATGTAGAGTCGTAAGAAAAAGTATGTGAACCCTTTGGAATTACCTGGATTTCTGCATAATTTGGTCTTAAAATGTGATCTGATCTTCATCTAAGTCACAACAACAGACAAACACAGTCTGCTTAAACTAATACCATACACACAATTATATGTTTCATGTCTTTATTGAACACACTATATGTTTCATGTTTTTATTGAACACACTGTGTAAACATTCACAGTGCAGGGTATCCACAAACGCCTCTGCAGATCTATGTAGACAAGAGTGTTATGGGTAACTGTGGGTCACAGAGGCTCGCAGTGGAACTGATGAGCACATCTCATGAATTTCAACAATGTGTTGTGCGGTCCTGCTCGTCAAACAAGCTGAATGGTTGATCCAGCTTCCTGTTAAGAGACTGATTCAAATCATACCTTGACATTATACCCAAAATCCGTACAGGTTTAAACAACACATGCACATTCACTTTAATTATCAGTCAGTGCTTTCTGCCTAATAGTAAGTCATTTATCTTTTTATAGCCACACTAAATGTCACTTTTTTGACATTCAGTTCCAGATGTTTTTACACTGATTAAGAGGAAAAACCTACAGTTTATTCTTCAAGTCTCTGCAAGTTCATTGTCCATTTTCACCTCCTCACATGTGCCCTGCATTCGTGTTTCTCCCAAAAGACACAATAATCTAGTGCGATGAGATGTTCAGCCCAGTACAGGGCAGGGAAGACAGTGTTGGGAAGGTTACTTTGGAATTGTAATAAGTTACCGATTACAAGTTACCCTTATTTAAAATGTAATACTAGTGTAACTATGTCAATTACTTTTTCGAATCAATGTAACTTATTTCATTTAATTACTTTTTGATTACTTTTAGAGCTATCTAATGAATGTTTTCTTCTTTTAACCATTTTCAAAAGACAGCTGAGAGGCAATTTAATTTGTAGACAGATGGTGCTGCACATTCAAACAATCAGAAGCAGAAGTTTCAAACTTCACTAACCGGCTGTGGCTGGAAATGGCAAAGGAAGAAATTGTGCACATGAACATGCAAAACATGCAAAGCAACAAAATTAAAATTAATACATATAGAGATTGTTGATTGAGAATGTTGAGATTTAACCCACAGAGTAATCATGAACATTTTCAAGTAACTGTAATTTAATAACTTTTTTCCTAGTCACCGTAATACAGTTACATTTATTTTGTAAATAAATTACGTAATTAATTACATGTAACTAGTTACTCCCCAACACTGTCAAGGGGACAGTTTCTCATTAGAGCCTGCCAGTGATATCTCGAAAGATCTGACACCTAAACCCACCTGGTCTGAAAATTCCAGGAACTGATGGAGAGCACAAGTGAGGCTAGATATCCAGGGAAAAAACAGAGAAAGCACTTCATTTATTTGGTTTCTAAGACTAAAACAGGAGAATCCAAAGAATAATAACTTGTGCCATAAACAGCTATCTGTCGTTACCTGACCCTCCAGCTACATGCACACCTGAGTGCTTTCACTTCTGTGGCCCAGCAGGAGGCAGGACTGTTTTCAGTGCCACATGCAGGACTATGAATCTCACTGCCCGTCAATTTAGTGCACGTACTGCCTCCTCAAGGCTAGGCCAAGAGCACCAGGTTAAACCTGTTCAGATCTACACAACCACCTGCTACCCAGTAGCTTTCACTATTCACAATTTAAAGGCCCAGGAGGCGATTCTTTCAATGGGACTGGATTTAAAATCATTTTGATGTTCACAGAAAGAGACCAGTTGAGACCTGAAGAGACTGAACCTGCAGGGATGATATTATGTGGGGAAATATTTTTACATTCTCAAAGCACAGAAATTATATTAACCTAACTGTAGGGGGTTGATAGAGTTAATAAATCCAAACGACATAACAGTTATTTCACCTGATTTCTGAAACCCACTTTACTGTTTTGAAACAAACACTTTGCTTGAGATTTCAGTTAAGACTCCTTCTAAGTGACTAACCTAGTAACTGCCCTTTCCTCCATGCAGTCTGAGTTCAGCCTCGTCCAGACCTCTGAATTACTGCCGACATCTTAGATTTGCTCAGAAATTCATATAGGTCTGTTGTTGTGCCCCATAACAGCTGTTTTCATCTGTCAGAGATACTACTGACCAATCAGAGTGGGATTAAAATATTGTTCATGTTCTTTCATTGCTAACTAGCCATATTCATAAAAAATAGCTACAGATAAAAACTGCGATAAGTATAGATTACATCAAAGCAGCTGTACAAGTTGTAAGTCCATTTACAGAAATAACAGCTACTGCAGCTTCTGCATCAGCTGAAAATTATATTGGGGGGACAAATTGATTAAAGAAAAATAACAGCCCTCCTATCAAGAAATTGACTAACATGAACAACATCAGACTGAATGAGTAAAGTGAAACAAAATGGAAATTCAGTCTGTGTCACTCACTGATGGTAAATAGTCCTTAAAGTAAGGGACTGGTGTCATGTGACATCCTCCTAAACTAGAGCAGTTATTGGTTTTGTGAGGCTGAGCTGAGGCCTTGACAATGTTGTTGCAATTTTGCCGCCTGCTGACAGTGATCAACACAAGATTACCAGATTACTTGTTGTTCCTTCTACAGTAAACATCATCGGTTAAGAATAAAAAACAAGAGCACAGGTGTGACTCTATCAGCCTGAGAGGGAATAGTGAAATTATAAAAGAGTGTCAGTAAGAGCAAACTCGGTGTCTGTGGATGAAATTATGCTACTTCTTTGCTGTCCTACTGCCAGGTTTGTCGACAGAGCTCATGATATACAAACAGGTGATTATGTCTCCAGTATATCTACAGTATTTATGGTTGAATGTGGGTGGACATCAAGGTCTTGCATCTCACTAATTTCACAATGATTGAGATTCAGAGCCACGCCTCTGCATAGCTTTAGTTTTAGTTGTGAACTTACAGAGTTTTATCCATCTGGCCCCTGCAGAAACGTGTGGAGCAAAAACGTTTTCCACATGGACAGAGCAGTAATGTCTGTACCTCAGACTGGAACAAACTCCTCAAGAGGGCAAATGGGTGAGGACATTGGCTGTAAATACTATTACTGCTGAATCAAGTTTGGGAAATGAGACGTAACAGCTTGTCATTACTCGTTACCTGCACATCAACCCTGCAGCCTCGTGCAACCTCTGAGGTGGTAAATCTTTTCTACAAGGCAGTTAAGGGAAAAATCTGTTTTTATTCATCATTGGCCTTATCGGGGTGGAATGGTGATGCAGTGGTTAGCGTTGTTGCCTCATAGCACCAAAAGGTTCTTTGTGTGAACCTGCTGGCCAGCATTGTCTCATCATGCTTGCATGGGTTTTCTCCAGGGGTCTCATTTATAAAACGTAAGCGTAGAAACCTCACTAAAAGTGTACGTGCACCCAAAAGCCATTCTATAAATGGCGTACGCCAAAAAGTATTCAGACTTATAAAACCGTGCGGATGCACATTTGTAAGCAAGTTCCCTTTATAAATCACAATCAACTTCAAATGTGCCGCATGTGAGGGAGCTCCATGTCCGTCCCTTGTTCAGTGAAACGCCTCTCGTTAATATTAATACGTAAGCAAATTCTGACAGAAAAGCTACAAAACAAAATTTAACTCAGTGTGACACTCCTTTTGGTGAAGCTGAAGCTGTTTGGTGGGTAAAAAACGCACTTTCACGCAACACTTGTGCACCAGAGGAAAGGGGGCACCGGAGCTCCACCCACTTTATAATGGATCTGCGGGAAGGGGCATCCCTCTTGATTAATGACGTCGCTGGCTGGTGGGACACACACACACGCAAGACGGGATGACCCAGGTACTAATTTGGATTCCCCCATTTGAAAAGAGATTAAAGAGGTGGTGTTGAACTGCTTGAGGTGGTGCTGAACTGCTTCAAAACAGCTCGTTTGTAGTCCAGCCCTTCACTTCCTTTACTTGTGACATCACAATGAAAACGCATCATAAAGCTTGCCAAGCGGCTAGCGGGCTCAGGCACGCCCTCAAACCAAACTAGTCTGAGCGGAGGCCCTTTGGCTCGACTCGCCTTTGTTTGGGTTTCAATTGTAGAAATGTTGTACCTGTACCTGCTTCAAGGTACTTTTTTTCGTATCACCTCACCTCCATCGAGGTTCCAAGTGAGCTGAGGGATACTAAAATGTAACGTGAAAATATGACAGACTGCTGACTGGTCAGAGAGAATATTCACTATTCACTGCATCATCATTGCGTGCGCCAGACAGAGGCCAGCAACAGAAAGTTTTATATTTTACAGTTTTCGTATGTAATTTCATCACTAAATCCACTTCTGAGAAGTTTTGAGGTGAGAAATCAGCTGTGTAGATTTCGAATATTGACAGTTTTAGGAGAAGTGATGGCGGAACAAAAATGTGCTTGAATATTTTCGGAGTCGAGGAGCTCTGCGGGGAAAGCCTGTGCTAAGCCGTGGGAGGAGCATGTGAGGCCGGCCAGCCGCCCGCTCACAGAGCCCTCTGCTCCCGCCGTCACACAGACCGCTGCAGCAACAACAGCAGAGGAAAACACAGCTAGAAGGTTTTCATACCGCTTATCTGTCTTTACATTCTGAGGAATGTTGAAACGTTTTAACCGTAGACTGTATTTATTAAAAAAGCTGTGTGGATCGCTGGTGTGTGTGTCGCATTGAACATTACGTCGCGGCAGTTGTGTGTGCCGTCGCTATGACGACAAGCTACGTACTATCTCTGGGTACTATCTGCAATGGAAAACGGAGCAGGGCCGAGTAGAGTAGAGTCTATTGATTTGCGCTATCGTAGCATTTTTCGGCAAGGCAGCATAAATCGTCAGAACACCGGCAACACAACGTTTAGTCCTGATGGTAAGATGTGGAACAATGATGTTGTGTGGTTGTGGACTTCTGAGTAACTTATGGCATCTGTTACGGTTGCAGTCTGAAGTGGCTTTGATTTGGATCACACTACCTTGTTTACATTAACTGATAAGCTAGTAGTCCTTACCTGGGAACTGCACATGTGCAACTCCCAACAAAGATTTTGTACAAGTAAGATGCATCACTCTGTAGCTCAAGAGCGGAGCGTACAACACTTATTTAGGCTATACAAACAGTCCATTCACTTAAAAAGGCTGATGTTGTAGCTAAAGCATTTCACTCGATAAGGCAACGAACATCTGATAACAACATGAAATTACGCACTGCTATTTCCTTGATTAAGACCCGACAACGGCATCAATTTAAATATAATTTGTCCTTCTGTTCACCTTATTTATGATAATATATTACACTGCATGCAAGTATTAATTAATATGATTCCTGATTAAACTGTACAAAATATTTGAAGCGTTCTTTTGCAGTAACAGATGTCTGTGTTTGTGTTTATGATCCAAAATCTGGTTCTTTTTGTGCGCTGCAAATTATCTTAAATGATGTTTTTCTGCACACTTCAGGGAAAATCAATCAAGCGGATGTTTGTTTATTCAGAAAGGCTTTAAGCCTATAATACTCGTGTGTATATAGAGTAATAATTTGATTTTACACAATAGTAGGCCTTTCATCCTTCTGCCATGTGAGTCGCCGTTTCTCATTTCTCCTCTTTATGTGCGTACGCATGGTTCAGAGTTTACTTACACGACAGCACATTCTCCCGTCAAGTTTGTTTTTTATAGATCCCAACCTTTGCTTTGGAAGTGGTGTACGCACGTTTCCAGCCCTGTTTTGGACGTACACACCATTTATAAATGAGACCCAGGTGCTGCAGTTTCCTCCCTCAGTCCAAAAACATGTTGGGCTGTCTGTCTACTATGATTGGCGACGTGTCCAGGGTGTACCCCAACTCTTGCCTAATGTCAGCTCGGATCAGCGAACACAATGGTGTGTTTTGCTTGCTGGATTTTATGTAACAGTGTTTGTGCTTTCTGTGGCAACATGGTAATTGGTGCTACAAACTTTTCAGCCAATGTTATAAGATTCTAATCAGCAATGTATATGCTAAGATCTGGACAGAGACAGCACTAACATCATGGACATCAAGAATAAAAATAGTTTGGTTGCAGTTTTTTTTTTTAAAGAAAGGGGAGAAAACATAAATTCACCTTCAAGACGTTTTAATTCAGTGAGGCATGGTCTTGGTCACTGGCCGCTGGCAATAAGCCCATAATTTAAGACTGCGTCATTTGTGGTCTGCTTTCAATTTCACATGCACCTAGTTATTCAGCACAAAACTACTCCACAAGAAAAACTCTCTATGTCTGGTACAGGTAGAAAACTGTCATCTGACCCTTCACCCTTTCATTTTATCTTTAAACTAAAACTATATGATTATAACAGATTGAGCAAAAGCCCTCCCTCCCTTGAGAATATCCTCTCTGACACTGAAGTGTTTTTGTTAATACCTGTGTGTCATAAGCAATCTTAACTATTATTATCAATGCACCAGCAAGAGCTTCACAGGCAATTCTCCTGTTAGTTTTCAAAGGAAGACTTAATGCTGTCCAAGAAACGATGCTTCTTGGATGGTATTTTAACAGACATGACTTTGACTGTCCCTTGCCAAGGATTTCAGATGTTATTTGTCATCATGGCAGTGTTTGTGTGGCTTGTTGGAGAACAAGAGGTCAGATGATGAACAATCATGACCCCCAAAAGCTGTATGTGCTGCTCTTTGGTGGTGAGCCAGCAAGACAATAATGTTTACAGGCTATTCAGGTTTTAAAATAACAAGATGCAGTTTTTGCAGGATTAACAAATAAATCACTAGAAAATGTGAAGCTTGACAAATGCATGTTATGCGTCTACCACATCAGGAAGGGACTGCACTGCAATTTCCACAAATCACTGTAATTTTGCTGCAATTACCAATCTGATCACATGACCATCAGGCAATATTAGAAAAGTTGCCACTAATTTAGAGGGGTTATGTTCCAAAGACAGAAAAATTAAATAATCCTGCACGACTGACTTGAGGGGAGTGCACATGTACATGTAGCACAGTGCCTGGCTTCCTGCTTGCTGACACTAATCCAAAGGCAGCGGGGATTTTCTGCCTCTTGCTGCTTCTTGCCTCACACCCCTGCAGGGATCTCAGATCCACACTGGCTTTCCCAGTCACACACGCATATAAACATACACAGATGAACACATGATGGACTATAAATATTCAGGCCAGGATCTGCGGTACGTGCAGCACAATGTACGCCGGGGACATAACACACACTGTGCTCATTTCAACCCTGCCACTGAGCTCTCGGTCAGCACTTTTCTGTGGGAAAAAACTTGCACATCTGCTCATCTGATGCTATTCATTTAGGCAGACCTTTCTATGAATGTGCTCTACGGAGCCCAAACCCAAGCGGCCCCATCGCTGCTTTCTTGTCAGCTAGCACAATACTCGTTAGATGTGTTAGCTGCTGCATGACAAGCCAGGCTTCAGGTGTTGTGTGTTTGTTTATGTTTGTGAGAGGGTGAGAGGCACTGTTTGGAAAGCACATATGCAACACATTGAGTCACATTACACCATGACAGACTGTCACAGTGAATTAAAGGCAGCACACGAATGGAGGCAGTGGTCAGGAAACATATCATTAATGCCACGATGCTCTGGTCCACTCTAAACCAGACAGCAACAGAACTGCCCAAATGAGAAGTGTTCTGAATAAAACAAAACAAAATGCTTGTTTTCCCGGAACAAGAAGCTCTAAATTGTCCAAAAACTGTTCTGTCTTTGAGCTACATAACCAATGTACAGTATATGTAGCATGATACGAGACAGCAGAAGCAACTGAGTTAGCGCCAGTTACTTCCATGCCAGTAGCCAAATAATCTATAATTTTAGATGTTTTTCTTTTCTGTGACACTGATAAAAAGAGACAGCAGCGCTTATCTAATCTTTTAGTCCCAGAACTTACTGACAGAATGAACAGTTTAGAGTCCAAGATGTCAAAGTTAGGACTGTTTTGCAGTGACTGCTGATATTAATAGAGATATTAATAGAGTGGGAAATGCAAATGAAACTAAAATACAATGCTGGTTGCAGATTTCTTTTAATAAGATATGTTGATGTGGTAAAGTGTTTCAATGTAACTGCATCGGTCATTCCCAATTAATATTGGAGAAGGCAGACAGAGATAGTAACTGATTTTAATCCAATACACTTTTTGTTAAATTAATTATTAATATTTCCTCAGGGTTTGCTAGCTCTACTTTTAGTGTGTGCTGTGAAAAAAATCTGGATTTCCTAAACAGCCCTGGCTCTGTAAACGGAAAACAAAGAAAATGGTGTGGACTTTCTCTACAATATTGTTCCAGCCAATCAGCAACAGGTGGCATTAGTGCTCATGCCTAGAAGCAAAGGGTTGAGGGAAGGGCACTGAGAGAGAGTTCTCTACACTGGCACATTTGAATGCGCTGGTATCCAGGAACTGTGAAGAAGGAGAGATGGCCGACAAACAGCCAAAGAGGAAAAGGTCTGAACAGAGAAGAAAGTTATATGACCAGGCAAGGCCGATGGCGTTTCAATGCTGGACAAACCTCAGAGACTTGAAATTTGGGGGGCACAGCTTCTGAGGGAGCACTGAAGGAAGGGGTACTTGTTTGGCAGTTGAGTTGAAATATCAACAATCTTTCTGAAGAATAACTTACTCTCTTTTTACTTGGTGTATTTTTAACCATGTGATGTATCTCTAGGGGATGGCAATGTCAGTTCACCACTTTGGTCCAAGTTGAAATATCTCAACAATTAAGGATTGTAAGGATTGCATGGAATTTTGTACAGACAGCAACATCACATCTCACATAAGAATTTGTTGCAAAACAACAATACCTGCAAAACAAATGACATTCCCATCAGCCTCAGCTGTTCTTTTTTGTTTAGCGCTAACTAAAATGGCGAACATTATACCCACCAAACATCAGAATGTTCACGTTGTCATTGTAAGCATGTTGGCATACTAATCAATTAGCACTGCTGTGCCTAAGTACAGGCTGTAGAGGCTGTAGCCTCCAAGTCTTGATAACAGTTTAATGCTATATAATAATAATAATAATAATAATAATAATAATCTTTATTTGTAGTGCACTTTTCAAAAACAAGTTACAAAGTGCTTTAACAAGTGTAAAGACAATAATACCCCCAAAACAATAATAATCATATGGCAGTGGTACCCCCCATAGTCCTGTCAGATAAACTCAAGTATTTGAATTGGATGTTTAAAATTATAGTTATATATTGACCATTTCTTTTAGCTGTTTGGATCTTTCTGTGCTCTTCTTAACTAGTTTACACACACTCAATCACATAGTTTCAGGTGTTACAGCTGACTCAATATGTGGACATATGTTTTGATTAGTATTTTCAATTCAGTTGAGCTGATCTACAGTCTCTCCATTTAACTGCAGAATAATGGGAATCATTGCTACATGGGGTACTTTATATCAAATTGTTTCCATGTCGCAGATGCAATATTTTAATCTATCACACTTTGTCTGTTATTTATTTCATATATAGATTTTAACTGTGGTCATGGTACATTAAGCACAATTTCATAATTTGTGTGAACAAAAGCACAGAGCCGTTTACCCAAAATGAAAACTGTCATTATCTGCTCATCACCGTCAGTCACGTCGTACCGCCTCCAAACCAGCCTCCTCTATCTCGTGCCCCCGCAGGCATTTCTTACATGTGCACTTCACAGTGACTTAATGAAACGCCTACAATAATTTACCAACAGCAGATGTAGATGCCTGCCAGTTGTGCTGCCAAGCATAAAAAATACCATGCTGTTTCCCTTGATAATGGTAGCTGCTGGCAATATATCCCCCAATTGACAAACTAAATTACAAACTAGAACTCATTTTGCACAACTGACCCATTGGAATTGTGTTTTGGATATTTGATTATAAGCCTCAAAAATGGTGGAGCATTAGATGGGTGCAAATCTTCTGGAACACCTTTTAAACTACTGTGGCGCTTGGATTCAAAACAATTTAATGTGAAAGGAGGGGTGTGCTGAAATTTTTTAACCATCATATCTTTTTAAGCTCACTTTTTATTTTGCAAGTAAAGTGATGTTCAGTGCTACGTGTGAAGTGATGAGCAAAATCTGCAATCTCTTTATTTAAAAACTTAGTTTGAAATTTAAAAGTGGTTAACACTTTGGAGCACTCATGTGGCTACCAAGCAACTCTACAACAAAAGATTTGTTTATAATTCACCACTTCTCTATTTTCTGTGAACAGCATATTATCATTTTTGTCTCTTGGCCAGGGGAGGATAGACTACACTTACATTACATTTACTCATTTGGCAGACCCTTTTATCCAAAGCACCTTACATTTGAAGAACAACATACAAGCATCAAGACTACCATGTGCCTTATCCCATACACATGGAGCTGCCAGCCGCCTACCTGCATGAATTGCCAAAGAAGCAGCACAGACACAATCCCCAACCATCATCCTACCTGCAAACAAACACTGCCAAATGTGTTTGTTGTAGTGCTGGAAGAGTTAGTTATTTAAGTAGTGTCTACATCCATGTATGTACTGTGGGAGTAGAAATCATGTTCGGCCACATCTGACCACTTTCACAGTGATTACCAAAAACTCATCTGCATGTACAGCCATATACTGTAATTGTGAAGCAAAGTATGTACCAGTATGTATATTTCTATCTTTGTGAATACACATAGTCATCTCTGCTGTGGAGGTTAAACAGTACATCACCTGAGTGTCACAAAAAGCCATACTTTGATAACATTAGCTTTACCAACCTGGTTTTGCTCACTAATGATTACTTTATAGTCAGTTGATAAGCTTTGACTAAACATGATTTGATGGTTTTGCCCTTGTCGCCCCTTTTGTAACCAACTTCCCAGTTGTCTTGGCATGAGCAGAGGTGTGGCTTTATGAGACTAGACATCACATTACTGCCCACTCATCATCTGCTCTTGCAGAGTCACGCACAGACATTTTGAAAGGCATGCAGCTCAATTAAACAAACAGACATAAAACTGGTGGAGAAGGACACTTAAGCCAAAAAGGGCAAGGGGGCAGTGGCCTGATACACTGATAGACAGTCAACTCTGAACATAACGCTACACTACACTTTTCACTTCCAGATAATTACCTGCCATTAGCAAAAGCAAAATTTGATGTGACAGCTGTGTTTTTTTACTGGCATAGAGTGCTGTAATGGTTGGTTGGTTAAGAAACTACCTAGCAATTGTCGTTGTTCAATATATTCAAAAGCAACTGTATGATCCAAAGTAAACTCACCATGGGTTGACTCACACAATAAAGCAGGAGAAGTTTAAAATCAATGGCTACCAACTTTCATATGCTTACTTTGCCATTGTAGTCACATTTTGGCTCTGTCACTGTGCTCTGAGTCTTCCCATGGCTGGACCACAATACATCGTCTTGTCAAACTGCTGAATTAATTTGTCTGTCACATCTCCCACAGCGTCTCCTGTCTGCCCTAAATCATGCCTTCCACAGAAATCTTAATTTACTTTCCCTCACAAGAAAATCTTAGTGAGAAATGTCATTGAAGTCTTACTAGTAAGTTACCGTTACGGTCCCTTCATTTGCTGCAAATGGAAAATGTAATCATTTGCAACCTGGAAATAAAATTTAACCACATGGTGGGACTTTTTTAGAACATTGAGAGGAAAACTCACTCTTTTTCTAGCAAAAACTTTTCTGCAAGTGCTGGCTCTTTCCCATATGGCCAACGCCTTAGTGTCTCCTCTCCAACTGGCTACTTTTGCTTGTAATTGATTTTTTTCTAAATGGGAAACTGTGGTCATGCATCAGATAGATTTACCCATCCATATCACTGGGTTGGTGCAGAAAAAGAGACATTTCCCGTTTCCTAATTTTCCCAGTTTGAAAACATATGGGCAAAAACTACATTTATGTATAACAACATGTTGTACAACGCTTTAACTTGACATATTTTCGTTCTTACAAATCTGTAAAACTGCCCAACAAGAACATGAGTGCAGTGACTCACACATTGGCCCTGTTCACCTGTTTGGGTTGACTCAGCTCACCTCAATACTGCACTTGGCAATTTGCAAGGATGAATAATAAAGTAATAATCCACAGCAGCCCACAGTAAAGTGATATTAAATATGTGGTAGAGTGACATACATAGTGAATTGGTTAGTTGTATTGTGTTAAAGTTGCAGTAACCCTTTAATACATGAAGCAAGCTTGTAAGCCTTCCACTCATGTTTTAGCCTCTGTGTGTGGATCAGCTGTGAGCAGTTCAAACAAAGAGTCATTTTTCATTCCCAGATTGTTTATGTTGTAAATCACAAAAAAATCAGGGAAGATAAAAACATTTTATGCAACATAATATGTTTATGGTTACACAATCTAAAATCTTTGTAATATGCATTGTAATATCAGACCTTCAACACAATGTAATTCAAATGTGCACAAGCTTAAAAAGACTAGTGTAGTAACTTCTCCACTTATAGTTTATGTTACCTTATACACAGAAGAATTATCTTAATCACTTCACAGGTACGCTATTCCTGGTATTCAACTATTTCAGAGTTTGGATATTGGAATCTGTATTGGGGGAGGAACAACCCAACATTATTTTTCTTTGTTTTCCTAGTTTGTGACAGACTTATCTCCTGACCCCTTGTGAGGCAATAGCTCCCCAGGTTGGTAACCAGTGCACTATAGTATTTTCTACCTGACGGCCTCAATACATGGGGCAGGATGCAATGTGGCATGCCCGCAGCAGAGCATGTCCATTATGATCAAATGAAGCTACACAGCTACACTGACCACGGAAACCGCACACACCCGCACAGGCATTACGCTGCTCATCTATTTTTATGCTGCTGCTCTATTTTTCTTTCTCTACATGTGGTTATATAGCCCTTCAACTGGTAAAAACTACAAAGAACAATAAAAATAAACTAGTACAACCTGTGTACTACTTTAAAATGATTAAAATGGATACCTCATTGTACCAGAGGCAATGTGAGCCAGCCGTGCAACCTTGTGGGTGTTTTTACATTTAAAATTACAATAAATCAATGTGTACCCATGATCCTGTACTTACAATGATCCAGGTAATTAATTCAGTACCAATTAGCCTACACTTCTAAAGCCTGCACAACCAACTGCATTATCACTTGGGAAAGCTCAATATGCACATAGTGCAGCTTGCATGCAACCACACACTACAACAGGTAAAAAACCCTGATCCGTACCGCTACGTGACACATCACGTCCATACCCTATGTATTTAGTCAGTATCACTGATTTTTTCACTTCCTGTCAACAATGGAGCACTAATTATAACAATAATGATAATGATGGTGCACTTAATCTATTGCACATATTTTCACAAGGTTTTGGTAACAGTATTAATCTGTTTCTGCTCAAAACAGGAAAAGCACTTATCACAACAAATAAATAAACAAGAAAATAAACCATACAATTTGTAAGAGAAAACTAAGTCTTTTTTTTCCCACTTTGACAGCCTATTCTGTGTTGTTGTGTTGTGTGAATCAAGTGACATGCTGAAATGTTGATAATGGCTTTTTTGATAAACATTTCAGATAAGGATACTTCAGCTGTGAACAGGTCCTGCAGTGTGTAAGTAGAGGACAGTCAATTATCCTGTAGTTTTCCATCACACTCTTCCAATGTCAAACAACTATCTGTTTCTAGTTGTGTCTTCTTCTCCTTCTCCTTCTTCTTTTTCTTCTTCTTCTCTTTCACATAATCCTTTCATGGTTTAAAAGGTGCTTCTTCTTTCAAGGTTTAAGGTGCTTCTTTTATAAAATTGAGGGAGATAGAACTCCTCACAAACACTTCAGTAACTTTGAAGTGTTCCATTGTAGATCTCCTTCTGCTCTCATTTAAAAAAAAAAAAATCTTATTTGAATGTATATGTTGATTTTCTTCACAACCCTTCCTACTTATTTTACTACTTCTTCCTCTTTCTCTACTGTACATTTTATAATTGCTACCACTCCTTCAAGGGACTCTGACTGCCTGAGACAATACCTGCATCAGCATTTGGTCAGACTATTATAATTGCACCATGAATGCAATCTGTTTTGCAATAAGAAACAATACTCAGCAATTCTGTTTGTGCTAGGAAAAGTCCCTGGTTTCAGAATTAAAAAAAAAAATTGTTTGCTTTCATCCAGTCATACAGAAATGTCCATTTGGTGCTCTGGACCCTTAAAGTTATACTCATTTAGGCAAATAGGGATTCACAAGAACAATGCAGACATGTAAACCCGCATTAGTATTTTTTAGAAGAAGGAGCAGCCACAGTGAGATGCTGGATAAGGAGTTACACGCAACTGGCTGCACACCTCCAACAGCGCGGTAACAACTATACTGTGTCCTGCTGTTGTATGGGGAAAACAACTTGTGCCATGCACAGCATGAAATCAGATTGTGGTTGCTCATAGCATGATGGAAAAAAGCCAATTATTGACTTCTTTATAAAACCAACATAAGTTTGTTTGGTTGCACTGAAAACAGATACACCGGCTTCTGTTATAATTCTCACAAACTAACTGCTCATTGAGGGTTTGCTGGCCCCAGAATTATGGGAAATGTAGTACGTAGCACTGGCTATTACCACTGTCAACCACGGATGCTGCCAAATCAACCAGGACTGAAATCTTAAGGATTATAACTTTGAGACAGGGACAAAGGGCTGGTGCTTGTATTTCATAGAGGTATGTTACATTAAAGTTAGTAAATCCACAAGCCATGGATGTGGAGCAAACTTTACATGCTTCTACTTTGAAACCCACATAACAAGATGACAGCATATCTTTCTACTTTAAGGATCTACTTAAGGAATATTTGACTGATTCTGAATATGGTTGGATTTTATTTCAGAAACAGCATCAACTTGATATATGCACAGCAGCCAGTTCCCCTGTTCTCACCGTTTGTTCTCTACATACATAATGCTGGATTTATACCCTGAATAGCATTAAAAAGTGAATGTGATCATTTTCAGAAAGGAGAAAGCATAAAGGGAAGAATTGCTTGGTGTCTGGTCAAGGCAGCTGGTTCAAACATTTGGACTAAATTAACAAGAGTGAAAAGGTGAAAAAGAGACAGGGGGAAAAGACGGACTCTGCAAACAGCTGATGAGGACAACCAAAAATGCCTTTTTCTCTGTGCTTGATTAGACACTTAATTGCAGTGGTATAAAGGTAAGCATGATTACTGGATTGATTATGGGCCAGCTTCGTCATTAAGTTTCTTTCTGGACTGAAAGTAAATCCTTCAGTGAAGAATTTCTCTTAAAGAGTTATCTCTTTTCCTCAGTGTTTTGGATCAATACCCATATTTAGCTGCTAAAACTTGCCCAATATTCTTAAATTAAGTACAGTTACATATGAGCAATGTTTCCATTTCTTTAAAAAAACAAATCTGATTCTTCAGTCTTTCCAACATGTTCTCACTCCCGACTCACACTTGGTCAAGGCCCTTTGGTGCAACTTTTTAACACCCTGGGTACCCCTTTAGCATAATTTTTAGACGTTTAAAGTGTAATTTATACTTCTGCGTCGAATCAATGGCGTAGCCTCTACGTAGCCCCCTACCCTACGCTGTTACCTACGCCGTAGCACTGTGGTGGTCGCCTGGTTAGCCTCGCAATGCCTCCGAGCCGACAGGAAGTACCCCCATGCTTTGAAGTAACTTTTACTAGCGGCCAAAACAGCAGCTGTAACACGGTGGATCAATATATTTTACCGTCACAACCCGAGCGAAATGACTCGTTTTACTATCAGAATGTGATCCATTAGGTCTATAACATTTGAAAAGGCTACACCAGCCGCACGTTTACAATTTTACCCCCATTCATGTTAGTGGAGGGCTAAATCGGAGGCTAGCCTGCTCGGCCGGCAAAAGTCAACACAGTGGACACTGTAACGCTACCGCCGACCAGCGTTTGGGGGTGTAATTGCAGAATGATGGACACACTGACGCACAAGTATAAATGCATAGCTACGTGCATAGCCTATGGTTTAGCTATGCACGTAGACCCTACGCAGGAGTATAAATGGGCCATTAGGCTCCGCAGTCAAGTTAGCAACGCTTAGCATCAATAAATATACAACATCCGGTAAAAACGCTAACGTTTCAAAACATCGCCATTTTGAAATGGTTGTGAACGTTGCAATTTGGTTAGGTTTAGGCAACAAAACTACTTGGTTAAGGTTAGGAAAAGATCACGGTTTGGGTTAAAATAACTACGTAGGTCAGTTAACACGTAAGTTAACTTACGTCACTTGCGTAACTTATGTAATTTACGTAACTTGCCTAACTTAAATAAAATTATTTAATGTTGACTATTTGTTTCACACACGAAACCAACCCGATCTCCTGGTTCAAAGTTGGAGTTCTGGCCCTCCATCACCCCCAACTACCTCCTCACTCTTTTCTGTTAAATATCATACACCTGCCTTTACCGTCAAAAACTGACGCTACAGGGCTTCCCCCAATGCACTGAACTATGCGCTATAGGGATCCCCCGTGCATTACAAACTGATGCCGATGGGTCTTGACAATGCGTCCATATGTGACGAGTCAGGGAGTGAGAACGGATTGGTCTTTCAATTTGACCTTACAGAGAACAACGCCATTATTGTATCAGTGAACAGAGAGGCTGTGCTATCTCGCACACCTGCACGTCATAGCAGTGCTCTCTACTTTCCACAGTTTTTTGCAAGCCAAAGTTAAACTTGAATTAAAATTTTACATTTCGGGGTAGTCCTTTGCATCTTAATTAGCTCTCTAGCTGCCCTTCATTCTGCCTACCATGTGGAAACAAAAATGATTGCGTAAGATACGTCCGGTGTGTGCTATGGGACGACGCAGTCTGTGTGTTTGTTACACTTTAACGTGATCTGAGGATTTAAGAGACATTCTCAGTTCAGATACAGCTCTCAGTTCAGGGGTGAAAACATTTGTGAAAACATTTAGGTGAAATGTTTTTATTGGCTAAAAGATGACTATGTATTGTCTTTCTTTCATGATCATTTTACATGACTGAACCAGTTGGTTTATGCCTGGCTTCATAAATGTGATCTGTAACTCGATAACTTTTCAGATAAACACCTCCAGTTACACAAACACAGTAGGTAGGCTCTGACTCAGAGTTCTTGTTAACTGCCTTTTGTGTACATGTAATCAAACCTCACTATGTGGAATTGAAGTAGATAGTAGGCAGGCTTGATGACATCAGCTGTCAAACGGTACAAATTATCTAACGCACACTTTGTAACCAAATCAAATGTATCAAAACTAACAGTGGGACAATAACAACATTATGGTAATTACAAGCTGCACAGAGCAAAAATTTCTTAGATGTGCTATAATATCAAATATACTGTTCCCATTTACAATGACATTGAAATCACCTTGTCCTTTATCTATGAAGGGAAGTGCAATTTGTCTACATCTTCTTTTGTAGATTCATATATAGACTTAACTGAAAAGGAAAAACAGTGAAGATTGTAATGCCCCTTTTCGAGTGCTTGTCCAGCAGGGAATCACTGGTCATTCATTTCAACGCATGACTACAAAGAGCACACAGACCTGGAAGTATGACACGAGGAGTGAAGAAATAAAACTGACAAAATCTTGGCCACCTGAAAGTCTAAAAAATGTACCCCAAACAGTACACATAAAAGGACCCTGAACATAAGAAAAATGGGTTAAAGAGAGCAGCACAATGTAAACATACAGTAAAAAGTCACTATTTTACCACAGAAAAAAATCCGTTCTCCCTCTTCATGTGCCGCTGAGTAACTACAGAAACAGTGTAGACCAAGAAGACAGGACAAGTACTGCATTTAAATAGACATGGTGTAATATTCACACTATAATGCATTATTCAGCCCTGCACTGTGGATTAAACCCTGCTCCCCAGCTGTTACAGAGAGCCACTTAAAAACAGCATGTAGCACGACAGCCAAGACCCTGAACTGTTACTGATATCATGAGGTTCCTTTCTGCTGTTTAGCTGTTGAATTTCACTCCAGAATGTGCACCAGATTGAGTCACATAGGAAAGTCATTCATATATTATTATTTTTTAAGGCCTCCTGTTTGCCAGCTCTCTGTTTGGAAAAACTGTCCTATCCAAAACACACATTTTCCAAACTGAGGGTGAGACATGGAAAAAAAGTACAGAATTACAGAAAGTGCAAATGTTCACACACAGATGTTTTTTTACACTCACACTTACCAAACTCAAACAAATGTCCACACAAGGAAACACACACACACACACACACACACACACACACACACACAGAGAGAGTTGAGGATAGTGTTTTCCATAGACAAATAGCACCTATCAAAGATTCCAGTCCTTGTTGCCATGCCAATGATTACATTTTCCCCAAACACAGGTTTCTTTCTTATGACTTATGGTGCCCTACACTCCATCCTTTGGGAGAGTGTTTTCAACATAATGCATGGGAATGCAACCCAGGAACAACATTACATGGAGCCAATTGATCAAGTCTGACACATGGGGAGAGCCTTGTTTGACAACAATGAACAACAAACCTCTGCCAACACTGAACAATTTCTCAAACTAGCAGTCTCACGAGGAGGCATGATACCTGTCACTAACATCTGAAGAGTTCATGAATCTGGTTTCTGTCTCGTAGTTTGATATGAGCATAACTGAGAACCTCAATTATCCAGATCTCCACTTTAATCTAATTAAATGCTCTAAGCAACAAAAGAAAAGGAAAGCCTGTCTAAATTCAAAGGAACTCACTTCAGTGTTTTGAGATATGCTGCTGAGCGTCAGGTAAACTGAGGCAATAGACAGATATTAGCATCTGATGCGAGGGCTCCTGCAAAATCGTTGAACCTGGATTAACACTATGTGATGTCATCCAGCAGTAAAGTAGAATTGTAAAGTAAATTAAGAAATATAAAACACTATCAGTCTTTTGACATCTGATTGACCTTCCATTTCATGTGTCTCTTACTGGAACTGGACTTCCTGAATAGTATTTTATCATCTGACCGGTAAACTTAGTGACACAATGACCAACACTTCGGTCAAAGTAAAAATAATTAACTACTCCTGTCAGTCGGGAATTTTGTGATCCACTGACAGGTGGAGGCTGGCACAGTGAGCTGGGTAAGTTTGGTGCGTAGGATGTCCGGCATAATGGTGTTGAACGCCAAGCTGAAGTCCACAAACAGGATCCTTGCATATGTCCCTTGAGAGTCGAGGTGTTGCAGGATGTAATGCATGACTGCATCATCCACTGACCTGTTAGCCCTGTAGGCAAACTGCAGGGGGTCCAGCAAGAGGCCTGTAATGTCCTTCAGGTGGGCCAACACCAGGACTTCATCAGTACAGATGTCAGGGCAACAGGCCTGTAGTTATTTAGTCCAGAGATGGAGTGTTTTTTGGGGACCGAGATGATTGTGGAGCATTTGAAGCAGGAGGGAACTTCACACAGCGATCTCCAGTGATCTGTTGAAGATCTGTGTGAAGATGGGGACCAGCTTTTCAGGCAGGATGGAGACACACCGTCTGGGTCAGGAGCCTTCCTGATCTTCTGCCCCTGGAAGAACTGGCGCACATGCTCTTCACTGATCATGAGTGCAGGTGAGGGGTCAGAGATGGGGGTGACATCGTGGCAGTGGGGGAAAGTGATTGTTTGAAGATGGTGTTGGAGCAGGGGAGAGGTGTGACTGTGGGCTTGTCAAATCTACAGGAAAAACCATTCAGCTCGTCAGCCAGTTGTTGAGTACCAGCACTGTTGGGGGATGGTCTCCTGTAGTTGGTGAGTGTCCGCAGGCATTTCTACACTGACGCCGTGAAGCTGTCTTCAAGCTTTTCAGCGTTGCTCCTCTTAGCTGCTTTGATCTCTTTATTCGGTAAAACATAGGGCGGCAGATCTGCAGAAGTCAAAGTTAGTTCTGTTGAGGAGCAGCAGTTCATCCATACCGTGAGCCTCAATCTCAATTCTTTCCTCCTGTAAATCTTGCATACCCAAAATACCCCCGAAAACAGGCGAATGCCAACAAGCACTAGATTTTACATCATCTGGGATGTTTATGCCTCTACAGTTACATAGACCTGCCCACATTCCAGAGTTAGCTAACAGTAGCTCCTGTTATCTGCTGGCTTTGAATCAGCAGTCCAAAGCTTCTGTAGTAATGTTAGAGGTGTAAACACAAACAAAACCCCGGAGCACCAAGCTGCAGTCCGGGCAGAAAAGGACAGCTAGCGGCACAGCTAACTCAGTAGCAGCTGCTGTCAGCAGTAGTTAGCTGCTAAAGTAACCAGTAACATATAAACTCCGTAAATCAGCAAAAGTGGAGACAGAGCAGCTGGAGGACATCAGAGGGACAACTGGACAATATTTTCTCCATCAACTCTGATCTAGTTTTAGTAAAACCAGAGAGTAAAATTGTGTTTTTGTACAGTAATTAGTGAGGGCTAGTCTCGCATCGCAGGTTCTGATGTAGCGTGTTGCTGCTAAGCCCCGCCCCTCTATTGTGCATAAGGAAATTGGCCAATCAGAAGCAAGTGGGTTTTCAGGGAGGGGGGCCTTAGAGAGACAGGAGCTTAAACAGTGGTCCGAAAGAGGCTGAAAAGTGGTGCTGAAGCAGTGGACAGTATGAGAACAATCAAGTGTCACAGATAACGTGACAGAATTGTATAAGGGTTTGTTTGAGACTGACACTGTAAAACTTGAAAAATGTGCCATTTAGAAAGTGTTCTGGGTTTACACTTGATTTTTGATGTGAACTGTGCGAAAAACATAACCTCCAGCGTGCCAGACTTTTGCTGCCAGATCTTTGCTCTCTCCACCAGCGCAGTAGAAAGGTCATTCTCAGATAGCTCAGAAATACCTAAATGGATTTTTAAAAACTTTATATATCTTGAAATTAAAGAAGAGAGTTGCAGAGCGCCTTGATAGTGAAATGGTTACAGCGCATGGCCACATGGTTGCCACTGTCGCTGGTTTGAAAAGGAAAAGAAAAAGAAAAGAGTTGCGAGGGCAGTTTGATAAGTACTTCTGGGGAGAATCATGTCATGAGAAACATCTGACATAAGCTTTATGTCTAAATTTACATGGTTAGCAAGTAGCTTTTTGAAAGGCTTCTCTTTAAATATGTCAATTGATCCAAGTATGTCCATAAAATGATAACAGACATTACATCTTGTAAAATGTCAGGCATGACATGTCAAAGACTAGACCTGCTCTAAATGAAAAGCACATTGAGATAACTGTTGGCGCTATAGAAATAAAACTGAATTGAACTGAATTGAAACTATGTGGCAGGTGCTTTACTTAGTGATATCCTGTAAGAAAACATGGTGTAAAAAGTCTGGTTCATTTTTTATATCATTTCTCAGTTTCCAAACACTGAGTTAAGTCCCAGTGTCACAGCACTGAAATGAAAAAGACAATTCAGCCAAGAGATTTTTGTTTTGTTGCCGCTGTTTTACAATACCTGCTTTTTTAAATATTACTGTGCACAATGTATTTTTTTTTCACATTTGTACACAATTGCACTATATTAGATGAAGCAGCTACCGCTAGCCTTAACAAGCAGAACCAAGGTGGGGTCTTTTTGAAACAAATCCTGTCCCTGGCACAGCAGGAAATGCTGTACCTATTTTTAACCACAAACATGCAGTTTTTCAGCGGGGACGCATGGGAGGGCTCCAATTAGCTCACAGGAAACCCACAGAGGCAAACACTGAGATAACTAATAATATGTCTTTCCCCACATGCTGATACACTGCACCAGAAGGCAGAAAAACCACTCATGTCTAGAAAGATCTGTTTGGAAAGAAGAATTTGATGCAGATTATATGAAGGCTTTATGCATTACAATATCATGTGTTAGTACAAGTATGTTTGTGATTTAAGCATTCACATGTATTTGGAAGACAGTCAAGTCCTTAACTGGCCTGTTAAAGATAACAAACTTGACAAGAAATGGCAACTTTTTGTTTTTGTGCATTCACACTTTTCTGAAGCTCTTATGAATGTATTTATTTTGAATAGTTTCAAATAAACTGCTTCTCAAACTTACACAAAGCACTTAAAATATAAATACATCAAGTCTCTCAAATTTTCTTTCATTGATTATTTGACATGGTCTTTCTTATGTAGTCATTCACTCAGTCTTTCTTTCATTCACAAATCTCTGATTCTCATCCATTCATTTATTGAATCTTCGTTCATTCATAAACTCATCAAACCACCGATTCATTCATCTATTCCTTCATTCTTACCTGATTCATTCTTTAAATCATTAATTCACTAGCTGATCGTTGAACACCACGGCATTCATTCACTCACACTCATAATTTATTCTTTATTTCTTTTTCATACACACACTCCAGCTCTTTTATTCATTCAACCAATCAATCACTTATTTACTGGTGGATTATTGGCTGATATATAATAATATTACCTTCTTCCTTTCATACACTGACTCACCATTTTAGTTTCATTTAATTTATTCATTTATTTATTTGATTTCATTCATTCACGGGCTGGTTGACGAATTATAACTCGATTGAACGATAATGATTGATTGAACTGAATTTAACTCATTCATGCTTTCTTACACAGTCACTCACTCATTTCAGTCAGTCTTAGTCTGATGGTTAATTTTGAGACATTTTCTGTGTTCTGCAAACTAGATAGCTTGTGCAGAAGATCTCTGGCCCACACAAAGAGATGCTGTGGCTGCAGGAAAAAATCAACAAATCAACCATTTGTTAACAGTAAAAATTAAATGGAATTTTCCATCAGTGCTGTGGTAGCAATTTAAATCTGCCAACTGCAGAGTCTAATGTCTAATGAAGAGGCAGAAAACCGTGACTGTATAAAACCAAGGAGTTGGCTGGAGGGAGAAAGGATTTACTGTTAGTGGCCTGAGAAGTAAAACAAAAATTCTAAAAGAGGACGTTGTGGTTTCTGTGCATAATCCAACAGACGTCAGTGAAAGCCTTCCAAAATAGCTGTGTGGACATGGCCCAAGGAAAATGAATCTGCAAAGTCCCTTGAACATAAAGATGTTTTTCACCCTTGAGGTATGAGCACAGCCAAAACTGGTAAAAAGTTATGCACTGGGAGAATTATTTTCTTGTTTCTTCTTGTTTTTAACATGTCATAGCATTTACAAAATCAACTACCAAATAAAAACATAACTTTACAAAAGCAGTCATAACAGTTTTGTGTTGGCATCCTGCCTTATCATTAACTGATGTCAGATCCATGAAAGAATAACCACAGTTTACTTCTGATTTAAGTCACTGAAAAGACCTGTTTTCTCAACTCCACAGTTGCATTATATGTATCCTACTTTCATAACTTCATCATAATGTTTAATGTGTCAAAGTGCAAAGACCACAACTATTCAACAAAAACTTGCAGAAATTTCATGGCAGAGCATGACACTGGACCAAAACTCATACATTTAAAAATGACATGTAACAAAAGCCTGATCCACAGTGGGTAATGTAGTGCCCACTAAACCTAAGTCTGAAGTTATTAATTTACATATATCAGCACACCAAAAAAATAATAACCAAAATTCTCAGCTCAAAAGAAGCCATCAAAATCATACTAATTGGAGCCAAATTGGGTAGGATCAACAGAGAGAGAAAAGGAGCAGAAAGGCACGATAACAAATTATCTGAATGAGAGGTGAAGGAGCATAAATAAATTAAAACCGACCTACTGCAGCAAATGAAATCAAAAGGAAAACAGAAACTGTGGAAGCCAGTGGGAGGATATGTGTTCTGTGTAAGAGTGTGTGATCAAAGAGGGAAACAGGGAGGGGAGGGAGGCTGCGATGTGCCACTGAGGGAAACAGTCAAGCAGTTTTGTTAATCACACAGGTCTCGAGTTTACATTCAGCAGATATTTGCAGAAGATAGAATATGTTTTTAAGGCAAAATTTACCTGTGACATTTTAAAGACCAGTGTCTCAATTCAGCCACCACCCCCACACCAGTAGTGTCCAGATGCTTCATCTTGATATTGGTACAATGTAAAGTTTCATTTTAAACAGTATGTCCTGAGTAGTATGTCCACTCTCTGGCACTTGTGGGCTTTACCTTACTGTATCTAAATGTAAAACTGATATATGTTCCAAATATAGAAAATAACATTTCATTTATTACAATTTTTTAAAATGTCAAAAGCACCCTCAGTTTGCAAAATCAGCATTAGTGTAGGCTATATTAAACAGCATATTGGTTTTAGTGCCAATACAAACATGCTTCCTTCCAATTTTAAAAACACATCCCTGTTACATATGTACAAGTAATTAGCAGTAGCAGTAGTAGAGCAACTAATGATTTTTTTCATATATCTGCTAATCTGTTGTCTTGATTAACAGTCGTTTAGTCAATAAAACGGCAGAAAACAGTGAAAATGTTCCATTACAGTATCCTAGACCACATGGGGATGTCTTGTTTTATCCAAATAACAGTTCAAAACCCCAAAATATCTGCACCTCTAACTCACAATCATATTTTAATTAACCCCTTAATGCCAATTGTCGCAAATTCGCATCACACCTCTACTATTTCTTGGCCAGGATCAGTTAACTGGCGGCTGGTGGTAGCTTTATGTTTACTGTGCAGACGTTAGGGTGTGCCTTCTCATCTGACTCTCGGCAAGATAGTAAATAAGTCCATTTCCCAAAATATCCAACTTTTCCTTTAAGTTTTGTATGAGCAGTTATGCTTAGGCACTCACAGCACTTGGTTAAGGTTAGGGAAAGATTTTGGTCTTGGATTAATGCAGAAAATGTCACCAAAAAAAGGCAAGGAGACAAAAGGTGAAAAAAAAAACTTAACTAAAGCACTTTTGTTTAACAGATATAACCATATACTGGGCTCAGGACTCAAAGTCAAAGCACAGCGCTTTGTACTCCCAGTATGCAACCCAACATCCTCGCTACGATTTCTATGCGGTACAAAAATGTAGCACTTCCTTTGCTAAAAAAAAAAGTTATTGAACATAATCCTGGCAGCAATTACATTTCCAATCACGTTGTTGAGAAAACACATTAGCAGTATACAAACATAAATTCTTGGAGACAGAGTTAAAAAAAACAGATATGGAGAACAAATTCTTGCTGGAGATAAAGTGTCTGAGAATTGGTTGGTAGATATTTCAGTTGCAATGATTCACCCGTTGGCCAGCTGCTGCTTTGAATTAATTTCTGTAAAATGCTCTTCCTTCCCCTCAGCTCTCTATTTCTGTTTACAGTGACAGTGCCCTGTAGATAGAGGCGACAGAGACAAAGTGCAACACCCCCTGTGATGTTTCTTTTATAAAGCTTCTTTAACCTCAGCTAACCAGCGAACAATTACATTATTAAGGTGTTAAGCAAATATGAGGTCCAAAATATCTACAGCAACATTATGAAATCAGTGAGAAACAGCATAAGCAATGAACATTTCCCCACATAAACATTACAAAGATTCAAAACTAACAGTTAAAACAAGTGAGAAAACCAGGGATTGACATTGAGGGATGTTTTGATTTATTGAGGATTGTTTTTCTGCAACAGTGTTTATTATGTGAGTGATAGGGAAGTTTCAGAGGCAAGACTTATTATGGATGTATAAATGTGATGAATGAGTGTAACGCACATGAAGATACTGTCACATCATCTGATATCTATCTACAAGCAGTCATTTGTAGTCTGACAGCCTCACAGTTTTCAAATTCCCTTTGTTCTTTATCCCCTTTTTAATCATTACTGGGCACACAAACAACATAATGTCTAATAGTATAACAGCCACAGAGTGAATGTTATTGTTTGTGACAATCTACACTCATCAATTTCACCTCCAACCTCCTGCTCTCTCTGTAACTCTCATCCGAGTGTCCTTACATGCGTATGAATTGGCACTCCGGCGTTGTGGTACACAGTAACTTTTATGCACAATTACAAATCAAACCATTTGCATGGATCGAGATGAAGTGTGTGTGGGGGATCTCGGTCTTTGCAGACCATGGAACTGACTCATCTTCATGTAAGCGAGTCAAGCCCCGGCGTGCTGATTGGTTGCGTACAGCGTTCGCGTGCACACAGATAAATGCACATACCCGTACACAAGCGCACACACACTGAGATACACCCCAGGCCCTTTAGAGCTAGCATTAGTCACTCCACATAAAAGCATCTAGTCACTCCAAAGCAGGAGAGCAGAGAGAACGAGTGGGAGATGAGGTCTTTAGAGGTCTGGTCGTGGCAGCCATTTTCCAACATGTACAATCGTAGCTCGGCAGGACAAAAGCCGAGAAAGCTTTAATGTTGGACAGCCGGGCTCAAGTTTACATAACAGTGTTCGATACAGGAGGAGACGCCCCCTGATCTAAGCTCATCTAGGAATTCTGTTTTCCATGTTCACTCCGGCCTAGACTGACCACGGGGTGAAACTTGAGGTTCTCTGACCATAATTGATGTTGACTGCACACGTGGCACTTACATAACTGGATATTACCATTTAACATTAACAGTTCTCAGAATGTTCAGAACTGGTGGAAACATTTTTTTTTCAGATAAAAGGCATGTATTCTGTTGTACTGAATAATAAAACTGAAAACACTGAATAATGCTCTGATTTGATCTGAATTTAAGCCCAAGTTGTCTCAGTTAGTATATAGTACCACAAGTGAGCAATATACAGTACCATACATCTTTTAATGTCAGTTAGGTAATGGTACACTACATACTGACAGTGCTATCAAACTGTGTAAGATGTAATCAATGAAATGTTTTGTCAAGCTGTTAGTATCTGAAAGATAGGCAAAAAACCACACAGGTTTTGTAGAAATGGATGGAGGCAGAAGAGGTATTGTTACTGGCATTCAAGACTGTGCAGCATGATATTGTAGGTGATGAAGAATCAGTGTACTGTTCAGTGCACTGAAAAGCAGACACACAGGTTTTGTAGAAAAATATAGTAAGTCGAAGTAAACAGAAAACAAAAAATTCTAGTTAATGTACACTATATGTAAGAGCGCTATGCTTTGGCAATACTGGCATTTTCATGGTAACTATTAAAGAGGTGATATTATGGTTTAAGCTTTTTCCCTCTCCTTTATTGAGTTATATATATTTTTTGTGCATGTAATAGGTTTGCTAAGTGAAAAAGCTCAAAGTCCAGCCCAAAGAGAATTCCTACTGCCTGAAAACAGCTGGTTTGTAGTCCAGCCTTTACTTCCCTTTCTTGTGACGTCACAATGAAAATACATGCTCGCTGAGCGACTAGTCTGACACGGCCTCAAAAACACCGGTGGAAAAACACTGAGCTGCAGAACACCTCTCCTCTCCCTTCCACACACTAGCTACCCTCCAAGCATTCAATGAACATAAAGTCGTTAATGTGATGTAGAGACAGAGCTCAGTTAAAACTTTATGGATGAAAGATACTTTTGTTACAGATTAATAACTCATCACTCAGAAACTCCTGCTCCAGTCCAAATTGCCAACCTGGTCGGCAGCCTACAGCTGAATCGAAGCTATTTACCTCTTTTCGCTGACCCGCCTTTCTCTGCTTTTGATTGGCTACTGGCCTTTCGCTGACCTGCCCTTCTCTGCTTCTGATTGGCTAGTAGTCCTTAACTAGGAACTACGCATGTACAACTCCCAACAAAGATCATTTAGAGGCAAGATGTATCACTCCATAACTTAAAAACAAAGCCTTCAACTCAGGGTGAAAAAAGGAGCTGCAGCAATGTGCAGTATGACAAAAAATATGGTGTTTTTTGAAAATCAAACCATGTAAACCTGTTCTGGTACAACCCCTAAATAAAATTTTGAACCTGAAAATGAGCCTAATACCACCTCTTTAAAAGTTAGCTGCTAAGTTAAAAGTCAAGCTGGTGTGAGTAAAGTAAGCTATTTGTATCTTGAGAAAAATAGTTTGTCCCACTGCATGTCAATATCCTAACCACTCTGTACATTTTTAGAAGAACTAACTTAAAGGAAAGGATTTTTGGCCATCAAAGGCTGAAGAATTCAAAACAAGTTGATAGATACATAACCCATGACATATTATTACTTTATATGGTTGGTATAACTAGCAAGTCTGTTAGCAAGCAGTTGCATATTTTACACATCCAGTAGACAAGGAGCAACATTATCACCACACAGGAGTCATGTATTAATCTACCTGATAACTTTAAGACAGATGTTTACGATCCTCCAACTCAACAAAAGAAATGTTTGGGTCTTTGACTTTGACCTTCTTCACCAGCTAGTCATTAACTTTGTCTGTCTGCTGTTTGTTGTAGGACAGGTAGTGTATAGTGTAGTATGGTTTCTCAGAGCTTATTTGCTGTAAATGGGATTAATGAACCATATAGTCAATTTGCAGCTTGTGCAACCAAAACAATTAGCTGAAAGAGGCTAGAAAGCACCATAGAAATGCAGAGCTGGTAATATTTCTATGCAACAACTCTAAATACAAGTTGCACATTGTCATTTGAATCAGTTTAAACAACATTCACTAATGGACCTTTAATTCCTGTTAATAATATTCCTTATGATTAAATGAAATGTTCTACTCTAAAAGTGGAAGGTTCAGTTGATTTAGTCTCCAAAAAGATTTTAAAAAACATACCTCCACACTGCTACTTTAACTCATTCCAGTCTGATGTTCATAAGAAAGTATAAAATGAAATTTGTTGTAGGATGTTATGTTTCTAAAGTTAAGGCTGTATGAGATGTGTGCTGTAGCCCAATATAGCAGTCTACATTAATAATGTAATTTGACTCATCATTAGTTAGAACCTCTTTAAAGCCTGCTCCTGTTATTTGGGTTATATTATTCACCGACATATGCACAAAGAGCTGATGTTTTGATTTAAAGAAGCTCCACATCCACCTACAAGTTCAGTTTGTGCATAATAACTGTGGACTGCAACTATAGTTTCGCTTCCATTTTAAAATGGGACAGGGGGACTGACAAAATGATTAGTAACTGCACAAGGGTCGTATCATATCCAAATTGGGTTAGGATAGGGTTAGGGCTAATAGGCTTGAGGGTTGTGTAGGCTGATTTGACTCTAATGGGAATCGTGTAACGTTACAGAAGCAGGAACATGAAATGACCACATTTCCAAACAAAGTGCAAGTTTTTGTATGTACAATTTATGTACAACTAAACTAAACTATTTGCCTTTCATGTACAGTAGCGTATTTCAGTGCTGCAACTTGCTTGCTTAGTCCATTTCCAAATAAGAGTGATAATACGTTGATTTAAAAAAAACCTGATGAGCAGCATGGTATGGCCTTGTATAGCAATAACAGAAGCATTTGTGCAGACTTGAACATAGATATTTCAGTTTGTGAGACATTCGAAGTGCCTAAAACTCAATTGTTTCAGGGTTTGTTTGTTTTCTCGTATCTGTTCTATTTTCTTAAAACTAGTTGCTTATGGCTGTGTTGTATATGGTCAAGATCAAGGCCAAAGGTGTACAGGTCATGTTTCATAAATTTGAGCAAAAAACAGCAACATCTTAAGACCATTTCAACAACTTTCTTGACACAATACTATACACAAACATTATCTGCTTCTCTCTGTATCACCTGCAGAGATCAATATCACTGACAGGGAAGTTGCAGTGTTAATTTCATTGCTTTGCCATTTTATCTGATCTTTTTTTCAAACCCTTTTTTTGTTCAAGATGGGGTGAAATGATAAAATTTCACACTAAATTGGGAGAGCTGATACAGACTGATTATACATCCATAAATTTTCAAACAGCTTATGCTAGTCCAGGAAACCAGAGTTACTTGAAGAATATGTTAACTCAACCCATACACCTGATTACATTTGCAAAACATCCTATATAAATCTTTAGAGATCTGTTTCCATTATATTTTACGATAGAGGACTTCTGAGTGTATGCATGGGTATCAAGTTCATTCTCCAATGATTTTCCAGACACATACTGATGTGTGTTTGTGTGTTTCTTGATTCCAACAGTGCGATCAGCATCTGCGGCCCCTCAGAAGTTTACAGGACCAGCAGGGCGCCGGTCCTCTGCTCACCAGCTCATCTTCACAGGGAGCGGGAGAGAAAACTTTTTTATGGTTGAGCAGCTGCTCCATTTAATCATCAAATCTCAAGCTTGTTCATAAAAAGCTGCAGCGCTGTGGGGTTTTAGGTAGCACTCTGGAAAATGAGGGAAAAAGCCTAAACTTGATATGACAAATCTTTGAAATGCTTACCTTTCCCAATGCCATAACAAATCTGTAATCCTCTGTTGCCCCAGATTGTCTGTGTGTGACAGCAAACTTAATCAACATTTTGACCAAACATACCTCTGTTTAGGCTGCAGGTAAACTGACAGAGCAATATACCAAATCATAATGTAAATATTGATTTTGTAATCTATATTTTATTTTATATTTGCCATCATTTAGGAACCTATAAAATCAAATCTGCATTTCTCTTTTAAACACATAACATGCAACAAGCGTTGTTTTTTAACTGTAAAGCAATAGTATAAGCATACAAAAGCAGCTGACTTTTCTGTCGGTGGAGAAACCCAACACAAAGGAATATGTGTTATTAGCAGCACAATCTACACGTCTAGAATCAAGTAACATAATAAAGCCTGTCAGATTAATGCAGCCAATTAGAAAGAAGGGAGACAGTGGAGGGTGTAAAGAATCAGGTTGCTATCCTATAATAGAGGGACATTGTGCAACTGCTACATGGAAACTGCAGGCTGGTTTAAATTTACACTGAGGCTGTAATCCCAATAGTGTTTTATTAACTACTCCCGTCAGACTGGGCTGTGAACATTTTGTTTAGGTGGAAAATGGGAGGTGACAAACAGACTTTGTCAAGTACATGATCACAGGAGCAAGTAAGATGTTACCGTGGAGCAGCAAATTGGTCAATGAAAGGACAGGTTGTCCAACAGACACACAGTTTACAATGAGAATGGTGGCAGATTTATCATCAAACTTCTTAGTAGTTTTTGAAACAATACGTCCTTGATCTTAGACAGAGGTAAACAAAAGTAGGCTTCTTATTTCTAGCAGGTGACTTTTGATTTTGCCTGTTGAAATGACAACTGTCTCTGAGCTAATTAGCTCCATGAGTTGGGTAAAAACGCAGTCTCAGGCTGAAATGAGAATCTTGTAAATGTGCTCTTTAGCATGTTGCTGCTCTGCACTGGCCCATGTAAAATCCTTAATATAATTTAAAATCCTTCTCCTACAAAGCCTTAACAGTCAGGCACTATCACAGGGCTGGCTCAGGTGAGCCCTAAACCATCCCTTAGTTATGCTGCTATAGGCCCAAACTGCAGGGAGACCTCCCATGATGCACTGAGCTCCTTTCTCCTCCTCCCCCTCTCACTCTGTATGCATTCTTATACCATTAATACATATCACTAACTTGACTTCTTCCCTCTAAAGGTACTTTTCTGTAGTTGTGTGCTTTCCCTCTCCTCTCTCTTTGTGTCGCTTTCAGCAGGGTTTCTGCCTCCTGAACTGTGGAGTCTGGATCTGTGGTTGCAAGCCACCTACTGCCCCATGTTTCTGCTCGAGACCCGCTGTTACAATTATCATTAGTCTTCTTCTTCTTATTGCTATCTATTGTTATTTTTATTCATATTAATATTATTACTATAACCATTACCACCCCAGGCAATGGTAATGGTAATAACTCAAAAGAAACAAAAAAAGTTAGTTGCCAGCAATGCATAGTTATGGTTGCTAAGCTATGGAAAATAAAAGTAGTAATTTTTGTTCGGATGAGGGGTTTAGTGACTAATCAACTGACCTTACAGAACCAGTTCCATAAAGATGTTGGTCATGCTTTCTCAGCTGGTTAAAGGCCTGTTATCTTTACCTCACTACTTACTGCCTTTGTCTCACCCTTTCTCTCAGCTTTCTCTGACCAATCCAGTTTGGACAGCAGCTCATCAATAAGCAGCATCAACGGCATTCTAGAGCTGAAATTGATGATTCATTCCCGACCACTTTGAACCATTTGTTAATGATTTTACGAGAAGGTAACTCGAGCCGGCTCATTTTTTTGAAGCCACAACAACTATCGTAAATACTCACATGATGACAACAGCTGGGATTGCCTATTGTGTGTGTTGGCAAAGCAGCTAGCTGACAGCTCTTTATCAGCCTGATTAATGTATTTGCAAGACAGACGAATGGAGAGACATTCCAGCCTCATGAAATTCCACTCTGTTTATTTGTTGTTTCCTTTTCATGTTGCTTTGGTTACTTCCAAGGAAAAGATTTTATCAGTGAGGCATGTTAGCTCATGAAATTATTATTTACAATAATTACTCAAAACGAAACATGTAAGATTCTGTTCCTCAAACAAACATTATTATGTTGTTCCAGTCTATGTAATTGTGCTTGATTAATGATCTTTCCACAAAATCATTATATTTATGAAGAAATGACTGGCTAGATCGGTGGAAAACTGTGAGAACAAGAAGTTCAAATTCTTAACATTTAACCTTTTATTTTTGTAGGTAACAATGTTTAAATCTCCTGCACACCTTTAGTGATTTCACTTATTTAGGCGAAATAGACTTGTCCTCAAGACTGTGTGTGGGCATTAACAGATTTGTTGTTTTATTGACATCTCCCTCTCTCAACATGAAAATTAATTAAATATTGAGGGAATGTGCATGACATTACTGTACACAGAAGTTGCCATTCTTCCTTAAGTGGCAAACACATAACAGCTAACATTGCCACAGCTGTTGCTCAGTTGCCTGTAAAAACAGACTCAGTATCAATTCTCATTCATAGCAGCAACAGTGGGTTTGTTAGGCCACTTAGAGGCTGTTTACAGCTGCCATTAACATGCGTCTTGGGTGATCCAATCACAAGTGAACAGCTCCAACTACGTCAATTCACACCTGATATGAATGCGTCTCCACTTGCTTTTCTAGGGACCACTTGATCGGATCTCACTTCCCCCTCTATAAACAAATAAACATGTACATAATTTCTCTTTGCAAAGAACAAATGTGTTGACCTTGATGAATTTACTGTTTCTTAAACCACAAATGAGAAAAGAATTAAGTTGGAAAAGATAAAGTGTGTGTGTAAGATTCTAGAAAGATGTGTTTTTGGGGCTGGGTCTCAAAACACAACTTTAAATGATTTTGGTAAAATTGGATTATATTTTATGGAGTAAATTATGGCTTTCCCTCTGATGTCCTCCGGCTTAGCTGCGTCAACTCTCTGTGTTTCCTGATAGACAAATAGCTTTCCTTGTTGCTTTAACTACTGCTGACTGCTGTAAGCTAGTTATCCGTACAGCTAGCGGTGCTAATAGTTTAAAGCTTAAAGAAAGCCTTATTAGCTTTATTAAGTTAAACATCCTCCTCTCAGTGGTTCAAAACTCCTGTCCTAGCATGGTGAACACCAACACTCCTACGGTACTCCGTGCTCCCAGTTCGGGCAAAGTCAGCTAGCATTAGTAATACTACAATTGATGGTGATGTGCCAAAATAGCAATGCTAGCAAACATAAATAATATAGGTTAAATAAAATTAAATAAAAAGGTGAGGAAGGAAATTCATTCCATATGTTGAGCTCGACATTTATATAGAGGTCTGCCCATGTTGCACTATTTCAATAACAAACTGCCACTAAATCAAATCTCACCTCTGGAAATAGAATACTTTTCATCACTTCTTATACAATATTCATGATCAGTGTTGGACACTGCTGCTGCACTGCAGTTCCAAAAGCATTGCCTGAATGCATTATGAAAAGTTGCATGTAGTTAGAATGCTATCATAGCCCTTCAACAGGCAAGTCCTGCCACTCTGCAGCCATCTTTGTAATGCCTCCGGGCAGTTATTTTGACTAACAAGATGGAGACAGAGCCATAATTGCACTTTCAATGATCACCCGGACATAAAAACAGCATGTATAGAATCACCAGCAAAATCTGAAAAAAAAAACACTGCAAAAGTTTGATGACTTTTCCCCAAATTAAGGTTTAAATTCTCTATCCACAGTGCCAGTAACATGATGCCATGAGCTCATCCCACCAGAACACTTGAACAAATGGTATGCTAATTGACGTTATGGATACAGTCAGCATCCCATACACGTTTATAGAAGGCACCCAGGTATGTTCTAACTCATATTGCAAGTACAGCATATCAATTCTGGCGCATTTTCACGCAATATTTTGGCACACATAGTGCATCTGATCTCATCAAAAGTGCTCCTTGCTGCTGCCACAACATTTAAAATTGGTGCAAACTGTGCACTTACGTCAGTGGACCTACACGACTGGCTTAATATGTTTCCTGTCTCGGCTGTTGAAAAGCAGACAATTGGCTTTCTTGCAGGAGGGGCAGGATATGTGCACCCAACCACCATATTTGGTGTTACAGGCTTTTCCCATATAATTCTATTCAGGATTCTTTTTTTCCTAAATCATCTCTGATAGTAGACAACAAGTTGCTTCCAGAATTGAATATGCTAAAAAGTAAGATGCCATCTAAATAATTGCCTTAGGCAAGAGCATCAACAGTGATTTAAAATGAGTTATCTCGGTTAGTTGCAAGTTTATTAAGTACACCTAGCCAAAACTAATGCAACAGTGTCTAACGACAGCCATGCAATGGGTGCAGTTTCCCCTCACAGTCCAAAGACAGGTCAGGTAAACTGGAAACTTTGAAAATGAGTGTAAATGTGTGTGTCTGTCTTTATTTTAACTCTCTGAATAAATGGCAACCTGTGTTCCCTGCCTTTCACCCAGGCTATGCTGGGATGAGCTCCAGCCTCCTGTGACCCTGAACAGGTATTAGCGGATGTCGAAGATGGATGGATGTCTTGGCTGCAGGTATGAGTCATTTCTGAGCAGGTAAATGAGCAATTTGTCAGAAGGGTCAACTGTGACTTTGACCTATGGTTGGCAGCACAATTTAGTGTCTATTATGCAGAGCAGGTTGTTTCACTCTAGATGAGTCGACTGTTACATAAAACGTAGAGTGTGGGGAGTGAGGAGCAATAAGTCAATAAAAAATGTGCAGGTGTAGATGCCAATGTGCATCCCACAATGGAAAACCTGAATACAGGTCTGTTCATTGACACAGTTTGAAAAGATCTGATTAACTCTGAGACATATTAGTAGTCGAGCCTTTAAGCCAGCTTAATGGCGATTCTGGATAAATCCCATAATATGACAAATACTATGATATAGAGCAAAGACACAGCAAGTAACTAACTTTAGCTAAGTTGTGGGTTAATAAACTGTCGCTGCAGTTGCTACTGCAAAGCTCACGCGTGAGAGCACAAGACGGTTTTCCCGAACCAGCACACCATCTCCAGACAGTGATATTCACAACTCTCCTGCTACTATAGCTAACATCTCAACAACAGCATGTCTTGGCAACCTGCTGTGTACAAGCACCAGAGTTTATTTCAGCACGCACACAGAACAGACAGCTAGAGGAACGTGAGGAGATATTTGTTGAATTAGACGAAAAGATGTGTATTGGATTAGATTTGCATACCACACCTTTAAGACCATTATAGCTGTGTGGAAGGCTGCATGGCATACAGGTACATGCACTTCTGTAAACTGAACATAATGTGGTGAAAGAGTATCCAGTGGATTCCAAAACACTGCAGAGAGGCTTCACACTATGGTTGAAATAGCCAAATTAGTTAGCAAAATCATTTATTTTTATATTTGTGCCTTTGTACTGGTTGAACCTTTCATTTGTCAGAAAACATTATCAAGCATTCTCTAACATGTGTAAATTACATACTTATGAAAGGCACTTCATAGACGCTTTGGCCGAAACCAAGACAGTAAACCTAAAGCTGAATGATTGTAGGACAGCACCACCAGAACGCTAACAGTAAGTTCTGTGCAGGTTAGAGCCCGCATTGAGCAGCTACACATATTCCCACAGTGCAATTTACCCATCCCAGAAGCCAGCCATTATTTCTACCCTGGAACACTGTCCTCCCTCACATTTGCTGTATCTCTGTTAGTTTGTGATATTAACTGAAATATAAAGACGACTTTTATGTCTTTCATGTCCTGTGTGTTTTTTATGTGTCTGTTAACTAGTCTA
Source organism: Micropterus salmoides (assembly GCF_014851395.1). Classification (NCBI taxonomy): domain Eukaryota; kingdom Metazoa; phylum Chordata; class Actinopteri; order Centrarchiformes; family Centrarchidae; genus Micropterus; species Micropterus salmoides. The sequence goes on along the minus strand of NW_024044348.1, from coordinate 9,184,879 downwards.
CTCTGCTATTTTGGCCAAAGCTCTCACACCGTGGTTCACTATTGTTTCTACTGTGTGCTAGAATGGAGCATTGTAAACAATATTTATCAACGAGAAGTCCATTCACAAGAGGATAATACTGCAGCTGTGTGAATACCTCTAAGAGCTGTGATGTATTATTACTTTCATTATCAGTAAATCTGTCACTTCAAATCAAATTATTTATCAGTTAATCATTTCATCAATATAAGCCATAAATATTGACAAAAGCACATCACTATCTCCCATCACCTAAAGGGATATCGGCGGACCAACTGACCAAAAGAAGAAGTCTCCATGTTACAATGGTATAAAATAGAGACAAGCAGACTGGAGAAGCTCTTACCAGAAAATGTTTGGTGTCTTTAACAGATAAGCGACTCAAACTATTAACTGATTAGCAAAACTGGCGATTAACTTTCAAATAGACTCATTCTGCTCTGTTCTTCCTACTATTACATAACCTAGTATGACATTATGTACCACACACTCGATTTCTTTCCACCTCTCCTTTATGTCCTTTGACAGTCATGGAATACTTTTTGAGAAATAACCATAAATAACTCTCACTTTGTCACGTGGCCCATATGGTCTAAATCTGCAAAACTCACCGTGCACGTGACAATAGGACGCTATGAGCAGTCAAAACCATTCAGCTCTATTCTGTGGCTCGGGATGATACAGGCTATTTTCACAGTCAGCTCAGCAGCTACGGGCCTAAGAATATGCCTGACCCACACATTTTGCTTGAAAAATATTTTGGATTGCCATAAGCCACATTATATAAGTGCAAAGTGTAATGTATCAAGAGGAATTGGCTCTGTTCCAGGATGAGGCTGTGTGTTTGGTTGTGGGTGCAGGTGTTGAAAATATCTTGTATGAATAGTTCCTCTGAGGATATAAACACACAGTACAATAAATTATTATACCCTGATGCAGTGATTATGTGCTGCGGAATGCTGAGAAGCACTGATGGAGTTTGTGTGGATGTACTGTATAAATGCAAATTTCTGTTGATTGTGACGCTGGCATATTTGTAAGTACAGTATTGTAGTTTGTGATGCATTTTATCATTACTCAGAATTTTGGCTTTTTAACTTTTCTCAGAGCAACAATTGTTATTTTTTTTTCAATTTTGACATATGAATATGAAACAGTTTAAGGGCTCAGGAATCTCATGACCTGAACCGTTTAGAGAGTTCTTGTGGATTATAAAGAAATGTTTAATGCATAAAAGTCATTGTTTACACTGATAAATGTAGTGAAACAATATCGGCTTCATGTGTCACAATGTCCTCATGCTACACCTGCTGTGGAGGGTTAGAATACCATCAATAAGAGGAAAACAAGGAAACTAAAACCTTTTTATATAAATGCAGTCAGCACTATACAAGTAAAGCAGGGAGTAACCTCTGTTGCTCTTTGAGATTACCTTCAGAGTTATATTAAAATAACAACTTATCTCATGCTTTAGCTTAAATATTGCACTTGTAAACTTTTCAGACCCTAATACTGAGCCACAGAATCCCTTTTGGTAAATCTTCCAAAAACTTTGGCATAATTTCTCAGCAGGGTGACATGATGTCACCATAAATGAGACAATTACAGCTATGAATGAGAAGGTGTTTGTAATATTGTTGCATGTTAAACCTGAGTGCAGCATAAACGTTGTACAGGAGAAACATCAACTGACCACATAATGTCTGGGATGTGTGCCAGCGTCATTCTACATTATTTTACGCACTATTACGCACGCGTCATTTTTAGGTCTAGGGGACAAAGAAGGGTTGAAACTAAATGTTAGAGTGATATACAAATGAATGTGTATATCTAAATATTGTATGTAGTGAGTGTTGTATTTATCATCATTCGGATATTTATCCATAATTTCAGGAACATTATTGTCTCACTCCCATGAGTTGTTTTCATCATCGCTGGATAAAAATCACTGTCACACACGAACTGCAGGCTACATACCTTGGAAGACATCCACATCCCGATGATCCTCTGAGCTCGGAGATAATCATAGTCCTCCGGAGAAAAAAAAGTTGTGCACTAAGTCCAGCGGACAAGAGAGGAAGTTGCTCGCAAACTCCACTGCCAGGAGTTTCCACAACAGAGTCATTTTTGCTATAGCTTTCCATCTGCGTCCATGTAAAGGGATATTGTCATTGTGAGGTGGTTTAAATAAAAATAAGGAAACGGTTGTCATCGAGGCCCCAAGCCTGTCCATACAAAACCTGGCGGGGCAAGTCATTTCTCCAGCCATTTTTAACTCTGCTGATTCCTGTGCTTAGCTCTCATAGTGGGTCAACAACACAAGGCCTTTTTTTGGCCTATTGTGGAAAAGCATATTTGTGTAAATGTCATAGAAATAATTCTAGCCCTGGATTATTTGATGACAAAATGCTATGTCTTATCAATGAGCTTTTTTTAATATTAAGTTTTGGAACAGCAACAAAGGTATTTATCTGTCTTGGGCTTTTCCTTTATAGGAGTCCAATTTGTATTGGCAACGCATGAAAGAGGTCATTAATATCCATAGTTTGCTCTCTTTGAGGAAGTTGCTCAAACATTCTTCATCTAAGTGATGAGAGGATTACTAAATTATTGCCATTTGCATGGCCTACAGTTTCTGTCTCTAAAATAAAAATATTCCAGACCCAGCGCAAATTCTACATTAGTGCAAATAAATATTAACTTTATTGCATAACAGCAAAACGATCATCTCTACCCTTTCTGTTATTGATAGATGAAACTCATAAAGTGCGAATGCATAGCCTGTCTTGTCTAGAATTTCGATTTTGTATCAGATTTGGAAGCCCACGCAGGTTAGATGAATTTATTAAATTTCCCGTTAGGCAAATATTGGTCATAATTGTTCCTAAATGTCAATCGGCCTTGAGAGACTACTGTTCTGAGATGGAGAGAATGAAATATTTTAAACTTCCAATTGGTGACCTGTGTGTGTGTGCGCGCGCGCGCGGCATCTGAGCCGTGCGTAAAACTTGTGTTTGGGGGACCACCTGCTCTTGGGCATACAGTATCTTTGTAGGGCGTATTCTTCTTTAGAAAAAAAGGAAAAAGACGAAACTCTACTTGTAATCACACGTCAGTCTGAATGGATTTTGAGTTAGTACTGTTTTTCCTGCCTATGTCTGTGCCATTTCCTTTACTGGGGCTCTTGTCCAGCCCGCAAAGCGACTCTGTCACCCCCTCCTCCATCTCCATATACTCCGCTTTGTCACCCAGTGAGGAGCCAGAGGGTGAGCCTTTGAATTTCCTTAGAAAGTCCGGGAAATACGGGCAGCTTGGGGGCATGCTCTCCACCACTGGCGTCTGGTCTTCGTTATCGGTCTCCCTGTGGTAAAAGTAGTTGAAGTTGGACACTATGACCGGCACCGGGAGTGCGATGGTTAACACGCCCGCGATCGCGCAGAGGGAGCCCACTATCTTTCCTCCAACAGTGATGGGCTTCATGTCACCGTAGCCCACTGTTGTCATGGTCACCACGGCCCACCAGAAAGCGTCGGGGATGCTCGTGAACTGAGAGGTGGGTTCGTCCGCCTCGGCGAAGTACACCGCACTGGAGAACAGGATGACACCTATGACCAGGAAGAAAATGAGGAGGGCCAGCTCCCTCATGCTAGCGCGCAGGGTATGGCCCAGGATCTGCAGCCCCTTGGAGTGCCTGGATAGTTTGAAGATACGAAAAACCCTCACAAGGCGGATAATTCTCAGGATGGCAAAGCTCATCGCTTGCTGCCCGTTCCCTTGGTGCTGCGCCAGGTCCGTGCCGAGGGTTATGAAATAAGGCAAAATGGATACAATGTCTATTGAGTTCATAATGTTTTTAAAGAAAGCCGGTTTGCTCGGGCTCGCAAAGAAACGGACTATAATCTCAAAGGAGAACCAGATAATGCAAACCGTTTCCACGATGAAAAACGGGTCGTTGAAAGGAGTAAATCCGTGGTCAGGTTGAGAGGAGTTGTGTCGTGGCTGTAGATACTCTTTTTCATCCCTGAACTCCGGCAGCGTCTCCAAGCAGAAAATGACAATAGAAATTACTATAACCAAGACGGACACGACTGCTATCCCCCTGGCAGGGCTCGAGCTCTCCGGATACTCAAAAAGCAGCCAAATTTGGCGCTTGAACTCGTCCTCTGGCAGAGGTTTTTCCTCCTCTTTGACAAAACCCTCATCTTCCCGAAACTTGAGTATCGCCTCTTCCCCGAGTTCATAAAACTTCACCTCCTCAGAGAATATGTCAAACGGGACGTTGACTGGTCTTTTCAACCGCCCCCCTGACTGGTAAAAGTAAAGAATGGCGTCAAAACTCGGTCGGTTCCGGTCGAAGAAGTATTCGTTCCTTAGCGGGTCGAAGTACCTGATTCGCTTGTCAGGGTCTCCCAGGAGAGTGTCCGGGAACTGAGTGAGAGTCTTGAGCTGAGTTTCAAACTTCAGCCCCGACACGTTAATGACAACTCTCTCGCAGCAGCCGCACTCACTGTAAACATTTTCGTATCCGGACTGAGGGCGCCTGTCAGTGAGTGAGACGGTCTCCTCGTCATCATCCATGTTACACAGAAAACTCGACCTCTTACTTCCCCGGTCCACCTCCTCCTCCTCCTCTTCCTCGGCTCCCTCTGCCTCTTCCTCCTCTATCATCATGTCCTCCTCGGATCCGAGCAGCGCCAGCTCCGAGTGGCGCAAGTCCCCGCCGAGAGTCGTCCGGCTGCGTCTCCACCGTCCGACGCCGTGCTGCTTTTTCCGTTCTCTGAGAACTCTCTGCTGCTCGGGCTCCTGCTGGTGCTGTGGCGGCTGTGAGGAGGAGGAGGAGGAGGAGGAGGAGGGGCGCGAGGCGGTACCGCCGCCGCTCAAGTTGGCGTTTGCGGAGGAGGCGGCGCGAGACTGATGCTGGCGGTTGTTAAGGAGATGAGCGCTCGAGGAGGAGGTGGAGGTGGACCCCCCCACTCCGCCGTTGCCACCGCCACCGCCACCGCCGCTGCCGCCTCCTCCCTCACCACCGGACACACCTTCGGTTGCGGCCGCTGCAGCCGCCGCTCTCGAATGGGCAACCTGGCGCTCCCTTTCTCGCTCCCTCTCCCGTGCGCGAGCTTGGGCATATCCGTAAGGCAGGTGACTATTGCACCCGCCGTCCGCACCCACCATGGCAAACTCCATTTTAATTCAATGAGCGGTTCGGTCCGTGAGTGCTACAGTAACCGCCTCAGGGCGACGTGGATGCAGGCCAGAGGTTAAAAGTTGCAGCTCGGAGCGCGCAGAGAGAGAATTCCTCAATCAATCAGTTGTGAATAGGAGAATGTCACAATAACAAGCAAACCTCAATTAGGTCCATGTTGAGTGCAGTCCATGTGGCTACTTACATGGTAGGAGACACAGGCCTCCAATATTTTATGACATCATTACCGATACCAAAATATGTAAGGACCGGTGGCATAGCCTGTTACGCAGACGCTCTGTGTCAAACTTGCGGCGCCCTTTATTTGTTCAGCATTATAAACCACCAAGTAAACAAGCTACACCAAAACAGTCTTTCCTCGGTTTCTCCGGTGCCCATCAGGTGGTTAATTTCTCCACGACCGCGGCTTGCGCCTAAATGCGTCTTTTGATCCTCCGTGGTCACTCCTGGTTGCCATTTTATGTCATGAGATGTAAAATTGGATATTTGCTGTTATATTATAGAGCTCCGGTGAATCTGAATGACTTTATTCCTCTGACGCTCTCTGGAGCTGTGAGGGAAAAAAGACAAGAGAAAACATCAGTTGGTTTAGGCGAAAAGATGATAAAGATGTATTATGTCCGTTGTTTTGGCGACTGCATAGTCCACATATTTTGTATTATAAGGGCGGTAAAACTTCATTGGCATATCGTTATTATTATTATTGTTATTATTATTAGGCTGTTATTATTGAATGAGAATGAATGTTGGCTTTCAGAAATGAACGCATGGAATGCATTTAGAACCGACAATTACGCACACATCTTGTCCATTAAAATAGCATCCCTTCATTCTTACATTCATACTTACATGTGAAAAGAGGCCAAACGAAATCGCCTCAGCCCCCCTACAAACAAATCTGCTGGAGGAGAAATAGGAGGAGGAGGAGGAGGAGGAGGAAGAGGAGGTAGGCTACGTGAGGATGCAGTTCTTCGCTTTTGCCCAAATTTCCGTCTTGATTTTGGGGGGTACTAATATCACAAATCCCTCGTCGTATCCAACCAGCGACCATATCATCCACTATATACATCCGTGCTCTGACGCACTCTGAGGAGGACACTTTTTGGATGCGTCTCGACGTCTGGTCTCAATTCAACAGGATCTATCGCCACTTCAGCCCCCTTTTCTGCTGCATCGCTCCTGGTATACTGGCAGCAATAACCATTGAAGAAAAAAGAAAAAAAAGAAGCAGGTGTGCAAGCAGCGAGTTGGCATCAATAAGAGCTCTACACGATCACGGCGAAAAGATGCGAGGGTGGGTAAAAGTTTATCTTCACACAGGCGAAGGAAAACGGCCCCATGGTTGAGTCTGAGCATCACACATCTGTCTGTCTGCCTCTGTAGCCCTACCTATACTCCGGTATCCTTCCCATTGTGTGTGATGATGGAGAGCCTCGGTGAGAAAGTCGCTCATGTACTGCAGCGCATGCAGGCGGAGCTCGGTCCTCCCCCAGTGGATGGAGCCGGTCACTGCGCACCGTGCTGCAGTCTCACACCCGAGCCTCTTCTGCCCTTGATCATTACTGCCGGGTGGCAACCGTCGTCCTTTCCCAAAAAGTAATTACTCTCCATTTATTACCAAAGTAACGTCGATACCTGTAACTCACTGGGAGTGGAGCGTAAAAACGCTGCGGTGCACTTCAGTTAAATCCACCAAAACATTGGTTGTTTTTGTCCTGTTTTACCTTTAGAAATGTTTCTGGAAGAATGTGCCTGTTCGTTTTATGAATGCTCAAAAATCTTTTCCCTTAAATTTTTTGTCTTCATCAAGTCTACTCCTCATGAACAGAAGAACCTGCACAAGTCTGGGTCCCAAATCAGAGATTACATTCAAGATGTGAACATTTTAAAGCATTGGATATACAACCAACCAATTAATACAAAAACATTCATAAACACATCCAACGAAGGTTAAAATCAAGGGCAACTGGACTTGCCTTCACAGAACACATCAACTCTGTGGACAGTAACATCAAGTTCACACGAGAAGATGTTCACAACAACAGTTTGGCCTTCCTGGACTGCGCTGTACACATTGAAGAGGACAGGAGCCTGCAGATTGGTGTTTACAGAAAACCCACACACACAGACCAATACCTACTCTTCGATTCACACCACCCACTGGAGCACAAGCTAGGGGTCATGAGAACACTGCACCACAGAGCGGAAAACATACCAACCAGCGCCCAAGCCAGAGAGAAGGAACAGAACCACCTGAAGGGGGCACTTACAGCCTGTGGATACCCTAAATGGACCTTTGTGAAAACAGCCACAAGATCCAAGAAGAACAAAACTACAGGGGAGGAGGAAAAGAAGGTCAAACGCAACAACATTGTGATTCCATACGTGTCTGGAGTATCAGAGAAACTCAGGAGGATTTTTAACAAACATAACATCCCTGTGTTTTTTAAACCCAAGAACACACTAAGACAGATGCTGGTACACCCCAAAGACCGCACACCCAAACACAAGAAAAGCAATCTAGTGTATGCGGTCCAATGCAGTGAGGAATGCACAGACCTGTATATTGGGGAGACTAAAAAACCACTACACAAACGCATGGCTCAACACAGAAGGGCCAACTCCTCAGGTCAAGACTCTGCAGTCTACTTACATCTGAAGGACAGAGGACACTCGTTTGAGGACCACCAGGTGCACATTTTAGACAGAGAAGATGGATGGTTTGAAAGAGGTGTCAAGGAAGCATCTACACCAGGGTCGAGAAGCCGTCATTGAACAGGGGAGGGGGTCTACGCCACCACTTATCCCCCACTTACAATGCTGTCCTTTCATCACTTCCCAGGAAACTCAACAAACGTAACCTATTGGCCTCAGGTGAAGATACCAACGATGGTCGTTCAGTCTTGGCCACAGGTAGTCTTAACGACTGTAACGACTGTCGTCACAGCAGCAAGGAACACTAACGAACCAGCGGTATCGATGACCCGGGATAACGACCCCACTGAGGTTAAATAGCTGAGTTTCCCTGCCAGTCAGTCAGAACTTAAGAAGTCCTTTGGATGAGGGACGAAACGTCTTCCAGTATCTTCAACCAAGTCCAGTTGCCCTTGATTTTAACCTTCGTTGGATAACTATGACCTGGATGACTGAGAATCTTCATAGACATTCATAAATACAGTAGCCTACATTAGGACAACAACAGCCTTAATGGGCCAGACACTTTCAGACCCCCTAGTCATCATCAGGTCCCTATTATAACCCCAACAGCACAAACAACAATGTGTTTGTGCCCCGAAAAGTGTCTCCCAAAATGACTAAAATGTACAGCACATACACTTACATCAGTTTCAGACACTTGCCTGTCTAATTTTAATCATATAATTTAAAACTATTGTATACCACTTCATACAGAGTATAATTAGAGGCCATCTTCTCACCTTGAACAAGCTTGTAAGAGAAACAACAGAAGACTTTTCTCTCGAAGTTGTTTATGTTTCACAGGAGAGATACCTGAGCTAATTTGAGTCTTTGAGAGTAGGAGAGAACAAATATTCCCATTTGAAGACTGCAACACAACAAGTAGTCTAACAAATGACCACACTCAGGTATTAATTAGTAAAACACTACATTACTATCATAGGTGTTATTTACACTGGGGCCACTGGGGACATGTCCCCTCCACATTTTGAAATGGCTGATTTTGTCCCCATCACTTTTTGAAAGCATTTGTTAAAAATGTATGACAAGAAATGTTAACTAATAAATGAAAATGCTTTGAGAAAGATTTATTTGCAGAATAAGGAAACATGCAAAGCAATTTAAATATAGAAGAAAGAAATGTGCGTTGTTCAAAAAAGTAACAGGCTGCTGATTACTGTATTAGATTCTGTTACATTTTTCTATTAGTGAATTATCACCTGCCAGCTGAATTTATTGTTTGTCTTTTTATAAATAAAGATATTACGATCCTAAATTGGAGCAGAAAATGTCTCCAGAATGCAGGAAATCTTCTGGGGGAGAACCCCCAGATCCCCCCACTAATATATTTAAGCATTGTGACACAAGTGTATAATCCATCCATCCATCGTCGGGGGCTGGAGCCAATCCCAGCTGACATTGGGCGAAAGGCGGGGTACATCCTGGACAGGTTGCTAGCCCATCGCAGGGCCACACTCACATCCACACCCAAGGACAATTTCGGAGACACCAATTAACCTAGCCTGCATGTCTTTGGATACTGGGAGGGTGCCGGAGCCAAGTGTATCATTGTGCCCCTAATCTGAGCTCTTATGTTCCCACTACTTTTCAATACAAAGTGACGTCCTTGATTACTATTGAAAAAGCAATTAAGAATGCATTACTTTTTTGAGCAATGAACTTTGAAAACCACAGCCAAGTCACTATATTCAATATAGTGAACAACAGTGTTGTAGAAATAATGATAATTAACAAAAAGAGGATTGTTTTTGTCCATTGTATGCTGTAAGCAAAATGGTGATTAGTGACCAAGCAGCATGTGCTGAAACATGCAACTGACACAAATTTACATAGATGAGTAAAGCAGAGATCAAACAGAACTGTCAGTTAAAATGATGAGTTAATATAATATCATATATTATTCTGTAATATTACCTTTGCTTAATCATGTTTTGGTCTTTCCTTGAGAAGTGCACATAGGATTTAAAAACCAGACATTTCAGCACCTGGCGAGGTAACTGTTGAGTCACGGTTATTGATTAACCACCCTATTGCCACCACGGATTTATTTGGATCATTTTGCGCTATGGGACAGTAAAAGTCTTATTCATTGCACCTTTGAAACCTCCCAGGTTTAATTTGATTGTGCAGATAATTGGTTTTTCTGCAAGGTACATCCACAGGCCTGGTGCTGGTATACACAGCAATCAGTAGCTATAACCCATTCAGTACAATCCATTTAATTTAAACTATCCGTTTGACTCAAAAACTCTAATTAGGACAAGAACAGCCTGTTATTCCAGACCAGAAAACTGATGCAATATTCCTCTAAGGAATCCTAATCATCCCCTAAGGTGGTTTTTTAATCTATGGTTGTAATATTCCTGTAGGGATATTTTTGGTTGCTTGTGCCGTTTCCTTCTAAAATGAATTATACAATCACTGTGCTTCTTTTTCATAAGGGGAAATCTGAAACAAAATGTAAAATCCAATGCAGAGGCTTATGTTTGTGAAATAATCAGTACTGCTGACAGTGCGAATAGCTCGCCTTAACATCTCTCTCTCTCTCTCTCTCTCTCTCTCTGTATTTCAGATACTCACCAAAGACATTAGTGGAGCTCTTTTCTAGTCTGCACAACATGTAGGCAACCTTCCTCCCACCGCACACTTGAACACTCACCCTTTGCACTTCATTGAGCATCCACCTCAGTCAGCACCAGGGGGAGTTGTGAGGTCAGTAATAATAAGAGGTGATAGAGTGAGGATAGAAGGTTCCTTATTACACACAGGTTTAGATGAACTTTGAACTGATGCCAAAGCTGCAACACAGCTGCATCTGTTGACAAAATCCCCCTGCATCTTATTGAAACATACAAACTGTACTGAGTGAAGAAATACAGCACACCAAATTAAATGTATTTTAAAGGAAAAAAAATATTTAAATTTGAAAGATGTAGTCAGGTGGCATGTTGTTCTAATACTCATCCTGTAAACAAAAACAAACAAACAAAAAATGTTTTTATTTACAGCAAGGATGTTTAACTGAGGAAAACCACAAATCCTGCATTCGAAAGTACGTATGAATATTGTAAAAACTACTTTCCTTTGTGTCATTTTTTTTCCGTGAACATCATTCAAAGCTGGCTGATAACGTCAGCAAAGTTGGACACTTTTAACACTAAAGTGTACAAGTCGATGATGCAATGATAACCCTTTAACCTTGTCAGTATGATGGAAAGTCAAGTTTTGCATCAGTGGACAACAGGAAAGTTTCATTTACTCGGGTACATTTGGCTCCTTGAGACTGAGATTCCTGAGAACAAATTGCATAATGCTGCATGAAGTAACCATTCAGCTAAACTGTTCAGGTCATGTAGGGCTGGGCTATGTGGTCAAAATCAGCATCATGATATACTGAACATTTGTCCTATATTCATATTTATCATGATATGGCAAATGTGTGCAAAGTTTAACGAGTAACTTATCTTCCCACTAATCTCTTTTCTTTGATGACCTTCAGTGGTTTACTCCTTACATTCTGCAGTGATGTACTGATGTACTCCAGGACACCATGACATCACTGTTGGGTGTGGTTACAGATGTAACAAAGCACACGGGCATTGTCAGAGGTGAAACAGACTTAAAACTTTCAACCAGAGGGGATGGGCTGGTGTTAAAGCAACATTATGTAGTAATTTTATCTTAAAATAACAGCTTCAAAATTATTTTGATGGTACACTGGTTTGTGAGAGGGAGAACAGCGTCTCTGTCATTGCCACTGCTGGCTTGGACCTGGTATAGCACTGTGTAGCACTGGAATCGAGGACAAGAAACCTATTGCGAGAACGGTGTAATGTTTTACAGCACCATGTCACACACCAACAAGACTCTTCAGGAAGCTTATTCTTGCTGTAGGACTAGTAAGTAATATGTCTTGTGTTGTCGCACTTGCTTGATGTTTGGCTGTGTTAGCACAGTTGTCAACTTGCTAGTCTCTGATCATAAGTAATGTAAGCTGTCTGTATTTACGACAGCTGTGAATTACACTCTGAAACGGTAGGGGCGCCAAATCGCACAAAAAAAACACATCTAAAACAATGTTGCTTTAAAGGGAAGTTACTCCGATTTTACACATCAAAGTCTGCAGGTTGGGGAGTTCTGCTGCATATGTGTTAAAAGTTGTGTAAATCCTTTAGTGGCTCCAGAGGGAGCTGTGTGAAGTTTGTTAAATTGCCTCAAGTAATGGCACTTGAGTTGTATCAGAGTCGGAAGATTTCAAGTCTGAAAGCGAAAAAAAAAAATAAGGGAGCTTACCAGACCTCTGTAGTCCACTCCTCATCTCTGCTTGAGGCAGTAGATTTTGACAAGGAAGAATGCATGGAATAAAAAAGGCAATCTTTGGTTCTGCTGCATCGATTATGATTTTTTTCCAACCTGTCCATCGTGAGTCTGACAATGTTATGGTAGTACAAAGCTACCCTTGCAGTAGCCTTGCAGTACCCTTTTAAGTTTCTCTTTAAGTTTAATGCAATGAACGGTGTTTCACAGTTCTAAACATCAAACAAATCTCTTCAGATGGGTTAAACAGAACTTATTCTGTTCATTTTTAATAGCAGTTTCCTTAGAATCATTAATTTGGACAACAGAATTTTGTAAAAGGAAAACACAATATGATCATGTCATATTGATGCACTATTGAAGGTATGTAAAATATAATAATGAATTATACTTATAGCTAGCTCTGTGTGTGTTTTAAAAAAAAATGGTGTTTGTACACAGACCAGGCTCTGTAAATGGGAAACAAACAAAGTGGCTCAGCCGAGCCACACAGCGCTTTTCCAGCCATGATTTGTGTGTCAGGTAACATTGAATTACTTGCCCACTTTCCAGTTTTCCAAGACATGCTGCTGCTGTGATGTTAGCTATAGTAGCAGGAGAGTTATGAGTATCACTGTCTGGAGCTGACATGCTGGCTCTGGGAAATCGTCTCGTCCTCTCTGCTTGTCAGCTTTGCAGCAGCAACTGTAGCAACAGTTTGCTAACCCACAACATATCTAACGTTAGTTACATTACTTGCTGTGTCATTGTTCTCTCAATATCATGGTGTTTGTCATGGAATTGGATTTCTCCAGAATTGCATTCCCAGCTTATGTAAGGAGATATAATAGTTAAATGACTAAACAAAACGTTGGATTTTAAGATTTTGAAAGTAAAAGATTTGCCAGACTTGTTTTGGTGACCAGCCTTTGAATGGTGGTGTTTTGGGGCAATTTGGACAAATTACTTCAGTATTTCTTTTAAACCCTGGAAACAGCCCTGAACCACACAGTCTAAAATACCACAGCAAGTACGTTAAGTAGTATGTAACAGAGGGACACAGGTATGCTAATAGTATAAAGAAAACACTGGAAATGGAATGAGATTGGATGTAAAAATGGAAAGTGAACAGAGAGAGAACAAAAGACAGTGAAGAATCATCAGCAGTTGATACACACAAACACACCTAACACCTACATCCACACAGAAACATCCAGCACAGTCACCAAATAAAAGTCTTGTCCTTGGCAGCGCTGTGGAGGCGTTTGTTTAGACCTGATGGAAGGAGGGTGAAAACCTGAGTGTAGGGTGAGGCGGTGTGTTCAGGGCCTCAGTGAGTGTTTTTGCATGCGACATGATGATTTTAAAGGAGTCGGTGACAGACTTGTACAGTAGCAGATGGAAGCGGCAGAGGAGGTGAGACTCTGCAGAGAGGGGAGCAAGGTGTGACTGAGTGGGTTTGTGGATGGTGGCAGTCCTGTTATAGCAGTGTTTATGGTGTGTTGATAAAAAAAAAGCTTACAACTCAAATCAAAGCTCTGAGCTGTTGAATGTGTTGCTTCGTATAAATCTTGTTTGAGCATTTACACCCAAATCAGCTTTTGTTTTTAATAGTAGTGCTTAGAGTTATGAACCAGAAAATCATCCTGGCCCCTGAAACCATCACCTCTTCCATCATTTCCAAATTGATTCCCATTGGACATCATGGGATGGGGCCTTCTATTCTTATGGCTGTGGGAAAGAGAACGCTTCTTTGGCATTGGTTTCTATAAACTTGCTGCAGCACAAATTGGCTTTTTTTAGGATCATGACATTGAAATGAAGTTAAAGGTCTTACCTACCCCTTTCCAGATTCCAGGTTGACTGTAAGTTAGGTGTTGATGCAATTAGCATATGAATGCTGTGCATGTGTGGATATAATGGTTTCAGCTCCATTCTTTATAATAAATTAATTTTCACTAGATATGCGCTCATTTTAAGAGGAACTACCCACTGTTATTCAGACTACTCAGAAAATGACTAATGATGTGTTCTAGTCTGAATACAAGATTAATCAGCTATGACCTCAGCCATAGGCATAGTTAGCATGCATTGTCATGTACATGAAGGACAAAATGCATGCTAACAATGATGTATTTCAGCAAAGGTTTCCTAAAAGAAGCAGTGCCTTAGAGGACGAGGGTGACACTCTATAAAAGTCCTTGCAGCCTTGTTAGGCAGGTATGGCAGTTCAGCAGGATGCTGGAGAACCTGAGTCCCCGGTGGCTGCAAGGGCAGACGGAGCAGCAGTTGGATGAACCGTGGCTGCTGCCCAAGTACTCATATTCTACTGTCACTGCAGACTGTCCGGCTCTTGGTGCAGTGCTAACTTTTAACTGAATGCGGCAGACGACGAGTTTTTCAAAAACAGACAGTGGAATTTTTTGAGGCTGATTCAGCTGTATTAAAAACAAAAAGGAGGCAAGCAATGGTGTAAAAAAGTACATTTACTCAACTGTAGTACAATTTTGACATACTTGCACTTCACTTGAGTAGTTCCATTGTATGCTACTTTATACTTCTACACCACTAGATTTTTCCTTTTTACTCAACACATTTACACAGACAACTTTTGTATGTTACTATACAGATTCAGATATTAAATTAATTTGAACAGCTTAAAACATTTTATTGATTAAACTGAGAAACATTAAATAAAATGATCTACACCATGACCAGCTACCAGTAATATGCATTGGGGATAATGTTCAAATAATATACAGCATATAATAATATAGATAGAATAATACTGAGTGTGAGTGAGTACTTTTACTTTTGATACTTTAAGTGCATTTAATATTTTGTCATACTTGCTTTTAGTTTAATGCAGAATGCTTTCCCCTGTAGTAGCAATCATTTATTTGTTCAGTGAGTGGAATTGCTACTTTTTTGTAAATTATTTGAATTCTCCTTGGACCTCTGGATTCAAGTAAAAATAAAATTGCACCTCAGTAATAAAATAAATGTTTAGAGAAACTCTGGAGTTGTAAATGCATGATTCATATAGATTTGAGAGTGCAGATGAGGTTTCCTGCAGTTGAAGACATTGATGTGTAGGTTTTTAGATCATGCACAGGACAACACTCTCTGGCAGTGACTTTTTCAATCCTACAACATTTCAGTGTTTCCAAATCTAAAGATGAATGGGCTGAAAACAATACACAGGCTGTAACGATATTCACTGGGTTGGTCTCATTTTTCAACAAAAGAAGCCAATGCCAGAATGATTTGAAATATGCCATAATTATATAAAAATAATGGCTTAAAGTGAAAATTACACAGACTTTACATTTTCTTGGTCAATCATTTTAATCCTTAACTCGCTCCAATTTGTCTACCAGCAGACACGCTCTGCCAACATAATTATTATTAAATAAACTGATTTTCTTATTTTATTTAATGGAAGTTCAGCAGAAAGTGGCAGAAATATGGAAAGTCACAACGCTTCTTTGAAGACTTGTAGTATTACTTTTACTTGCATTCAAGAAATAAATATAAAGGTAAACACACTTTTTCCAATAAGTTAATTAATTATATTTCACATTTATATTTCTATGACTGAACTGCAGATAACAAAGTGTGTTACTGCTATTAATACACTGGAAAAGTTAAACAACAAAGTAATTAGTGATGCTCAAGTGTGTTTTCCATCTTACTATGGGGGCAGATTTATTTTTATATTTCTGTGGTCCATCTAAGCCTTTCACTCATGTAGTCTAAACAAGATTTCTGTAGATACCATCTCGCTCCTCCGCATGTGTAGAAGGAAAGGCCTTGAACCTCTGGCCCTCCCCAAACCGTTGAGGGAAAGAAACAAGGATTTTCCTGGAGGTAGGAAACAGGTAGGAAAAATAGCACCGAGCCCAAGGTTTAATAGATTAAAAGGATTTATGAGCAGCACTATTTAAGTAAAGGAGAGGACAGCCACAAGTTGAACACTCTTACAGATGTTTGGAGAGTAACAGAAGAAACAAGATACAAAGCAACAACAGAGCTCTACAGGTACGTTTTCTTTTAAAGATGTATGTACATTACATGTTGCTGAAAGTGTATCATTGATTAAGTTGTAAAGTTTTAATAATGCAATGAGATTATATAGAGTTATGCAAATGATTTGAATATTTAACATTATGCTTTTCTGTGAAAACAAATGATTAAAGTTTAAAAGAAAAAGATTCAGTTGAAGCACTGTGAAAGATTTGATTCTTTCTTATCAAGGTAGTTTTCCCTGAATAATATCTTAATGTACATGCTGTAAAGTGCTTTTAGTGTATAGTATATGCCTGTAATTATAGTTTCATTACAGTTTATTAGATGTGAGTGTGAAAGTTTAATTGCAAGACGTCTCTAAAAATATCTAAACGACATTCTCCTTATCCCTCCTTTGTCCCTGGTCACCGTTGTTCTGCTGGTGTAGTAAAGGATATTTTCTAACATGCAGCTTGGAGAATATTTATTTATTTAATTTGGAAAGGGACCATGTACAATATACGTCAAATGGGAACATTTATGTTAAAAATGTTCCCATTTGACGTATTGTACCAGAGTTACCTTATAGCTTATTTTCATCCGCAGTACCTTGGCAGGTCACAATTAAAACATCCACACACGTGTAGCACATAGTTGTTCAGTTTAACAATGTACATTTTTAATGTTTTGAGCTCCATAAACAAAATTCCATTCACCTCAATTGCATTAGGGTGGAAATCTCAGAGATGATGGTGAAAAAACAATTTTGTTTTTGGTTTCGAAAATAAATTTGGTGCAGTTTTCTAATCAAATCTTAACTTCTTTCTTATATATTTCATTACAGATTATATTCTACTACACACCACATTCATACTACTACCACTACTACTGTTTCAAGTAGATGCAAATTTAAGGAGGTACAAAAGTGAAACATAAATCTCTCTTGCAGATCTAAGACTACCATCACACAGTGCCTCATATTAATCCACATTAACTTGTTGGCTCTTCTGGCATTGTTTGAAGTACCTGAAGCGAGACCTGATCCCCTCTTGTGGCAGGCGTCTGTATTGCACCCGGCAGAGGATGCAGCTGGTTGTCATGGCAGCAGTGCTGGCACTGGTGGGGGCGGGGCAGGGATGCAGCTTGGGCTGTCATCTCACCAACATCAGCATCCCCGTGGAGAGCTGTGGCAGCACCGAGACCATCTACACCACCATATGTGAAGGACAGTGCTACCACGAGGTGATGGATTTCAAACTCTGAAAAGTTTGTTGTAAAACAGCACTTGTTTAAAATAACTAATGAGACACGTGCCAGCCTGTGCATTCATTCTGCTTATGTTAAGCTCTGCCTGACTGACCATGCTCGTGAGTGTAAAGCTGTCATAATCTGAATATTATTACAGTATTCGGAAATATGACTGATTACACTGTAATATAAGTCAGAAAAACATGAGGAAATTTTTCCATTCAATTAGTTTCACCTCAGTTGTAGAGCTCAACGCCATGCCACTGAGACAACACAAGCAAATTAAGAAAACACCTTCACCAATTTGAGATCACGTGTCTATTTGCATGTGTTTTCTTAAGATGCAGTGCTTTGAGCTCACCTTACAGTTGAGCTTAATACAACTTTATCAAAGTTCTACAAGCCACACTATTAATCAGACAAGAACAGACAATTACAATAAATCAGACAACAGAACAAAAATAGACAGCCCACACATATTTGAATGTTAAATCTGTAATTTTATGACCATATAAATTATTGATACTGACGATTTAAATGTATAATTTTGTTTGTTTTTTAAATAAGATTCTGTATGCTTCTCAACAGAACAAAAACAAAGATATAGAGCTGGGACCTTTGGGGGGAAATTATTAGATTAGATTACTAAATTATCTGGATAACTTTATTGAGTGAAACACAGAGTCTTCAAAAATCTGGAAGAAGCACTTATGCAAAAAAGACTTGTTGCATGTTTTACTGTCAACCTGCTCCTTGAAATAGCCTTCAGGTTTACTGTTGCAATTCCGAACATGACTGTTGTAAACAAACCTTTCACAGCATCTGTTACAATTTGATGTGGCTGTGTTTGAGTTATATTATTAAAATACCTGTCAATCAATTACAGATTAGATACAGAGTGTGTAAGAGAGCCATTCTGTCTCCATTAGAGTCATGCTTTGTCTCTTTATCTGTTTGTACTGTTAAATCACAAGTTACCCAGCAGTATCTAAAGTAATTCAAATTAGCTCCACCTTTACCAGATGCAGCATTAAGGTAATGTACACATTCATGCATCTGTAATTATAATCCAATACTATAACAAATAAATTATTTGGAAATGGGTATTCCTACACTGTGGTACTCATACTTTTACTGAAGTAGAAGATCTGAGCACTTCCTCCACCATTGATCAGCGGTTTACAATTATCTGCTGTTGGGAAGCTGAAGATTTTTTATATAAACCTTAAAATCCCCCCTTTTTTTGTTATGGTTTGTCATATTATCACCTAATCATGGGGCGGACTGAATTAGCTCCATTTATGTTCACGTGTTTAATCATATACTGTCAACTGTTGGTGTCTATTACAGGATCCAGTCTACATCGGCTATCACGACTGGGCTGAACAGAAGATCTGTAATGGAGACTGGGCCTATGAGGTGAAATATATTGAAGGATGTCCAGTGGGTGTCACCTACCCTGTGGCCAGAAACTGCGAGTGTACTGCATGTAACGCAGGAAACACATATTGCGGGCGCTTTCCTGGATACATATCCAGCTGCCTGTCCTTTTAAAGAAACCTATTATCTATCCCACATTTACTTCTTTTCTTTGTGTCCCTTGCCTTGGTACTAAAATAAACAGGTATCACTTAAGTTTTTGTGTTTTTTTCACCTATTACATTATGTTTTATATATTTACATCTTGTATGGCCAAAAGAACACGGCTGTCTTCAATCAAAATCATCAGTCAGTTATTGACAGCACATTTCAACCTTTTCTATTCAGTAGCTGTCAACACCTCTAACAATGAGCCAACAGAGGAAATGTCACAAGTCAGTGAAGAAGAAATTGTCTGCAGATGCAGCAGTGAGATAGCGAAAGAAAGAAAGAGATTATTGAGATGAATGTCCCACCAGCATTTTCCCTTCTTGTCCTGACCAAGGTCACTGACCCCTAACATTCAAGAATCCTGCGATTCAAGTTTCCGAGAAAGGGAGGTCATCCCAAAGAAAAACAGCAGGCCTCACCTCGTTTTTGACCGGTGGAAATGAAAATATAGAGTTTGATGTACATCCAAAAGCTCCACTAAAGTGCCTGCTGATCAGTGTCTCTCTTCAGTAGGATGCACTAAATTTAGAAACAGCTCAGTAAGCAAAATCTTCCTCTCATCAGAACTCCTACAATGCCGTGCATTGTTTGGGTGTTGCAGATATAATGTTAGGAAGACAGTAAAGGACATAATGTTATGCAACATGAGTAATGAATGCAGCTTGTTTCTGCACACCTGAAGATGCTCAGTTGTCCTCCTGGATCCATCCTCTTCATTTATGTTTTACAATTTACATTTTGTCATCATAATTTTATTTACTATGACCTTCTGTTATAAATCTATTCTGTAAACACGGCATCTATTGCGTGTTTGCCTGTCCTGGGAGAGGGATCTGTATTCTGTTGCTCTTTCTGAGGTTTCTTCCATTTATTCCCTGTTTTTTGGTGGGAAATTTTACCTCATTTGAAACACAAGCTTAAGACAAGATGGCATCATATGCTATACAGATCGTTAAGCCCTTTGAGGTATATATAAATAACTAATATTGATTATTGCAGTAGGGCCCTATGTATGATGATGTTGGTTTCACATATTACTTCTGCACTGTTAAAGGAATGGTCCCACAGTTTGGGAAATATGCTTATTGCTTTGTAGCCGAGTGTTAAATAAGAGGATCTATACCTCTCTTGTCTGTTCATTAAATATAAAGCTAGAGCCAGCAGGTGGTTAGCTTAGCTTAGCATCAACCAGGACACAACCCCCTAAAATTACAACTTCCATCCACGACATATGACGTGTTAATTTAGTGGAATTTGTAAAAATATTGACAAAGCAGTGTGCCAATATTCACAGTATAAGAAATATAAAGAATTTTGCCTTAATATAACACAATGATACAGATATGTTATGATATTATTACATAAATGCCTGTGTACAGTACATGCTGTGTCTTCACACAATATACAATAGTTTCCCCAATATTGGCTGTTCTTCCATCATTAGCAGTTTTCATCATTTCATCATTAGTGTGTTTTGGTTTGAAGAAGACTTAATATGAGCAACAAAAATATGAAATATTCTTCCACTTCCACAAAAGTCAAACCATACCAGTAAAATTTATGCTTTTCCTCTGCAGGACTGCATTTCTTTTTTTAAATACTGCAGAGTTTTGCCTTAACATTTTAGAAACTACAACCCAAAACTCCACAAAGGGAGAACTAATGAACATCTTTGCAGAGAAATGAGAAGAATAAATCAGCTCTCTACCCTGAAGTCCACTGCAGGCTGTCATTGTTTCTATGTTACAAAATGGAAAAGTCTTGTTTTAGCCAAACGCAGGTGCAGGTTCTGAGTCTTCAGACTGTTAGAATAACATCTTATTAATCCAGAGACCTCGACAAACCTGAGTCCCCTGCTAATGACAGAGAACTTACTCACAAACATGCTGTTATATTATTACCTACAGTGTTGTGACGTGGCTACTTTACCCTAACATGATCTCCTTTAGTGCGGACAGCATCTGATTAAGCCTAACAGTATAATGTGTTGCCAGCATTAATGCGGTGAAGGAATGTTATTTCATTTAATTTCATGTTATATATTTTTTTCTGCATTCAGTGTTTGCTCTGAGGCATGACAGTAATAGAAATTAAATATTAAAACTCAAATATGTTGAATAAAGACACTTCACAGACAAATATGGGCATGTTGAGACAGTTTAGTGACTGTGAAATCGCTGTACCGCCATATTTGACAAGGTTTTTCAGGAAAAACTCATTTTTTTCTTTAATTAGTCTACATATCATCAGGGTTATTTTTAAAATTTTTGGAAAACTCCCTCCAGTGTCAAAGAAGACATTCTACAACTGTTTTCACAGGTTGAACTCCTTGTAACGAGTAAGTGCCCCTATATACTGTTTCTAAATACAGTATCCGCTTGGTTGCGTAGAAATCAGCGATTAAGATTTTTATCTTATCTGGGGTGATTTAAAATGTGTGCAGCTGTAGCAATCTTGTATTTAAAGGGTATCAATACTTCAGTCAGCCAGTATAGCGCAAGGGCCAAAGCCAAAGTGCCCTAACAAGTGAGACAATCAATGAAATGATTGATGATAGAACACAATGGATCAGAATGATCAATGATAGAAAAAGAGGTTGGAAAAGAAATAAGATGTGCGAGCTTATTTGTACTTTAAGACAGCCACATACTGAGGGAAGTTCAGGATGAAAATAGAGCTGAAGTATTTCTTGTACAGACCTGTTCAGCTTGTTGTTTGGAGGAAAATGATGACCGACCCTTTAGGCGAAGATGACCCAAGTAACTTGTAGTAGAAGAGAACAAGCTGGCATGTATAGATGGACTGTGGCCGGAAGGTACTGTGTGGGGGTGCTGCTTTCTTAGCCTGTACTACAGTATATCACAACATCAACATTTTTTATTTCTTTACAAGCATCCCGAGGCACCCAGCCAGCAGAGGAAGTGCAGGATATAAGTGACAGATGGAATCTCAGGAAGATGGAGTTAAAGGTGTTCTCGACAGCAATATAGTTCTTCTCTAGACATATTGGCAAATGAAAGGCATTAGAAAAGCACAAACCTCCACCAGTGCTGAGTAAATCCCCAAAGACATAGTTTCTACAACCTATAGCTACAGGTTAAAGAGAACTAATCGATCCCAAACCTCAGAGCTAAAGTTGGACATTGATCTCTGTTATCTCTGTTAGTATCATAGTTATGGCAAAAAAAACACAAACAATACAGGATTTTTTATTGACTGATGTGTCTGTCTTCATACTATATGTCTGGAAAGAGGATCAGACCAATAGAAGATACATACATTGATATAAAATAAAAAAAGAAGCAAATCTTCACGCTTGAAGGTAGAACTAGCCAATATTTGGCATTATTAGCTCTTGGGGTGGCAATATTGGTTGGGCAGTAATGTTAAGTCAGGTTACCACCTGCCTAATATTGTGTAGGTCCTGTTTTCTGCCAAAATAGCTCTTACCCGCCCAGGCATGGACCCCAAGGTTTCCCAACAGCATTGTCTTTATCCCATAGTGCATCCTGGTGCCATGGTAAGACAATGCATATGCACCCCACTAAGCTTTCTGTCAGAACCAGAATTAACTTTTCAAGAATTTGATCTACAGTAACTCATCTGTTTGTTTGGATCACACAGGCCAGCCTTCACGCCCCACATACATCTATGAGCCTTGGCTGCCCAAGACCCTGTCACCGGTTTACCGTTTTTCTTTCCTTGGACCAATTTTGATAGGTACTGACCACTACAGACCGTTTTGGAGATGCTCTGACCCAGTCATCTAGTCATCACAATTTGGCCCTTGTCAAAAAAATCATTACACTTGCCCATTTTTCCTGCTTCTAACACATTAACTTTGAGGCAAGTATATATATATATATATGATCTATAAACACACACACACGTATACTGTATAGTGAAAGATGGGACAGCCCCATTAAGTCATCTTCTCCGTCAACATGCAGACAGACCTTCGACCTGCACCCCGATGTTGATAGATTTTGTTTCAGCCTTTGACTCAACACACTCACACAGACTCTTCTGTCACATCACCAGTTCAATTGGAACACTGCAGGCTGGATATCTGCTGACAGATTTCAGGGCATTTAGGTCGTTGGTGTCCTTTAATATAGGCTTGTTTTTATACAGCGGCTCCCCGGAGGTTTGTGCTCTCTCCTCACTAATGATGTTGCAGTCAATATTTACATAGACATTTTATCAAGTTTATAGACGAGTCTGTCGCTCTGCCTCCTCTGCTGGAGGGAGGAAATGGATACAATCATGTAGCAGATGACTTTGTGTCAGGCTATGAAGAATTCTTCCTTTAGTTGAATTTTCTAAAAACTAAGGACAATAGACATTTTTAGAAGTACATATACAGCAGGGTCCAGATCATACTACTATATTTTATAAACAGCTGTTTCAACCACACAGGCCTCTGGATGGGCACATAAATATGTACTTGAATGTGCAGTGAATTTGTTTCATTTGACTGGATGTTATTTTGCTGAACTGTGCTTTCCAGCATCTGTTTCTGTATATTTTTTGTAAGATACTGGTGTGAGTGAGGCATACCAAAATTAAATGAGAGCTGCAGCCCTTCACTGAAACAACCTGCAATTTATTAATTCCCACAGCAAGTGGGCTGCTTTGTGTTAGCAAATTAACTCATGTAGCCTCTTAACAAGACTAAGAGACTAATCAGCATAACAGTAAGTAGTGTCCATAATATTACTACCAGCAGTCAGTATGAGACAGTACGCATCATTTAAAGCCTGGTTTTGGTGTGTCTTCTTTATTTTGGTGCAGCACAAATTTTCCAAGAGAAAATATTTTAACTTGAGCTTTAATTTGAGTTTGGAGAAAAACTTCAGCTGCTTTGATGAAGTACTTGTTTGCGTTGACACGCTCTCTGCTCTCATTGACTATGTTTTATAAATATTAATAAGCTTCATTTATATGCAGCCCTTTAAAAATGAGCTATAATAAAGCATTGTGAACAGAACAGAACAGTATCCCTATATAAAAAAACATAGTTTTGGTGATGTTACGGTAAGCTGACTACACACTGCATTTCCCCTACAAGACAACAAGAATCTATCATTTCATTTACATTCATATATCTACTATTGACATTCCTCAAAGTTCACATTTCAGCCCTTGCTGCCAATGTTTCCTGGAAATAATCAGAGGATTTGGAGGCTACCCTGGGCTGTATGACACCTGACCTACAGCTGAACTCTCAAGGACAGCATGATGACTATAAATGAAACGTTACTGTCTGAGCAGATCTGCAACTCTTTCTTTGGCCAAGCCAAGCGTGATGAACTGCTGTGTCATGCTGCTTGCCTACAGCCTTTGGTCAGTAGGGGGAAGCAAAAAAGATAGCTCCTCTAGTGTGTCAAGTGACAATATGGCAAGTGGAAATAATTGTTGTATCCAATAATAGTTGGATTAATGAAATTACTCAAGACCAGAGTCTGTAATTGAGTAGCTTTTTGTGTACTTGTTCTTTTTAAAGTAGTTTTTTAAATCTGTAATTTTACTTTTACTTAAGTAGGCCTATGTTTTATTTAAAGTATTGTACTTACATTTTCAATCACATCCGTTACTGAGTTAAAGAAAATGGAAGGAAAAACTTGCGACGACTTTGGCTTCAAGTGCAAGAGAACAGCTTTATCATGATGCAGTATAAGCTGTGACAAAATGCTGTATTAAGTTACTGCTAATGCAAACTGAACATTTCCTGCTGCTGCAGCTTCACAGTAAAAGCATTTATGTGGCGAAACACAAGTTGACTTTTATTTTGAAGTAGTCATGGGAAATGAAATCTTTTTTTATTTATTTATTTATTTTTTTAATTTAAGTTCTTTATTGCAATTCAAAAGCAAGTACAAAGTGCGAACATAGACCAAAGGTTAATATATAAAGAAAAGAAAATAATCACCAGTTCAGGCAATTAAGAAGTTTACATTTAAGGCTTTGGGATTAGAAGAGTGCTGAATAGTTTGTATGTTTGTTTAAGTAAAGTTTTGTGGTTACAAAATTTACTTTTGTGAATGTGGAATATTGCTAAAATAATGATGAGATTTATGAGATAACATTGTTTTTGTAAGTAAGTGCAGACATCATAAAAACCAAACAGCACATCTTTGTACAGCAGAGAAAAATGGGCAGAAATGTTGCAACTGATATATTGTGCAAAGTCTTTCCAAAAAATAACAGTACAAGGACAAGTGTATGGTTGTTTCATAATGAAGTCCACAGAAAGAGCAGTTAATGTGAATGTAATTTCTTAGTCTTTGCAAATAATGTTTTGTTGGGTAGCATGATGGAGAAGTTTGAAACAGACGTCTCGAGTTTTATTTGTGATATTTTTTTCCACTCGACATTTAAAACAAATCTTCCCCAGTAATAGATTACATATGGGATGGTGACAATGTCTTTCTGAAAAAGAGACCTAATCCTTCCGTTCCGGCTTGAAGGGCTGGAAAACACATTTTTCTGATCATAATGTAATTTAACAACAACAAACCGGTAGAAAGAAGTGCTTCAGTGTTACCCTTAAATAACATCATCACACCTTTTGGAATGGCGTCCATTATAACAGCAAACTCTTTAGGAGTGACAGGGATGTTACAGCAAGAATTTAGAATAGTTCATTAGAAAACCTTCTGAGTTGAATAACTGTTTTACAAAAAGAATATTATTGTTAACCAAATCTGTAAAAATATATATTTGTTTTTTTAATAATGTCACAGTTATTCCAGATGAGAGATGAGGAGAGAAATAGTGATTGTACAGAAGAGACCAAGCTAACAGCAGCTAAATTGACGGCAATTTCTCAATATTGTAGTTGGACATAAGCAAAAAGTGAAGACCACCTAATTTGGAAGACATGTAAATTGTGTAACAAGTTCCACATGGATTCTGGATTACACAGAAATTTTCTGATCCTGTTGATTTTGAAGGTGTAGTAAAATCTAGGAAATTCAGGCCTCCAGAGTCAATAGTGTTCATTATCACAGTATTTTTTATATAATGGCTTTTGTTTTTCCAAATAAACTTAAATAACATCTTATCAACAGATTTACAAAAGGATGCAACAACATTTAGGGCAATTGCAGCATATGTTAGCAGATACCTTCATTTCGTTAACAGAGCCAGAGATTGAATCTTTTATTGATAATAGGGCTGAAGTTCAAACTGCATCGTTCATCTTCAGCTTTACCAATACCAATAACTGCCCGACAAAAGTTTGTTTAGCGGCCAAACACTTCTGTGCCCTGTGGTATCAAAAGGCTGCTGTTAGTTCCAGTAACTACAGGTGTCTCATGCACAATGGGCAACGGGCAGCTGCATAATAGCGGCTGGGCTGAGGTCTGAGAGCATTTTCTAGTTAAGTAGGCCTATGTAGTAGCCTATGTAGATTTATCATTATGGATTTAGGCCTACCATGTTTTTAAGGAGACTGTTCACGTTGATATAAGCTAATAAAAAGGTTCATTTTGCGAAAGTTGAAATTATTAAAAAGTAACATGGCAATTAAATGTCTGACCCCCACAGTTTCTGCTTTTAAGAAATGTAGCTGAGGACCCCTGATGAGGAGGTCAGTTAAATAGCCTACCTACTTCCGTTGGTGGTTAAGAATAAGTTTTTTGATAGTTTGGTAAGATGCTTTGCTCCGAATTGCCAAAAAGACATCGGTGCATGTTGGTTGGCATTAGCAACTTGCTGGTAACTAGTCATTTAACGTTTATGATATCCCATTTAAATTACAACCTGTTTGAATGTAAATAGGGAGATGACTTCATACAGTCCAGTGTTTCCCGTTTTCCCAGTCAATTGCGACCTGCCATAGTTAGTATAATCTGTTCCCCCCACAGTTTCCTAATTAAACTTACTCAAACTTCTCATAAAATGTCTTTTTTTTTCGCCATTGATTTGGCAAAGTATCTGTCAAACAAACTAAAATTAAAAGTGCCATGTGGCTTTGTTCCTTTATCAAAGAGCAAAAGACTGCAAGTTAATTAAATAAGTACAATATGTAGCCTATAAATAATATAAATAAGTACTTTTAGGAGGTTAAAACAGTAGCTACCGGTAAGTAACTTTTTCTGAGTAAATTTTAAATGAGCTACTTTTTACTTTTACTTGAGTAATTTTTATACCTGTAATTTTACTTGTACTTAAGTAAAAGTTCATCAAAGTAATCGTACTTTTACATAAGTAGAATATTTTTGTACCCCTGATAAAGACACATTAATAAGTATATTTACTTCCATTCAACATCACTTAATGGAATCATGACTTTTAGCTGTCAAAAAAGGAGGGTATGCTGTGATTCAGGAAGGATTACCTTTGCCTACACCCCTGTCTAAGACTGAACAATGGACAGATATCCAGTGGGACTAAAGGTTTAACCCTGGCTTTTTTTTTTCTCAGTGAAGGAAGGATCCTTTGACTCATTCTGTTAGCTAGAAGCTAGAACTGTCATGCTGAAAACGTGCCTCCAGTTTAATACACAGCATGATGCTTTCCAGGGATCTTGCAAAGTTTTCATGTTTTTGTTAACCGTTGAAACCTGTATGCCTTCTTCTGGATTAACTGTTAGGTTTCCAAATTAGCAGCTCTGACTGATGAACCAAGATGTTTGTAGATTTAGCAAGAATATATGGAGATGTTTTTGAAGCGTATGTAGAAAAACAATAACAAAAAACTGGTTGAACCAAAAATGTTCACGAGAACTCTTTCAGTAACACTGTAATTCATTTTAATAAATATGTTTTTTTTATTGAATGCAAAAGTAAAAGATTTATCAATGTTTTATAGTAGGAGGAGGAAAACGTGCTGGTCTCCTTAGCGTCCTGATGTCAGTTGCTTATTTCAGATTCAATATGTTTTTGGTTTGTTTTAATAAATTTAAAAAAAATCTAAAACAGGTTAAGTTACTCCCATCTCTGCAGATATTACAGCACATTAACAGTGCAGACACTAAACATTAAGACAAATTTAAATCTTTTAATAAAAAAGAAACAGAAACAACAAATTGAACAATCAGCAGAATACTTACATTGTCCTGCATAAGTTTCTACCACAGGCAGTAGCTTTGCAAAACCTGATGAATATCAGTTATTGCCGAAGACTCCTTCAAAAAAGCATCTCAGTCATGCACACTTGTAACTGACATTAGGGTGATTCCCAGAAGCATCCCAATAACATGATTAAGCATTTAAAACCTAAACTAAATAGCAAACTTGTTCCGGATGATCTCTCCACCCTCGACCTCCACCTGCTCATAAAGCCACTTCCTGTCGCAGCGGCACTCGACTCCACACTTGCGTGAGCCGCAGTCGGGGCAGGGGTAGAAGCAGCCCATACAATCCACATCCAGACAGTCACACATGTCCTTGCTGTTAGAGAGCAGTCGGCCTTTGTTGTCGTACACTCTGCTCTTGGCTCCACTGCTTTGTCTGCATGCACGGGATGAAAGACTGACATCACAGAGTGCAATGATTTATGAAACACATTCTGAGGGCTGAAAAAAACATAATAATAATGATGTGAAAGACGGTTTTGTCTTTCACATCATTATGAAACAATGGATGCATCTACAGTTAGATTTAATTAATCTCATTAATCAGCCAAGGGCCTAAAGGAAAACATAAAACAAGAACACAAAACATACGTTCTGAAAAATCCATACAGGATTGATGCAATCAGTTCAGGATGTTTAATGGATTCCAGCAAATATTTTGTCATAAAGTGTTGCAATTTATGATTTTTGGGGCACCAACATTCCCTAAACCTGCCTCATCTAGTTCCCTACATATGGCATACTGATTTTGTCTTGGAATCCATCTATACAGTTTTAATAGACAGGTCAACTTAATTTTCCACCTACTGCGCCCCCTATGGCCAGCTGTGGTACTGGACAAACAAGCAAGGAGGCAAGAAGAGTCCTAGCATTAAGATCTATTTAAAATAATACTGGCCTGTCACCTGTGTTAGGAAAGTTAAAAATACAAATTACCTATTATTCCTTCTAAAGCATACCACTCATTAATTAACTTTTGTATTTTTGCAAATGCACAATACCACTGAGACTTTGCACATGTACAGATATACACAATGGATTTCATATTCTATTTTCGATGGTATGTAGCGTGTATATTTTATATTTAATATTTGTTCCTTTACTCTTTGCACTATATTCCGCTGTGCTGCTGTGCCAACTTGAATTTCAGGGTATCAATAAGGGAACATCTTGTCTTATTTTACCTGCCACTGTTTTTGTCTGTAGTCTGTAGCGGACATAAACATACAATAACTATGGTAGCATATATTGGTTGTTTGCAAAAGATTACCGTAGCTGAAAGTAAAAGCTGTGAATTTAGCCACATTTTAACAAAGAATATGAGTTTGTAAGATGCTGAGGTCCTGGATGGTTAGAAGTGAAGTGGATTTTGTTTCAAGAGAGATTTAAAAGTTTCTATGTTTCGTTGTGACTGACTTTCTGCTTTGAAATTGGGGTAGCCATTTTGATTCATTGTGACTCAAAGCTGCATGCAGCTGCTTTCTACTCAGAATGCAATATGTAGCTGCATTTCATTCAGTTCTGTTAAGCTACTGTGTGTGTGTGTGTGTGTGTGTGTGTGTGTGTGTGTGTGTGTGTGTGTGTGTCACCTATGCTATACAGCTTGTGTTAGTGTCACAAATGTAATGTATATAAGTCACCATATCTTTTGCGTGTATTTTTCAGTTTCACAAGATAGTCTGGTGTTGGCCACATTACAAATGGAGTCAGAAAAAGCAGCAAATCATTCCCAGTGAAACAGAAGCAGGTTTATCTGGGATGGACTACATGATGAAAAGAGCTCAGTGTTTCAAAGGACACTCATTCACTTCACTAAAAAGCAACACCCACACACTGTCTCACCTGTCAGACAGTTGTTTTCCTCCACGGCCTCCTCGTCCACCCTGTGTCAAAATAAATAATATAAATATAATAATATAAATAATAATTTTATTCTATGGTACATTATCCCCTGCATTACTTTGTGTATTTGCTTTAGTTAATCATAAGAAAACAGACATATGAAAAACACCAAATGTGGTTTAAAGCTTTCAAGACGGCTTTGTTTCACATGATGACGCTGCTGAATGTTCTATTATAGCTCTGATGCTTCTGACAATATTAATATCTTACTATTACATTTATAAATGAGGCTCCACCAGATGCAACTCTTAAAACTTGTTGTGGTGGCAGAGCGTGGTGGACGGGCTGGGGTGTATGGTTTGGCCATGTCCTGGATGCAGGACGTCCTTGCATAAACTCCCATTATAACAATATGGTAATAACATTTTACTGGTTCATTTAAGTAACCTCAATGTCAAAAAAAAAAAATTAACTAAGTCAAAAGGATCAAGGTGAAAGGCATTCAGTAACTGCTGCAAAACAACAGGAAATTCCATGAGCAAATTTACTATATTCATTTGTTTCTTCAGGTTGTGCTTGATGTTGTTCTCATTATGCTACCGTAGGGCATCTGCTGGGTCTCCAATGTGAACTACACAGTTTACAGAGTCTGCAGTATCAGTTGTCTATTTGATGGTGTACTTGGTGTTTTCTGAACACGAGTCATACAGATGACTTTACAGCACTTTCTGAACAGTTATTATCATCACTACTATAACTACTATCACTAGATGTAACTAGCTAAAAAGCTCATTTGCCACAATTTGGCCATTTTTTTCAGCCTCACTTTGTTGTGTTTGTGTATTTTTGCAGGTTTTTAGCTTCAAAAAATGAATTGTCTGTAATGTTACACAATTTAAAGTGAATGGCTTTCAAATTTAAAACACTGGTATAATACTTTAAAAACGAAAACACAACACTATCCACCCACATTTCAGACATTGGAAACAGAACTCACCCTCATTCCTCCTCGTTTTTCTCTGCGTAGACTGGTGGCCTCTCTCGCTCTGTCTCTGTCTGCTTGTGTTCCCATTTGATTTGCAACGTTTGCCTCCTTTGGTATCACGCCCCTTTTACGCAGTTCAATCTGTGGAATTTTCACAGTTACCTATTAACTTTCTTTAAAAGCAAAACAGGAGGACTTATTTATACTGTCTATTTAATGTTGTGAACAGGGTCCTTTATTAACTTTTTACTCTACCAGCCATAGGTAAACTGGAAACAAACTGCAAAAGATGATGTACAGTGATACAGTGTTACCTTTGTAACAACAGGTTTAATTGGGGGAAATGTTAACAGGGGTATGAGCTATTTAGCACTATTCTGCATTGACTACTTTAACTTTTAATACATTAAGTACATTTTCCTGATTACAAAGAGCAGGATTTTTACTTGTACTTCTGCCACCACTGCTCCTCTTTGTCTATCAAGGTAAACACTTAATAAATACATGATATACACTAGTCAGCCATAACATTATGACCACCTGCCTAATAATGTGTAGGTCCCCCTTTTACCACCAGGACAGCCCTGACCTGTCGAGCCATGGACTTTACCAGACCTCTGAAGGTGTGCTGTGGTCCCTGGCACCAAGATGTTAACAGCAAATCCTTTAAGTCTTGTAAGTTGCGAGGTGGGGTATCCATCGATCAGACTTGTTTGTCCAGCACATCTAAAAGATGCTCAATTGGATTGAAGTCTGGGGAATCTGGAGGCCAAGTCAACACCTTGAACTCATTATTGTGTTCCTCAAATCATTCCTGAACCATTTTTGCTTTGTGGCAGGGCGGATTATCCTGCTGAAAGAGGCCACTGACATCAAGAAATGCCTTTTCCATGAAGGTGTACATGGTCTGCAACAATGCTCAGGTAGGTGGTACGTGTCAAAGTGACATCCAGATGACTCAGAACGAGCATTAGCGTTTTCAGCAATTTGACCTACCGTAACTTGTCTGTTGGATCGGATCGTGAACCTTTGCCACCCATGATCAAGTTGCCGGTTCACCACTTTTCCTTCCTTGGACCACTTTTGATAGTTAGTGACCACCGCAGAGGAACGCCCCACAAGAGCTGCAGTTTTGGAGATGCTCTGGTCCAATCGTCTAGCCATCACAATTTGGCCCTTGTCAAACTCGTCCAAATCCTTACACTTGCCCATTTTTCCAGCTTCTAACACATCAACTTTGAGGACAAAATGTTCACTTGCTGCCTAATATATCCCACCCACTGACAGGTGCCATTGTTACAAGATAATCAGTGATTCACTTCACTTGTCAGTGGTCATAATGTTATGGCTGATTGGTGTAGTTTCTATGTTTTTTAACAAGTTAGGTTAGCACGCCCACAGCCTAACACTGCTATGTTACCGACTGAACCTTGTGGGTAATTTGTGTGTGACACAGAGTAGCAGGTTTGTTGTGGGAAAAGAGTCTCTCTCAGTGTGAGAAAAGTACCAGCAAGTTGCTGCAGTCACAGAAATGTGTATGCAACTAGACGAGGGTCCAAGCCTGAGACTGTGGGGCTCCTCTCAGACAAAGCTTAGAAAAAGGCAGCTCGCTGTCACAGAACTAAAAGGTCCCAGTTCATGCAGTGTGCATGAGCTAGCTATATAACCGTAGTGACGGTCAATCAAATAACTGCAATTCAATTACTGACGGTCATAAATTACTTGCCTCCACCAGTGTGCAGAGATGCAGAACAAAACGTGTTTTTTGTATACAATGAGATTGGCACTATTTAAATAAAACAGACCCCGGTTGTGAACGCACCACACCTTTGATGAATCTTGCGAATGGGTGAATATGGTGGGCACTGCATCCTCCCTCAGAAACTGTTTGCCATTGTAATCCCTGAAGCAGTCGGCCCTGAAGTGCTCTGAGCAGAGGCAGGTGTTGGCAGTTGGGATGAAGTTTTTCATCCCCAGGCTGTGCACCCATTTGCTGGCAAGTTGAGGCTTGCTGAGTGGGAACCTGATACAAAGGAGAGAACGTAGATGACTTCAAAACAGGCTAAAAAAAAAAAGCAAATGTTTGTTTATGACGCCGTATTGTGTTTTCGTGGATATGATGTTGTTATGGCAACGAGGTAGTTGACGTTAGGTCTGACGCACCATGGCGAGTAAAAGATGCAAAATTAGTTTTAACTTGCAGTGGCCAAGAGGAGATAATGTAAATGAATGTAATTTTATGTTAACCATAACAGCTTCTATGTTCTGCCTTATTAAATAATGTTAAAACTATAAAACTAACGTGAGAAATCAGTTGTAACGGCAAGGTAACGTTACTGGAAACTTCCGCTCAACCGGAGAAAACGTACCTGTAAAATCGTATTTCCGAGCCTTTGACAAACTTATTGTTGCACCCGATTGCCGCACAAATAACGGGCATGGTGTGTTTTTTGTCGAAACTATGCGATAAAGCAGAAAAATGAGCAGAAAACGTGCAGAAAATGAGTATCGTTTGTTTGTTTCCGCTCCTTCCTCGGCGAAGATAAAATGTATTTCCGCTTCAACTTCCTGTTTTGCCTTGGGAGAGGCTGCCCTCTAGCGGCGATCTTTTCCTCACTGTCAAAAACAACCACATTTATCTAACTATTCATCCATCCATCCATCCATCCATCGTCAACCGCTTATACTGCGTACAGGGTCGCGGGGAGCTGGAGCCAATCCCAGCTGACACTGGGCGAAAGGCGGGGTACATCCTGGACAGGTCGCCAGTCCATCGCAGGGCATTTATCTAACTATACAGGTGAAACTCGAAAAATTATCATATTGTGCAAAAGTTCATTTATTTCAGTAATTCAACTTAAAAGGTGAAACTAATATATTATATAGACTCATTACATGCAAAGTCAGATATTTCAAGCCTTTATTTTATATAATTTCAATCATTATGGCTTACAGTTTATGAAAACCCCAAATTAAAAATCTCAGAAAATTAGAATATTGTGAAAAGGTTCAGTATTGTAGGCTCAAAGTGTCACATTCTAATCAGCTAATAAATCCAAAACACCTGCAAAGGGTTCCTGAGCCTTTAATTGGTCTCTCAGTCTGGGTCAGTGGAATTCACAATCATGGGGAAGACTGCTGACCTGACAGTTGTGCAGAAAACCATCATTGACACCCTCCACAAGGAGGGAAAGCCTCAAAAGGTAATTGCAAAAGAAGTTGGATGTTCTCAAAGTGCTGTATCAAGGCACATTGATAGAAAGTTAAGCGGAAGGGAAAAGTGTGGAATAAAAAGGTGCACAAGCAGCAGGGATGACCGGAGCCTGGAGAGGATTGTCAGGTAAAGGCCGTTCATATGTGTGGCGGAGCTTCACAAGGAGTGGACTGAGGCTGGAGTTACTGCATCAAGAGCCACCACACACAGACGGGTCCTGGACTTCAAATGTCGTATTCCTCTTGTCAAGCCGCTGCTGAACAACAATGTCAGAAGCGTCTTACGTGGGCTAAAGAAAAGAAGAAGAAGGAGCTTTATTGCCAACTAGTGTTCACCACATACAAGGAATTTGTTTTGGTGATAAAGTGCTACATGTAGACAAACATACAGTCAACATAAATAAATGTGGAAATATATAAATATGGAATTGAAGAACAACGTTACAGATATATACATGAGCATTATTCTGGGTCTGTGCCGTGCAGAAGTAACATAACGGAAGAGAATATTGTGTACATATAAATATATAAACTGACAAGATTAAACAGTATTTACATGTGCAGAGACATTTGTATCGTTTGCAAGGGGGGAGTGTCAGTAGGGGACCCGGGCCTTGTTAATGAGGCTAGTTGCAGATGGGAAGAAACTGTTTTTGTGGTGAGAGGTTTTGGTCTTGATGGACTGCAGCCTCCTGCCAGAGGGGAGAGTCTGAAACCGTTTGTGTCCGGGGTGGGAGGAGTCAGCTGCAATCTTTCCTGCTCGCCTCAGAGTCCTCGAGGAGTACAGGTCCAGAAGAGAAGGAAGATTGCAGCCAATCACCTTCTCTGCAGAGCAAATACGCTGCAGCCTGCCCTTGTCCCTGCGAGTGGCAGCAGCGTACCAGATGGTGATGGAGGAGGTGAGGATGGACTCAATGATGGCGGTGTAGAAGTGCACCATCATTGTCTTTGGCAGGCTGAACTTCTTCAGCTGAAGTATATCCTCTGCTGGGACTTTTTGATGATGGAGGTGATGTTCAGCTCCCACTTGAGGTCCTGGGAGATGATGGTGCCCAGGAAGCGGAAGGAGTCCACAGTGGTGACTGGGGAGTCACACAGGATGATGGGGGAGGGTGGGACTGTGCTCCTTCTGAAGTTCACGACCATCTCCACTGTCTTCTGAGCGTTGAGCTTCAGACTGTTCTGGCTGCACCAGGTCACCAGATGGTCGATCTCCCACCTGTAGGCGGACTCGTCCCCACCTGTGATGAGCCCAATGAGGGTGGTGTCGTCCGCAAAAAAAGAACTGGTCTGTTTCTCAGTGGCCCAAAGTCCTCTTTTCTGATGAGAGCAAATTTTGCATCTCATTTGGAAACCAAGGTCCCAGAGTCTGAAGGAAGAATGGAGAGGCACACAATCCAAGATGCTTGAAGTCCAGTGTGAAGTTTCCACAGTCTGTGTTGGTTTGGGGAGCCATGTCATCTGTTGGTGTTGGTCCACTGTGCTTTATTAAGTCCAGATTCAGCACAGCCGTCTACCAGGACATTTTAGAGCACTTTATGCTTCCTTCAGCAGACGAGCTTTATGGAGATGCGGACTTCATTTTCCAGCAGGACTTGGCACCTGCCCGCACTGCCAAAAGTACCAAAACCTGGTTCAATGACCATGGGATTACTGTGCTTGATTGGCCAGCAAACTCGCCTGAGCTGACGCATCCTGGTCTTCCATAACACCTCAGCAGTGCCACAGGCTGATAGCATCCATGCCACGCAGCATTGAGGCAGTAATTCATGCAAAAGGGGCACAAACCAAGTACTGAGTACATATGCATGATTATACTTTTCAGAGGGCTGACATTTCTCTATTTAAAATCCTTTTTTTCTCTTTTTTTCATGTAATATTCTAATTTTCTGAGATTTTGAATTTGGGGTTTTCATAAGCTGTAAGCAATAATCATCG
Organism: Micropterus salmoides; assembly: GCF_014851395.1. NCBI lineage: Eukaryota > Metazoa > Chordata > Actinopteri > Centrarchiformes > Centrarchidae > Micropterus > Micropterus salmoides. The sequence goes on along the minus strand of NW_024044348.1, from coordinate 9,148,738 downwards.
AAATTATATCAAATAAAGGTTTGAAATATCTCACTTCGCATGTAATGAGTCTATATAATATTAGTTTCACCTTTTAAGTTGTACTGAAATAAACTAACTTTTGCACAATATGCAAATTTTGAGTTTCACCTGTATATGATATAATACTGTAGGACACATTATTTATAATTTAAAAGTAAGTTATCCGGAATACATCTTCTGTAATACAAGTTGTCAGTGGTTGCTGGCATGAATGACGCTAAAATGTTTAGTATATGTGCCCAATTATTTGTTAGTATATGAATGTGTACTACACGTTTCTCATAGATGAAATAAGCAGTTTAAATGTTTTTTGTTTGTTTTTTAGGCCAACCCAGCCTCCCACTCTATGGGTTGCCTAGCAGATTTCAAATTGAGTTTTCTGCACTTGGTTTTGGAAAAAAGAAGAGAACAGCTAAAAATAATTAATAATACTATTCAGACATGTTGTTCTACAGGATAATATCAGCAAACACACTTTATCCTATTTATTCTTTTGGATGCTCTCAGCATAGGGGTCGTTACTCTGGGTCTTATTGTCCTGAGTTAGACTTGTCTGAAACATGGTTACAGTTTTTTGTTTGTTTGTTTTGTAGGGACAGCGCACAATTAAAGTAATTGTACCACAGTTAGCTAGCAGCTAAATTGCAAAAAGACACAAAACATCCAGTGAACAACAAATAAACTACATACAATAGCACAATACATTATGTCTATCAATGTGAAATGGATGACAGTTTGATACATACAAAAATACAATGCAATCACTGAGTTCATTGTGTTAGCTGATTTCAGGTTATTCGATTAATTGAAAATTAAATAATAAAAAAAAAGTATAATATCAATTAAAGCACATATCTTGCAGATATTACTATATTGTATATATTTTTCAGAGGGTTCAATGTCAAAATCTAGTTTCAATAACTTACATGTCTTATTGTAGTTCATTTTTAGCTCATGGTGAATATTCCTTTACACGGGAAGCCCTATGGGAAAACCTTTTAAGACATTGATTGGTTCAGGGTCTCTGGAAATATTAAGCTATCATGTTAGTCAGCTGTGTGCACCTTACCTAATGGGAACTAGGACAGCTAACAATTTATAATTTATAAAAGGCGCGGGGGGGGTCAGTTATTGGTAACGCTATATGTCAATATTATTTTTTTGATTTACTTGTAAGTTCCCTGTACCTGAACATTACCATGGGTGGTGGCCTGTGAGACCGAGCACAGGGTTGTAAACACCTCTTTCTCTGATGAAATGTGTCTCCTGCTGCGCCAGCCGCAGCTGAGCTACCCGGGGCCGCTGCTCAATCACATGATATAACTACGCTGGCTAACATGCTAGCTTCGGTTGTCAAAGCCGCTGTCAACAGCCACGGACCCCCGGAGTAGCCTAGATTTACTAACAAGTACTTGCAAACGCAGAAGTCTTTGGTAAGTCAACCAGTTTTGCCTTTTTTCGGACACCACTTCCCCAATGTGCAGTTAACGTTAGCTAAGTTGAACCTGTTAAAAGGGAGTTTCTTTCGAGTGCGGGGGTGTTAGGCTAACGATATTGGCCTTGCGTGGATTGACTGTGAAGCTAATCTCACGTAACGCTGAACATCCTATGATTGAAGGCTTGCGAATTAACTTGGTACACTCATATCGTTGATGTAGCTAACGTTAATGTTTGCAAGCCGAACTTGTAGCTAGCTAACTAACGTTACGTGTCTACGTTACCAGCTACGGACAGTTAAGGTTGTTAACTAGCTAACTAACTTGGCTAATGTTAGCATGAAGTCTGTGGTCAAAACCACGGCACACTTTGGTGTAACCAAGAAACTTCGTAAATGTGTTTTTAGTCGCGACTTTCTCTTTTAGGTGTTTGCATAACACGATTGCGAAACAACGGTACTAACATGCATTGCCAGTTGACAACTAAGCTAACAAACTAACCACCGAAGCTAATTTAGCTTCACAAAGGCTGCCAGGCTGTGACAGTTTAGTCTTACAAGTTGTTCGTTGCTAAATATGCCTGGTTGTAATGTGTACGTGCGTCTAAACCAGGTTGTAATTGAAGCCCCTAAATCTCCGTGGTCCACCTCACAGGTGGTTTCATTTCTTTTTTCTGATAAGTACTCCGTGTGGGCGTGTACAGACTTGATATATATTGCACCTGTTGTCAGTCAGACTTACTTACATCTTTATAGTTGATTTTTATTAGGTCGGTGACCGTACATAGCTCCCAGCACAGCTCCACCCAATGTTACCCAGAGCAGAGGTCCTTTAGTCAGAAGAAGTGAAAACATTTTAGGAGGGTCTGCAAGGGCTTGAAGCCCTGAATGTACTTCTTCTTCCACAAGTGTGTTGGTGGGAACTTTAATTCAGTTTGTGACTCTTGAAACCACTGACTCTTGGCTTTCACACCAAGTTGTTGCTGAGTATGATAGTCCATTTTTGCTTCACCGAAGGGCGTTACATCCGTTGGTACTTTGAGAAAGGGACATTTCCCACTCAGTCATGCTGACTTTATTTGTATGCCGATGTTTAGTTTACTGACTAGGAGGCATTTATGTACACAGCTTTCTCACAATGCCTCTGCAACCCACCAACATGGTCTCTGCAATTTTTTCAGGCTTAGTTAATGTCCTCAGCAGTGTTTCTAATAGGACTTAATTTCAGTCAATCTGCCACTTAATGTACTACTTTATAGATCAGTTTGTTTTGGGTCTAATATGTCAGAAAATAGTGAAAAATGTCCATTATAATGACCCAGTTTCTATAAATTTGCATATTAAAATTGTTTTTTTCCAACCAGTAGTCCACAACCAAAAAGTAATCAACTAACAATCATAGAAGACTAAGAAAACCAGCATATAATCTCATGTGAGGAGCTGGAACCAGTTTAGCCTTTCCGCATTGAAAATGACAATGAGGGATTGATTACCTAAATGGTTGACTAAGTGATTAATTGAGTACTTGCTTCAGCAGGAGTAGCAAAATCTGAAGTCAGTTATATTTCCACTTGCTTGTTTTGTTGTAAGCAGTCTAATGTGGTGTACCAGCAAGATATTGTCTTGGCATTACAAACCTAATTGAAATATAAAATTGTTTGCCATGGAGCAAACTGAGGTTAATTTGATCTACTTGACATGTGTAAGATAAGTTGGTTTGGTATAATCAATTATAGAAGGTTAAAACGGCGAAACCAGGTCCCTTAAGTGTTCACAACATTTTTTCTAACATTATGAGCATAACATGCTGTTTTAAATATAATCAGAGTTTAGATTTAGCTTTTGCTTTATTGATTTTGTTGGTACGTTCATTTCATTTCCAGCAGTCTATGAAAACATGCACATGGGCAAAGGTGACTGGCTGATAAGATGCAGGGGACATTGGACTTGAATAGAGATTGGGGTGGAGATGACATGAGGTCACAGGCAGAATAGAAAGGTTTTACAACCAACGAATGTGAATTCGCCCAATAAAACTCGATACCTTTGATTACCAGACCTATTGTCTGTAACTGACATTAGAGCTTGGTATGACAGAAGTCAAACAAGCATAGACTTATGATCCACTATGCTGACATTTTACATTTTGATTTGTGGATTCTCAATATGTGAATATTTGTTCTGAATTTCGATAGTCCCAGATTAGCCTCTGTTTCACTTAAATGATTGACACATTTAAGCTACATGTAATGTTTTCATACAGTGTGACATTTTTGTGAGTGGTTACATCCTTTTAGAGATTGGGATGTTAAGCAGGGGACCACAATACTAGTGATATTTTGAAAGAACTGGAGAAAAGATGGGGTGATCCTTAGGTATAACTTTGGTATGAGGCTGTTTGAGTAAAATGGACTGTTTAAATACTCAATAATCAAAGAGGAAAAGTCTGGAGTACCATAATTCTCTGAGGATTTAAAAGCCACGCAAATGACCAATAGTAACCTCATGTGTTCCCTCTTTCACCCTTCCTCCTCCCTCTCTCTCTCGCTCTGTTTTCCCTCCTGTCTCCCATTGGGCATTGTAGAAGGGGAGTCATCTTCTTTCCTACTCACACTCTTCAAGATATTGAGTCATTTAACTTCCGGCGAATAAGTCCCAAGGCTTTTGCCATCCCCAAGGCTCATCAGGCAAGCAAGTCCTCCGTCAGTTCTGGGATATTGCTAAATGTGAGATTGTGGACTCGCATAGGCAAGATGGATAGACGATAAATAAGACATCAACTTCAGAGGTAAGGCCAGTCCAACACTAGTGAGTTGATGTTATCTATAGTAAAAATGCTTTTTAATTGTCAGTGGAAACTGAAAAGTTGTTTTAATCGAAATATATAGGTTAGTCTTGAAGTCTTCCCTGCAAATTTGAGACGCTGCCAAATGCTGACATGGATATTTTGAAGGCAAATATATTGTTAGTCCTACTTTGCCTCATTTTAGAGTAATATTAACCAACATTAAGTGAACACAGTCATAACTGCTATTATTAAAAAACAGTACTATCTCCTGTGCGAAAGCTTTTATCTTGGACTGCTGCAACAATAACCGCTTTACTGGGTATTGAGAAGCTTATCAGGAAAATGACTGGCTATAGTGGCTTGCAGGTGTCGTCTAACATTAACGAAAGAAATTTAGATTGTGCATTTGCAATATATTTAGGAAGGTAAATTATAATAGATGGAAATCTATGTGGTGATTGTGGTCTATGCACCTTAATTTGTCAAGAATTTAATTCACTGTATTTTACAGCAATATACATCCCCTACATCTGGCTATTTTATCCACCTGGTTCACATCAAAGAGGAAAGGACTAAATATCCCAAATACCTTAAGTATAAAAGTTAGGTTTTTATGTACAGGACTGTTGTATTAGGCCGGATTAGTTTTAGTTAGTTGGACTTTATAAACTGGCAATTTATATAATAGTCATGAATTTGTAAAAAAAATGGGTGTTTAAATACTGTACTGTATGATATAACATAATAAACATATAAGGTATTATGACATTTTTATTTGTCACAACAAATAACAGAAAGCCTGTATTTTTAAACTGACTTTTTCTTCATGCGGGCGTATTAAGAATAGCCTAAAATCATGTATGTGTCTGTGCTGAATCAGTTTCCTGAAGTGCATCAATATGTAGCGCATGACAAACTTTCATTTCTGCTTTTGCAGCAAGTTGGCTTTCTCGTACACACATTCTCATTGGCAGGATCTGAGTTGATTCCAAGACATGTTTTAGATCTGTCTAAGAACTGCATTGCAAGATCATAATAAATTCCCTGCTATTTGTTATTTAACCACATCCTTATTTTGAATGTGTAACATATCTCCATCCATCTCTTCATTGGAAAATGTTGGTCTGCTTGATGACTGACTACATGCAATGCAAACAGGCCGACTGTCCGAGAAGACCAGGACATTCGGCTTTTTAAAAAAACAACAAAAAAACCCCATTAAAGTTTATGATCGAGCTGGGACCAAGCAGTCTATTTTCTGAGTCCCTGTCCAATCCCACTGAGTTTTTATGTAGCTGGATTTCCCTGGAGGGAGGGAACACACACAATTATTTATTTCAGGGTATTTTCTTTATGCTTGAGGAATTTGATTTGGTTATATATGTAATTGACATTATAATTTAGTATGACTATTTTTATTGCACAGGTACATGTTGATTTCGTAATGACAAGCTGCTGTGCAGAAGATGTCCACGCTGTCTGTGACTGATATCCCAGATGTTGGTCATGGTAAGAGGAACCACTTCTGTATTAGTCCACTTTGTGAGATCAAACAGGACAGGGTTCAGTCCTCTCAGTACATTGTTTTTATTGTACTCTGCCACAAAGGTTGTATAACTTTCTTGTTATTCTATTATCTTGTCCACATAAAACAAATTTTTTTTAAATAAAATCTAATTCATGCATGCGTTTCTGCTGAATCAGTTTTCTGAAATACTGTACATCCATATGTGGCGCATAACTACTTTGATACTATAGTCTCTAACAAAAGAGCAGAAATTCAAATTATAAGCTTAAAAAAATAAGAATAAAAATAGTATTTATTCTCATAATATGATATGAGTATTATTATATCGTGTGTGTTTCTGTTGTGTACCAGCTTTTGGCTTATCAACATCCATGTTTTTTTTGGACACTACAATGTACATTGGTGAATGTGTTTGTGTCTTCTCTGCAAGATGAGAATAAGGTGTTTGATGGGGCCTCTGAGCTGCAACTGGACTGCATGGTTGAGGAGAGCAGTGGGAGCACCACAATGAAGCATGACGGCCTACTGTCTCTGGCGGACCTCTCCCACCCCAATGACTTCCCCGTCCCCCCTCATAATGGCCCTTCACTGACCGAGATGAGCACATCTCTGCCAATAGAGCCAAATGATATTAAATTGGATCCAGCTGCAGGTGACACATCTGCCAGCATAGGTGAGAGAAAAGTACCTTGTTGGAACATTAATGTGTTTCTCCAGAACGGACATTACACTTGAATATTTGTATTGAAGGAAAAAAACTAAGAAAGAAACTGAATTAAATACAGGATTAATAAACTAAACCAAACTAAATATCACACATCCTATTTCAGAGGGAGTGTCTAGTTGTATATCTGGAAAAATAATGTGCATTGTCAGTAAATCTGCTTTAGTCAGTACTATTAGTCATTGAGGGAAAACAGGACATCGCTGAGTTTATCAACATCCTGAAAATGTACACAGAGCTAGGGCTGGGTGGTATAATGGTATAATGAGGTATACCAATATAATTTCAAAAGAGATGTAAAATTAGACAATACGGTTTATACCAATATAGTTTGATGTTGAGTTAATTAATACGTAAACTCCTGCCAGCATTTGCTCCTCTCTCTCTCCCTCACTGTGCAGCCCCGCCCCTCCCTCTGCATGTGCACGCAGCCGTGTACTCCCAAAAGTCTCTTAACAACATGGAGGGAGATTCAGTGCTGGTCGACATTGCTGAAGACCTGGCTTGTAAAAAGAAGAACTATGGTTCAGTCAGTGTTTCCCACACATACACTTTACTTTGGGGGGCCGCCCAGGTAGATTTGGCGACACATTATAGCATTTTTCAGAGAGAGTTATTACGTTACAAGTCGTGACATGGTGGATATTTTACAAGCACAAACCAGGTAAAGGAGTTCTTCCTAGCAGTACCGGGACATGACTTTGGTCCATATCGCCCGACTCTACACAGACACTTATGACTTTTGTGTGTGTGTGTGTGTGTGTGTGTCTTTGTATCTTTAAGTATGTCTGTGTGCATACTTGGACTGGTTTGACAACTTCCTTAGAATAGACTAATCAGTCTTCTCCTGCTTATCTTGTCTTAATGTCAGACATGTTTTGCCTATAGTTTGACCCTTTTTATGCTATAATTGTTTGCATACTTATTTTAGTTTAAAAGTTAATTTTAAATCTCTATCTTAATTGTACACTAGTACAATCGAATAGAGGCCTATTCATCCTATCTATTAAGACACATGACAGGATTTGCTTGACTCAGTGAATTTGCATTGATTATCACGCAGTTATGTACTTGGGTGCTTTGCATAAAGAGCTGTCTCTGCTTAGATAGGATGTCCAGACGGACTCAACAATTTTTATTCATTCCAACGAGGTTAGACGGGCCGACAGCCTCCAGCACACATCAAATAACCCTCTGTATACAAGTTGCTGCCTCAGAGAATTTCCACGAATGCAATTGTTGTACTTCCATATGGTTTCTCATCTCCCTTTTTTTTATGTGTTTGTAGATGGTCAGCCAGTGAAGAGAAAGAAGGGGCCTGCTCCAAAGATGCTTGGCAATGAGGTGTGCAGTGTGTGTGGTGACAAGGCCTCTGGTTTCCATTACAATGTGTTGAGCTGTGAGGGCTGTAAGGGCTTCTTTCGACGCAGCGTCATTAAAAGTGCCCAGTACTCCTGCAAAAACAACGGCCGCTGTGAAATGGACATGTACATGCGCCGCAAGTGCCAGCAGTGCCGCCTGCGCAAGTGTCGGGAGGCAGGCATGCTGGAGCAATGTGAGTGTATGCCAAATGAATCAGAGATGGAGAAAATTTAAATTCCTCTGCTTTGTGGCATGTGGGATTGCAACATCCTATTAATTCAGGGATTAAGCTTTAGTCAAGATGTGCATCCCTCTTCTGACCTGTAGGTGTGCTCTCTGAGGAACAAATCAGGCTAAAGAAGATGAAGAAGCAGCACGAGGAGGAAACAGCCCGCACGTCCACAGTGGTCACACCCACCCCTCCACAGGAAGCAGCCCCACTGGATCCACAGCAGCAGGAGATGATTGAGAAGCTGGTGGCCATGCAGAAGCAATGCAACAAGAGGTCTTTCCTTGAACGACCAAAAGTGACAGTAAGTGAACGTCTTACAGGATAGATTTGGGTTGTTTTTGACCAGTGCATCGTCTCTCGTGTAATATTAACCGTACAGTAACCGGTGATTTTTATTACACCCACGTATTGCTAAATTCAGTAGGCCTACTTAAAGATATGTGGGATGCAAACTTGAAGCCTGATTTATATTTCTGCGTCAAAGCTATGCCATAGCTTACACTTAGAGTTGAAATCACTCGTTTAACTATCAGAATTTGACATTTGGAATGTCTAGAAGAGTCACATGAACATTTTATCCCCATTTAATTTGGCCTGAGGTTGCATCCCTGGATATGACCAAAGAAATAAACATGAATTCCTTTTGGAATTACTTTTGGGTGGTTTACGGTGGCAACATTTAATTGTCCAGGTTTAACCTAGATTTTGCTGTGCCTGCTGCTTGGCTATTTTTAAAACACATCGGGAATGTTAACTCTGCATGCTAATCAATTCATACATTTGCGTGTGTGTGTTAATATTGTTGTGTATGCATCCAACAGCCGTGGCCACAGAGCCAGGACTTGCAGAACCGAGAAGTGCGTCAGCAGCGTTTCGCACACTTCACTGAGCTAGCAATCATGTCAGTCCAGGAGATTGTGGATTTTGCTAAGCAGCTTCCTGGTTTCCTGGAGCTCACAAGGGAGGATCAGATTGCTCTACTGAAAACATCTACCATTGAGGTTTGTTATTACTTATCCTGAGACATTGTTTATTTAATTTTAGGTTTAATTTTTAATGCAAGGCATTGTAGCTGCACATTAGTGATTTTAAGTCACTTCTTGAGTATGTTACAAGTGAACTAAATGCTGCAACGTTTTAGAAGGAAGAACAGTGGAGTTATTTAAATATATGGTAGTAAGATTATGAATATTTGTTTGTAATTATAGCATATGTTAAATAAATTAGTAATACAGTCAAAAATTGATTGCTTGCTCAAATAGACATGCCACTCCTTAGCAATGCTGTTGTGAAAACTTAGTTGCTTCATGCATAATTTTGACAGCTTCTCTGAATATCTCTGCAAATCAGTTTGTCTTAATTTGGCTGTATATTAATATTCCTTTCACCAAGATGTGTTTGTCTCCCTCAGATTATGCTTCTCGAAACATCTCGGCGGTACAATCCCGCTATCGATAGCATTACATTTCTGAAGGATTTCAGCTATAATAAGGAGGATTTTGCCAAAGCAGGTGCATTTACTCATTTCTGCTCATCAATCCTTTATGAAAGAATTTTTTTATTTGAACACAAGGTATCACTTAAGCTGATTTCCTGTTTTCCATCATTTTGTTTAAAAAAACAAACAAACAAACAAAAAACTATTACAACTAGACAGATACCATCAGATATGAAAAGCAACATGAAACTCATAAATGCTGTGAATAGCTTTAACAAAATGTTATGTTTGATATCTGATTTATATAGAAAAAGAAACATTTGTTCCTCTTATTTCACAGTTTCCAATAATTACATTCCTCTGCCCTCCATTACAGCCCTCTGTTTTATTATTGCATTTCCTTCTTTAACTTTTTCGATTCTTTGTCCCCCTCACCTCCTCAGGGCTTCAGTTTGAGTTCATTAACCCCATCTTTGAGTTCTCAAAAGGAATGAATGATCTGCATCTGGATGAGGCCGAATATGCGCTGCTCATCGCCATAAACATCTTTTCTGCAGGTCAGATTTCATAAACTACACAACCTGCAGTGAATCCTGGTCAAAGTGAAAATGCATTTAGTACTAATGCTGCCCATGTCAATTCTTTAAGGGACAAAGGGGTTGCATTTTTCAGAAAGCATGAAACACTTTTTAACCCCCAAAAATCAGATAATTTGTAATAAAAATCTATTTAAATAAAATCTGTTTGTTTTGTACGGCAAACTCTGTTTAGATCGGCCAAATGTGCAGGATCATGATCTAGTGGAGAGACTACAGCAGCCCTATGTGGATGCGCTGCGTTCTTACATCATGATAAAGAGACCAAATGTAAGTGCCAAGCGGTTCACATAACCTCTTCAATTGTGGCCAACAGTATGTCAGCATAACCTGGTTGTTGTCATGACAACAAGCACATTGAGTAACTTTTTTTTTTTGTTGTTCAGACAATTGGGGGTTTGAACAGTTACAAGAGCAGCTGTGTGCTAGATAAGAAACTGTATTACTGTAATGCAGCTACTAAATATAAGCCACCTAAATCTTTAAAGTGCTACAGTTCAAGATAAATTCATTCCTACAGATGTGTTGCAGAAGTGATTGTAGGGCTGAAAGTCTCCTGTCTTCTCCTAATAGTTAATAATTTTGTTTCAATGGTTTCCTCAGGATCACTTGATGTTTCCTCGTATGCTGATGAAGCTGGTGAGCCTCCGTACACTAAGTAGCGTCCACTCTGAGCAGGTTTTTGCCCTTCGCCTCCAGGACAAGAAGCTTCCCCCGCTGCTCTCTGAAATCTGGGATGTCAATGAGTGACTGCAAACTTGATGTCACACTCTAGGGCTGTATGAAACCTGTGACAGACATGGCATCCAGCAGGAACACTGACTACTTTCTGCCCGTCTGGTCAAGGATTGGTTATAGCATTGAAGTTTTTGTTTGTTTGTTTGTTTTTTTTTCTGGTGAGCAGAGAGCATCCTTGCTCTTTGCTCTCAAACGGACTGCTAAAAGGTTTTGGTTTCATAAGGACAAGTAGTTTTCTTGGAGCCCTTTGTACTTCTTTTTTGTGTAGATGCTGACATTATTATGATGATATTAAATACCAGCATCAGGCTCTTAGCCGGTTATCTCTGATTTAATATTTGTTGAAAGTTATGTCAATCTCTAGTGCAGTTCTTTACTCACCATCTAACAATTCTAATCAGAAAATTCTGAGCAGGTCTTGACTGTGGCTGTTTGAAACATCAACACATTCAGTTGAAATAGTGATTTTTGCAGTCGTGCAATAGGTAGAAATGGAAACAGAGTTAAGCATGAGCAGAGCCATATCTGCTGTTTATCTTATTGATGTTAAGGTAAAATGATAGGCCATCTGCTTGGTGTTGTGCATTGTGAAATGGCAACAAATAGTTTGTGTTCCTTTTTGGAGTAAGTGCAGAAATCAAACGGTTTGTATAGTCGCTCAGGTAAAGTAATGTGAAGTAGACCTCTGGGAATTAGAGGCTTCTTTAATTTCTATTCGATTACTTTAGATTACTTTAGCTTTCCTCGAAGTGCATAAGGGACCCTTTTGGTCATTTATAGATGTTCATTAACTTTCATGTAAATTGTATATTTATTTTCACAAGAAAAATGTATGTGCACACATGAAAAGTATCCAGAAGATTGTACAATCACATACTAACGCACAAGAAAGTAAACCTCTGCAGGCGACTGGCAGGCTGCACCCTCATTTACAGGAAATGGTGATGCAACTAAATCTTTTTTTCTTTTTTTACTCAGAGCTCTTGTACCTTGAAATACGTAGGACCCTTGTTTCAAATGAATAAAAAACATCCTGATAAAGTTGTATCCATAAATTAAATTAGAAAGGATTGCCTCTATTAACACCATGTTCGTCATTATGTAAATGTAAGTTATACTTTTATTCATATCATTATAAAGCAGTACAGTTATTCTTATTTTCATTAGTATTTTATATGACATGCATTTAGATGTGAGAGAATGTACAAGCAACATACATACAGAGAATTTCACAGACATTTTAGATAATCTACTGTATGAATGATATTGGGGGGGGGGGGGGGGGGGGATGTATAGTTGACCATAGTCTTGAGTATCTTCCTTGAACGGGTATTCGACACCAACCGCTTTAACCTGTCAGATTCTGGAAAGCCTCACTAAAACTGTACCAAAATCTTTATTAATGGTGCAGAGAACAGGAAATTAGTAGAAACGTTGATATTTTACGGTATTGTAAACTTTATAACTACAGAGATTTATGTTTATATTCATGCTGTGTTTATTCTCTCTTTGTACTTGTGTTGTGTCAAGGGTTGAAAACTGGACAACAATGCAGATGCAGTGACAGTGTGTGTAGCCATTTCCAGCTATCACCATTACACTTACGTAACCATAGATTGTAAAATGCAGTTTGTTCTGTCTGGACACAAATGATTTCAACCATTTCAGCTTTTCACCAGGTTCCAGTTAAAATTGGGCATTATACATTATTGTAATGCTTTTGTTTTACAAGTTGCAGCTACAATTTCTTGTGGCTTTTAATTAATAAAATTGTGTTCACAACTAACATGTTACACTGATTCTTCACATAAGCACAGAGTGATTTCCTAATAACAGACCGGGCTGGTTTTGACTTGATCCAAATGAGATAATCTTGTCTAAAAGCATTTGGTGATGGATCTTATGTGTTTTAATCATTTGAATTTTAATGTTTGGCTTGTACTTTGATCTGTATTGCATAATGTTGTTAAATTAATAACCTGTTATTGATCTCTCAGATGGTCAAATCATGTTTTGTTAAAAATAGGCCTTTTTCACAGCAGACATTTCGACTTGTCACAGTAGAAAAAGCACACGTTACTAATAACATTAACAATAACTCTGTGTGTCCCACTAAACCATGTAGACATTGATCCAGCATGCATCATAGCAGGACCAAAGCAGTTGGAAATGGAATTCAGCAATCATTAATTTTATTATTTACACCTGTGCCTGTCCAACTGTGACATGTTAAAATGTCTTACATGAAAAAGATTGTTGTATATTCCTGTCCATTGCCCCAGATGAGAGCGTGTGTCTTTGAAACCCAGTCTTACCAGATCAAGGGAATACTACAGTACTTATTACACTACAGTACTAATACTAGTACTGTGGGGAGTTAACTGCCTAGGCTGTATTTGCCATTTCAATTTATCTATGATATATAAAACAGAATGTATGTTTCATTGTGTTGGTCTAATGGCTAATTGAAGTTGTAGATCTTAATTAACTGCTTCTGCCTGGTGCATCAGCATATTTGACCCAGCCAACCTCCACACCATAGGATAACAGATTGTAAATGGGAAAATGCAGTGAGCTCCAACTATTGGTGTGTTGACTGAATACAAAATACTGGATGTTTTTCTTCCCCATTCTTTATTGTATTAACAGTGGTATGTTCTTGAGCCTGCAGAATCATCACAGAAACAAAGAGCATTTTTCTTTCTCTCCCTCAACAGTTTCTTGGAAAAAACACCTGACAAAAGTCCAGTTATACAAAAAACAAGAAGTTTCATTCCCTTCTGTAGCCGGATTGAGCTGCATCACTAATTTGAAAGCTACCAGACTTGCTATCAACATAATTATGCTCTTAAGTAAAAAAAAAATATATATATATATATATTCCTGAGGCACACTTTCTTATTCAGCAACAAATAAAGATAGAAGTCAGTGATGTTCTGGCATTATGACGATGTATTGTATCAAGCCTTTTGCCTTTCCTCTCTAAATTTGATTTATTTTTTATTGATGCTGTAAAAATGGTAACATTTTTTTGTTTTCTTACATCTTTCTAACCCTTGAGTAATGTATTTAATGGTTTTCTGACAGATGGATTAATATTAAGAGGCAGATTAATGTGGGAATGTGTAGCATTTTGAAACCACACCAGTGATATGTTTCAGTTGGCTATGCAAAACTTTCTTTTGGGTCCCTTTGCAATGAAATGTGAGGTTTGCTTTTTGCTTTTTGGTTTGCTGCTATATGCAGGGTATCGCTAGCCAAACATTAACCATTAGGTTTAAAAGTAGCCTCTGTAATATTAGGGGTGAATTTTCCACCAGTCAAATCCCACATCAACTGACAAGTGGAATTTGATGAAACTTAAGCTATTTCTCAGATCTCTGATCAAATGAGCAAAAAGCATCAATTGTTGGCTCGTAAATCTTTTTGTAGAGTAATGTTAATGCTGTAGGTATCAAGGTTAATTGTACTGTATATACTGTAATTGTTATTTCTGATCTCATTTAATTCCTGTCTTCAAAGGGTGACACTGTAAACATTATTGATATATAGAAATACAAACCTATTTTAATACTTGTAATTCCTGAAGATCTTCTGTTTTGTATGTACAGTATAAATTAAAGCTATGCTGTAGTGCTGATGTTTGGAATCAAAATCACTTGTTTGTTGGTCCAATTTATTTATTTTTTAACATAAATTTTTTAACATTTAACAACAGACTCAAATCAGACCGACTTAAGTGCAGACAAGTGACAAGACTGGTGATTATTTACTCAGATTTGTTTGCTTTGTTTACTTAAACAATGGCTCATGTAAAATATAATACCATAATTACAACACTAGCACATGTAGGGAAATTAGCAGCAACATCCAAGTGCTTTAAACATCTGCCCTATTGCACAAATTCTTTACAAGGTCTTAGACCCTCTTTATATTTTGCGAGAAAGAAGGAAATTAAAAGGTTGTTGAAGAGAGGAGTCCTTTAAGATAACTTTAATGTCCTTATTTTTTAATCTCACTTTATAGATTTCCGCCACAATTTTTGTTATCTTAAAGAGAGTAGCCTCTGGTGTGCTTTCTTCAGAATATTAGTGGTGTTATCCCCCAATTCAAAGTAAAGCAGATTGTCACTCCCATGAATGATGAGTTTAAGTAAGAATTCACAGAGGACAATGTCCAAAACACATGGGGCACTACACTACAATATATCATTGAATCAGTATGAAATGGCCATAATACAAACATCATTATACAGCTTTGTGAGTGGGAATTTCAGAAATACACTGAAAGACACTGAAAGCCACTGTGGCCACAGTTACAGTGATCAACTGCTTTTATGGATGGGAAAGCTTGGGTTAGCTTGCTGTTTATTTTCAGGCCCGTTATTTAGAAATGTACAGAAACCTCCGACAAGTTATGGCTTAGTAGCCTATTTGCACTTTACTTGTTAACAGCACAATACTGTTTGAGCCTATAGCCTAATTATAATTTGAATTACAGTAAGCTACATTTAATATACAGTTTTATACTACCAGAGGAATTTGAGAAGTGTTTGAATTTTTTAAACACTGAGTATAATCATGAGTATCACTGGTGCTTAAATAAAAAAATTAAATATACATGCCTTAGTACCAAATGTTACCAAATGTGTGTACCAGTGTCTCAGAACGAATATAGCTATTAATTTAGTCAGGTTTTATCTTCTTATTAGTAATTTAACTTGTCATAAATTGTTATAACAGTCATCATTAAGGGGGTTTCTCTATGTTAACAGTAAAGGTAACATTGATTTCAATTTTGCCAGAGCTTATTTTCCTTTCAGTAATTTTAATTGTCATAAATTGTAGGCTAGGTAATAATTGCACAGTTTGGGGGTGGTTGGGTGGCAGATTATGCTCACAGGTCCCCTCTAAAAGCTTTGGCCGGCCCTGTTGGGCGATAAAACACAGATAAAATACTGTCAACTCTTCAGGCTGATTACTGAATGAACCTCTACTGTCATAGGCTCACACAATCGTTAGTATCGTTACTATCGTTAGTCCCTGTAGGGAGCATTAATTGGGGTTTTGTCAGACTAGTTTGTCGCTTCCGTTAGGTCGGGCTATCAGTATGCGGAACTCCCTGTAGACGGATGATGATGAAGAGGATGTTGTGAAGGCAGGTTGTAACTGACCGAGCAACTCGTTCATCGACCAGAGAGGCGGACACACATTTCGCATCGTTTATTATGCTGCGAGCCTGTTAGGCGGAGTAGCAAGCCGTTAACCGTGTCTAACGTTTCCAATATTATACCGTAATCTAAAATAAATAAGAATTCGGACAAACACCGCTGCCTCCCTCCCTCTGTAACCGAAGAGGGCACCCACCACCCAGGCCGTCATCAGCAGCTGGCTTCGCAGCGGACGTTAGCGGCTAATCGGCTAATGTAAGCAGGTGAGGATAAGTTATTACTTATCGGCTGTAACGTTACTGTTTAAAACCCACCCAACACATTTTTGGCTTATATTGTGAACCATTTTCTGTTGTGGACGTCGTTTGTTATATTTCACAGGTTTATATTTGTGAGACAAATCGGTCAAGCTACTGCTAGCAGCTAGCCAGCTAGCTAATCCATCAGTGACGTAGGAAAACTTAAAGCTAGCAGAGCAGAGGTGAGGGGATGCATGGTTGGGATGAGCATGTACTAGGAAAAGCCAAGGCCTGACAGCTTGTAATAGATATAAAAAAAGGATAACATAGCCACAAGCTACACGACCATCTCTCTCGGAGTTATCAGGAGGCGTTGCCATTGTACCACATTCGTTATAATGTTGCCTTGAATGAAATCCTCCTCTAACCGTATGTCGTTACTCTAATCTCCCCAATCAGTTAGCATGTTAGGTAGTAAAAATCCCACTACACCTCGTAAATAATTTAAGCTTGTATGTGATTTGTACTCTGTAACTGACGCCCATTCCGTTGAAATCGTGTGTAATTTATGTAGCGTTATGTAAACTCCTCACTCATCACATCCAAAGCATCGTTTTACAGTTGTGTTGTCTTGCACAATGTCAAACCAGCTTCCGCCCAAAAACATCACTGCTATATGAGAAAAGGCTGTTAACTTAATCGTAAATGGATTGAATGATTAATAATTTGGGGGTAAATACAGAGATAGTGATCAGTGTCAGCAAGGTGAAGGGCATACTAGTATAGAATGAATGAACCTGTATCATCCTTTTGTGAAATACTCTAAATGTATTTTGAATTACATATTTGATCAATTTAGGACCAAGTTTAAGCAGCCATAGATGTTCCAGCCTAGCTTCATATTTATGACGGAAGACATGATATCAACCTCGATGATCGTGAAGCAAAATTTGACTTGGATGTCAAAGCCTCAGCCCAATAAAACAATGCTAAATGATTATATAGGACAAATACATCATCTATCCTGCACTGGAGTTTCTTATATGTGCGTCAGGATCTCCTGTATGATTTTTAAAATGGAGAGGGTATTTGTATATGATTTACACCCAGTGTTAGTCCACCACACAGTGAAAAGTGAACCTGTAGGATTGAATGCACATTTTAACACTGACTGAGTTTTCCTGTAGACTACATAATACTCTTAAGTGCTTTGATTATGTACATTTTGTGACCAACAATGGGCGTCAGAGGCTGGACAAGGTCTAGAAACCTTTTTATAAATGAATATATATATATATATATATATATATATATATATATATATATATATATATATATATATAATAAAGAGAGGAGAATATTACTTTGTCAGCATACTCCTGGAGAGGTTCAGGCTATCAATTTGTGCTAAGCAGTTTTATTGACAGGGACTGACAATAGTTCCTGTACCTGTTTAGCCATGGAAAATTGAATCTTTACTTCATCTCTCTCTCGATTGTGTGTCCTTGCTGAAGTAAAACTAATTCAGCAGTCATCTCCATCACTTGTTACTGCTGTTCACTTTGACTGGCAGGAAATGCTGTCCATGTTGGAGGCCTGTGAATCATATCTATCTCCTCTCTGTGCTTATATAACCAGCGAGTGCCGCCTGCAGACCACTCTGACCAGATTCATCTGTTGTGTTAACCTACATTATTATCTTGCCTTTAAAGATTACACAGTGTTGTGGTGATTCTTTTATCTCTCTTTTTACAGAGAAACAAGGCTCATTACATAGCTGACTCATTTAATACAGTCAGTGAAGTGGCGTAGTCCTTCTGTCCCCATCTAAAAATAATACTTTAGTCCTGTATCCTAGTGCTGGATGAATCTGCCTCCAGCTCTGCTGCTTCATAAAATAGCCATTTTGGCTTTGCACCAGGAAGCATTCGTGTTGCCAGACCTGCTTGTTGATTCATTATCCTGATGGTTTTGTAAGATAAAGACAGATAGATCTTTGTTCTGGATACGCCTAGCCCTCACTGTTGCAATATATTATGTTGTTGTTGAATATTTATGTTGCTGTGAGGGAGGTTGAGTTTTTTTACCACTCCAACATGATCAGATTTGTGCCATCTATGTAGAAATACCAAGAATTGTGTTGTGAACTAGGAGTGGTTCAGCACAAGGGTATGAGTAGATATTCTTATTAATGTTAAGTGACCGGGAACTTTGGTCTTCTTGTTCATTGACATGCAAAAGCCAGTAGGAGACTGTCAGACTTGCAGTGTATTTGAATAATTTTACCAAATGGGATGAGTGCTGACATTAAGCTGACTCAACAAGACACGTTTCAGCCCACTATTTGAATGTATGTGACAGCACACATCAAATACTGTTGCGTTGGAAAGTGTTACTCATTCCTTAAATTAACCCTGTCATAACAAGATATTGAAGTAACCAGTGGCTTTGATACTAATGTGTCAGTGACAATTGTGTAAGCATTCTCTACTTTGGAGCTATTCTGTAATTAAGTAAAATTGGAGCCATTTTCCCATTGTGCTTCATCAAGATTAGTCTAGTTCAAATTTGTCTTATGTCCCTCTGTGAATGGCTCCTCTACTCACAATATAAGCTATTAGACATAATTGGACCCGTAATGCATCTGAAGCCTTCTGTGATAAAGTCACCACTAATGACCACTGGACACATGCTGGCTGCTGGGGTTAATGACAACCTGTGTCTGGATGTGTGGCAGTAAGGACCCACTCATGACTTGCATGAAATCTGTTTGTCTGCCCTGTTATCTTTGTGTGCCTGGTCTGTTTTTTGTCAGACAAACATACATCTCTGAGGCATGAAACTTACTCGTGAAATGTCAAAATGTATTTAAAATTGAGAGATATTTGTATTTAATCATGCATTTCACATATTAATCACATAAAATGCTGTTGTGGTTTTAATGTCCGTATGGCCAAATTATTTTTGCAACAATATAGATAGAAAATCCATTATCTTTATTTATATATTACTATATTAAATTTTAACGTAAAAAGTTCATCAGTGGGTGTTAATGTTATTGTAAGAGAAACATACTAGCAAATGATTCTAATTTAAAAAAGCAACACAGAATCTATCAAGTGTCTGTGTTGCTTCAAGATAGACTGCCTCTGAAATGTGTCCAGTGGACATTGACACCGTTGTGGAAATTTGACGCTGCAGCTGGAAAAAACAACGTATCCATGTCTGATAGATCTTCATTCAAAAGCAGGTCCTTTAACAGCACTGAAACTGTGAAAAATCATGAATTCCAATGTTAATAGTTATTTATTTCACTTATTTTATGTTAAATCTCAAGTTAATTATGATTCTTTTTAAATGGCCTGTGGCTAAATGTGGTATACTGGAGCATTTTTCCTTGGGTAAATAAAATTAAGCTTGAAGCCACTGCAGACTTTTGTCTGATTATCTAAAATATTGAGAATTAATGTTCTTTTTCTTTCTCAGCCTACATCTTGCTTGCAAGTGATAGAGATGTGGTCATTTTAAACTTGTATCTTGTAGAAAACACTTACTAGTCATTTTGCAACCCTTAAGTCACTCTTAGCTTTTTCAACTGAAATGCATAAATGGTAAAAAAAAAAAAAAACACTGGCTAAATTATAGATCCATTAGCTTCTCAGCACAGGGATCACAGCCTTTAAGAGAAAGTGAAAACTACTCTGGGTATAGTGTTTGTGTTTCAGGGTGGAGTTCCTGCATGTGGCATTTGTTGGTGTTGGAGTAAAGGCTGTTCACTAAGGCATGTCACTCTGGCTTCCTTTTCACCAGGCATGTACTGCACTTGCTAATGTGGGCTTGTCCTGTCAAATGTGTTTTAACATCTTGGGATTCTTTAGTATTATGCATATATAAGTATAATGTATGAAGTATCATTTAATAATGTATATATGTGGTTTTAAGGCATCAGGGGTTAGAAGTCAGTCTCTGAATGAAACAGCGAGGGCTTCTTTGTAGAGCCGCCATTTTGTAACAATGTTTAACAATCATGCTGGGAGAAATCTGCTGTGGAAGAGACAGAGATACCAAGTTCTCCTCTGACTGTAGTCACTGCAGCCACAAGCTGTTCTTTGATATGAAAATGCCCATTATGCTCTTTCAATGGTGTTTCTATCCCTATAGATGTAAAATGTAAATGAAATGGGTTAAGTTTGATCCTGACCTCTGACCTCCTTGGGTGTGGGAGTGACCAGTTCCTTTTATCAGTAACATCACATTATTACAAATTGTGTTTTTGCAAATAGTTTTAGGCAGAAGAGTTGAGCTTAGCATAATCCTGACCTTCTCCAGGTTTATGTTTTTTTGAAATGGCTTGTGCATCCTCATCTTAACTTTTACATGAGTACATTCAGGCCACTGATCCTATGAGATGATTAAGCAGTCGTACTGTCGGTGTAGCTTTGTTTGAGCACAGCCTGCTCATTTGGGATCTCATATTTTAATATAACGTTGTCAGTAAATAGCTGTTCAGTTGTACACATGTACTTTATGTTGTAAGACTCTTTAATCCAGCTGTGTCAAGTTGATAAATTGAAGATTGCAGTATTTTATGGCATCCTGGCTTTGAGAAGATGCTAGACTGGAACAGTGAGTGGCTCCATGGTGGGAACAATAGCCATCTGACCGGTCAGTCAGAGGGATGTAAGGGCCAAAGTCCAAGCTTTGAAGTGTGCTTATTCCACCAAGGCCCCTAAGGTGCTTAATATATCAGCGAGCCTCTAGTGAAAAGTCTTTATCCTCCAGGAAAAACAAACAGCTGACAAAATCGTTGAACAGAAAAAAATCAACGCTAAAACACATAACATACATTCTTTTTGCTTTTATTACCTTTTATTTGGGGTCAAATGTAGGGAACATTGTTGTACGCTGGAGATGCTGATGTAGGCTTGTCATGTCTGACATTGTAAAATGGGAATTTTGAACATAAACCTGACATTTTTTTAATTGTCTTTCATTTCCTGTAAAGCAAAATGTAGATGTGACATTGCAGTGACATGACCAGCAAATCTATAATGCTGTTTGATAGCAAGCATCTTACATCATTAACTGTCTCTGTCATGTTCACTGATTATCAAACAAAATAGGAAGTGAGTGTTAGAAGTAGAAATGATTTACAGACTGGTAGTAGCCTTAATAAACCAGAATGCAATGCAGCTACATTTTACATCTTTGCTGATCTGTCATAAAACCGCTTCTTTGATAGGTTATTTGTTTGAACACCCGGGGACAGCAGGGCAGAACATTGTTCTCAGTTTGCTCTCATGTTTTCTCAATTGAAAAATCTCCTATCTCATTAATCTGAAAAAGCATAGTGGTTTTTAGGCCTGTTTAAACTTCCCTTTACCTTACGTAAGCAGTTGATGAGCCAGGTGCAGGGAAAGTGGAGGCTACTGCAGACCTGCACACAACTTCTTTTATAGTCCTTGACATTTAAAAAAAGTCAGACTATAAATAATGATATATTCAACCCAGTTTTGCGGCTCTGAAAAATCATGTGGGTGGTTGCTGTTATGCAGCGCGAGTGGAACAGATTTCTTCATAATGCGTCCACATTGTTTGTTATTGGTTTTATACTCCATTGTTTATTTCACTCTGGCTATAGAAACGCATTACCTAAGATTTAATCAATATTTCCCCCATCTTTTTCTTATGTTACAGGTTTGATTCAATCATTTTATGAACCATCACAATGATAATCAAGGGGCTGTGTTTCAACTTTACACCTGAACTTTCCCAGTTGTGATGGAAAGGCACCACTGACTCAAGAGGGAACATAAATCCTGGATGCCGTGACATACAGGACGTGGTTAATCCAAGATGGAGAAAAAGAAAATGTGCCCTCGCCTTCTCGACTACTTGGTGGTTGTCGGAGCAAGGTAAGAACTCAATCTTTAAATAGTAATTTTGTTGGAATCTCTGAAAAGAATATCTAACTTGGAGGCTGTAAATATTGCTTTGAACCAAAGTTTAGTGATGCCAATTGTGGAAATACAGTGAGGAAAATAAGTATTTGAACACCCTGCTATTTTGCAAGTTCTCCCACTTAGAAATCCTGGAGGGGTCTGAAATTGTCATCGTAGGTGCATGTCCACTGTGAGAGACATAATCTAAAAAGGAAAATCCAGAAATCACAATGTATGATTTGTTAACTATTTATTTGTATGATACAGCTGCAAAATAAGTATTTGAAAACCTGTCTATCAGCTAGAATTCTGACTCTCAAAGACCTGTTAGTCTGCCTTCAAAATGTCCACCTCCACTCCATTTATTATCCTAAATTAGATGCACCTGTTTGAGGTCGTTAGCTGCATAAAGACACCTGTCCACCCCGTACAATCAGTAAGAATCCAACTACTAACATGGCCAAGACCAAAGAGCTGTCCAAAGACACTAGAGACAAAATTGTACACCTCTACAAGGCTGGAAAGGGCTACGGGGAAATTGCCAAGCAGCTTGGTGAAAAAAGGTCCACTGTTGGAGCAATCATTAGAAAATGGAAGAAGCTAAACATGACTGTCAATCTCCCTCGGACTGGGGCTCCATGCAAGATCTCACCTCGTGGGGTCTCAATGATCCTAAGAAAGGTGAGAAATCAGCCCAGAACTACACGGGAGGAGCTGGTCAATGACCTGAAAAGAGCTGGGACCACCGTTTCCAAGGTTACTGTTGGTAATACACTAAGACGTCATGGTTTGAAATCATGCATGGCACGGAAGGTTCCCCTGCTTCAACCAGCACATGTCAAGGCCCGTCTTCAGTTTGCCAATGACCATTTGGATGATCCAGAGGAGTCATGGGAGAAAGTCATGTGGTCAGATGAGACCAAAATAGAACGTTTTGGTCATAATTCCACTAACTGTGTTTGGAGGAAGAAGAATGATGAGTACCATCCCAAGAACACCATCCCTACTGTGAAGCATGGGGGTGTTTTTCTGCACATGGGACAGGGCGACTGCACTGTATTAAGGAGAGGATGACCGGGGCCATGTATTGCGAGATTTTGGGGAACAACCTCCTTCCCTCAGTTAGAGCATTGAAGATGGGTCGAGGCTGGGTCTCCCAACATGACAATGACCCGAAGCACACAGCCAGGATAACCAAGGAGTGGCTCTGTAAGAAGCATATCAAGGTTCTGGCGTGGCCTAGCCAGTCTCCAGATCTAAACCCAATAGAGAATCTTTGGAGGGAGCTCAAACTCCGTGTTTCTCAGCGACAGGCCAGAAACCTGACTCATCTAGAGAAGATCTGTGTGGAGGAGTGGGCCAAAATCCCTCCTGCAGTGTGTGCAAACCTGGTGAAAAACTACAGGAAACGTTTGACCTCTGTAATTGCAAACAAAGGCTACTGTACCAAATATAACATTGATTTTCTCAGGTGTTCAAATACTCATTTGCAGCTGTATCATACAAATAAATAGTTAACAAATCATACATTGTGATTTCTGGATTTTCCTTTTTAGATTATGTCTCTCACAGTGGACATGCACCTACGATGACAATTTCAGACCCCTCCAGGATTTCTAAGTGGGAGAACTTGCAAAATAGCAGGGTGTTCAAATACTTATTTTCCTCACTGTATATGTAGTCAAGACTTGGAGTGGGGTGTTCTTTACTGATCTATTCATTTTGACATCTCGCATCTAAAATAGCTATACAGTGTTACAGCTACCGAACCCATGAACGCTCTGTCAGACCAACAATTGTACTGTGCCAAAAATTGCACTCATTCATTTTATTGATACTGTTAGTTGCTGCTATAAGGGGTGTTGTAGCAGAGGTTCTAGCTGAAAATATAGCTCTGCTTTTGACATGGCACAAGGCAGCATCATCACTCACAATCACAACATCAAATCATCATCATGTATGTAAAAGCACACAAAGTTCACTACGCAAGTGCAGAAACAGATGAAAAGATGACAGGTGCCAATGCTATGATCTGAATGCACCCTAATTGCTTGCCAGTGTTGACATTTGACAGTTTCAAGAGTTCAATAACTTCATGCATCAGTTGCTTACTCCCACATGATGGAGCATGCATAATGAAGTATAGTAGCACATTGTTTCAAGTGAAGTAGCCACAGGAGAAAGGGATGATTCACATGAACATAGTGAAACTGGAGAACTGTCTACTACTGATACTACTAAGTATCTCTATTGGTACATTTAGGGAGATAAACATGTGCTTTATTACCTCAGGGGACCAGGGGACCAGGGGACACTCCCCACCCACTACCCATGTATGAGAGAGGGAAATTTGACTTACCTAGAAATTGTCGTCCATAGGTCATAGTTCAACCTCATGCTTCTTCTGTGTTTAATTACAGCCGGGTCAGGTGGAGAATGCATTCATTGTAAAAAGTATACGCATACTGTGTGCGCGTGTGCGCCTTCTGGTAATAAGACACAAGGGAGCATGATAAGATGCAGGTTGAAGGCATGGAGGTATGATTTGTGGTGAGCACCAAGATGTTCCATTACTCAAACAACACTCGCATAACAATATTGTTGCCAGCAAGTTGCGTTTTGTATTGAAATTCATTATTACTGACTTTGTCTAAGGGAAAAATCTTTTTGTAATACTTGGCTAGCAGCTAGCCTATGCATCGCTAGCTGTTGTCCTGAGGTCTCTGGTTGGATTACTCACTTCTCTAAAACTAACACTGGTGATCCTGGGGTAACACACACTCTCACTCTCACTCACAAATTTGCTTCTGTAACCACCAGACTACTGTCAGGGCTTTGTTAGCCGTTGCGTTGTACTATCAAGTGATATAAGGCCTTCATTACTCCCATATGAAATGCTTTTCTCATCACTTAGTGACACTTTGAAATTAAATTCAAAACTGTGAGGGGACATAAGTTTGCAGATATACCAGATATGAGTTGTGAAATGCACGTAGAATTAGGTGTAGCACTACAGCATAAGTTGTTGGTCTAAAAACAAAACAAATCTTTGTTCATCTCCCCTCCAGGCAACCAAGTAGTGACAGTGTGGCCCAGACACCTCAGCTCCTTCGCCGCTACCCGCTTGAGGACTACCATGACTTCCCACTCTCACCAGACGTGGTGTTTTTCTGCCAACCAGAGGGCTGCCTGAGTATACGCCATCGTAGGGTTAGCCTTCGTGACGACTCCTCATTCGTTTTCACGCTGACCGACAAGGACTCAGGAACCACCCGCTATGGAATCTGCGTCAACTTCTACCGTTCCTTTCAGCGAGGACATCACCGTACTCGCGGGGACAAGACCAGCCACACCGAGACAGCAGCGCAGGCGGCGGAGACCACTAGTGACGGGTCTGATGGCAGCAGTGGAGGCCCACACTCCACGTTATCTCCGCCTAACAATGCTGAGTCAGCACCTCCGCCAGCCTCGGGAGAAGAGAGTGGACAACTAGGGGCCGAGTTAAACGCCGGCAAGTCCCCACAGCAAAGGCGGCGCGCTGCTAGGATGGCAGCCAGGAATCGCAACAGCACGCTGACCTCGCTGTGCATACTCAGCCACTACCCCTTCTTCTCCACCTTCAGGGAATGTTTATATATTCTCAAGAGGCTGGTGGACTGCTGCAGTCAGAGGCTAACTCAACGAGCTGGGCTCCCTCGTGCCACTCAGAGGTAAGGCTTAGGATAGTATCTGCATGTGTATACGCAGTTCTTCTTTTTTTGCTTACTTAGAATTTATTGTAATTTTGTTCTTGTCTTTTCATCCTGGTTCACATTTAAACATACATGTACTGTTTTTAAGGCACATGGCTAATTTGGTTTGAAGGTGGCCACTATCCAAACAAACTTTGTACAGAAATACCTAGATGTGGTTGATTGCTATGAAATTGCTGAGCACATTCATGCTTTCCAGATGATGGACACTTACTGTTTTTGACATTCAGTGACCTTTTTTTGTTATGTCACTCATCGGGCAAATGTCAACTTTGATCGCAATATCTCCTAATCTAACAGACATATTGCAAATAGGAAATTTGCAGAGTACGTTCAGATTACCAGGGTGATAAAACATCTAATTTAAATGAACCCATGACATGTATTTTTACAGCATCAATTTTTAGTCCCCGGCTTGGTTCTACTGCTTTCTTCCAGCCCTCATCTGCTTCTCTCATGGTCCACCTGTTATGTGTATGTTTGTGTTGCAGAGTTAATACAAGCGCCTTTGTCTGTGGCTCCATGCAACTTTGCAGGCCATCTGCAGCTTGTGTCATGTTTTCACAGTACGCTTTATGCTATCACACTCCACCTTGATGATAAATAATGGCAACCAAAATAACCACAGTGCATTTAAAAGGTTATGCTTTGAATTATTTATTATAGCAAATACTATTTCATCCAGTGTTAATAAATTTAGCTGAGGTACGAAGACCAGTTTAAGAATAATAATAATTGTGTGTGTTAAGTAATTTCTTAGAGATGTTACCAAAAATGGTGGTGTTGAGATGGATAAAAGATATAACTCTAAATCAGAAAATAAAAATAGAAAAAGGTATCCACTGTATATACAACACTATGAAAAAATGGTATTTAGCAAAGAGCTGACCATATTTTATGTTGGATTTTCTTAATATACCACCATGATTGATTCTTTTAAGCTGCCGAAAATACTCAGCTAGCTGTACACTGTATTTTGCTGTGACATTGAGTTGGGACGTGACAGTATTTGCCGTGCTCTTTTGGTTATTTTATTGCCATGGGTGACACAATAGATGAAAATTTTGGAGTGACAAAGCGTTAATTAGGCTGTCACTCCTCACTGGGTTAGGCCCAGATTGTTGGTCACCCAGGATGTATGTTCATTCTCATCTCTATTATAGCTGAACAGCTGCAAAACCAGTACAGCTTTTCCCCATGTCACTACAAGGGATTGTAAAATGTCTAATGCACAGTTAATCTCATACCTTGCCATTTTTCTCTGTGGTATAGTGTCGCAGCCGATCAACATATCATGTGTATAGAAGTGTAGTTTCTCTGACAACCTTGAAAAAATGCCATTCAAGCCAAAGGTTGAAGAGACCTGAGAGTATTTCTTTGCTGTCATGGTTGCTTGAAATGTAGTGTGGCAAAGACGGGAGAAAGAGGCGAGCCATTGCATAATGGCTGCAAGCACTTTGTGCAGTGGCGGCTCTGACAGATTGAGGTCTCTGCTTGCCTTTGGGTAGCAGCTGCAGTTGGTGGGAGGGCTCCAAAGGACTAATGATTTATCTCCCTTCTTGTTAGACACACAGTATACACTCTTGAAAGGGTTTAATGGCACCGTGTGTGTAGAGTAGGGGGCATTCACATCACTAATTCGGCACGTGCTTAAGAGCCTCTCCTGTGTTTTCAATCTCATTTCCTCATCATATTAGTGATTTTGCTGGGTGCCAAGTCTTCATTTTAGCTGTTTACAGCAATAAAATGAGCAAATAATTTAGTTGGATCTGTTTTTAACCCTAAAATTACTCTTGATTGAATTGGAAAAAAAGTTTTATTAAGCTTAGCATAGTATAAATCTCAGTGGAACATTTTAATTATATCAATGCTAATAATAGTAACTGTCACTATGTAATCATGCTGTTACAGTGTCTTCTTTTCTTTACAGTTTCTCATAACTGTTCATGCTGCCAGTAATTGTTGCTGACCTACAGTGCATTCTTGCATTTTGGACTGGCATTTGCATTTATATCTGTCACACTTTGAACTATTCCTGTGCGTTTTTCAGTGTATGGGGGAAGGGGAGGAGGCACTTCAGTTAGTGCTAAAACAATTTTTATTTAGGTTTATCAAGCAAAAATGATTTCTCAGATTAGAATATCTATTGCTTCTCTCTGTTTGATATCATTATAAACACATTATATTTTGTTTTGGACTGATGGTTTAATGTAGTGTAAGGAAATACTCAAGTTTTCAATGAGGTCTGAATTTACTCTCTGTTTATGTCCTTTCCAGGGACACTATGTGGCGGGTGTTTACTGGGGCGCTGTCAGTTGAAGAGAAAGGCAGCCAGCTGCTAGCCGACCTGCGGGAGATTGAATCCTGGGTGTACCGGTTGCTGCGTTCACCTGTACCAGTGGCAGGTCAGAGGCGCGTGGATGTTGAAGTCCTGCCCCATGAACTCAAACGGCCACTCACATTTGCCCTGCCTGACAATTCTCGCTTCTCCATGGTCGACTTCCCCCTGCACCTGCCCTTAGAGCTGCTGGGTGTGGATGCCTGTCTTCAGGTCCTCAGCTGTATCCTGCTAGAGCACAAGGTAAGGATTTGTATTTTTAAAGACCCGGAAGAGATGTGTGGTTGCTTTCGACTGTAAAAAAATCACCTTCTGGACTTTTTTAAAGACCCACTGGTTGTTTGAAGGAGTAAGGACAAGTTATACTTAGCATGTTGTGATCTCCCTGCTTTGACAAAGAACGTTTTCAGGATCTCATGGGAGACATCCTGAGTGACCTTCATCAGACATTTTCTGTTAGATGTAGGCTCATTGAAGCCATTTTACTGCAGCATGGACAAAGTATGATGGTTCAAAAG
The DNA here is from genome assembly GCF_014851395.1 of Micropterus salmoides. Classification (NCBI taxonomy): domain Eukaryota; kingdom Metazoa; phylum Chordata; class Actinopteri; order Centrarchiformes; family Centrarchidae; genus Micropterus; species Micropterus salmoides. The sequence goes on along the minus strand of NW_024044348.1, from coordinate 9,119,917 downwards.
AAGACTCTGTACTCTGAATGACAGAAAGGCAAGACTCATCTCTGTGTCTCCTATCTTTAACACAAGAAACATTAGTAGGGATGTAATAGAAATCTGTGTTTGGCTGGTGTAGTGTTCTGTTGTTGCTCTTGGTTTACAGTGACATTGATACGCTGGCTCATTTGCAGCTACTCCAAATCAAACCTAAGCTTCACAGCATCACACTCCTGAAAGACCATACTGCTGGATAAATGCTAGACATTTTCTCTGCTTTTCTATCACTCAGTGTTTCTCAATAATAGAATTTATCTGGCCTACCTACCTAAATTCTCCCACCCAGAAACGTTTTTATTATCCTAAATGGGAAATTTGGCTTAAAATGCAGATTGATTGAAAGGTCTTCCTGGATTGTGAAGATGAATTCAATACATCATTAAACTCAGTCAGGCTGAACTAAGTGCTGACTGAAAGCTTTGAGAGTCACCTCCTTTCAAGGACTTTGTGCTGCCCAATGAATTTTTCATAAAAGCCCTATTTTTAATATTGCTGTTAGGAATCCAAAGCAAATTGGGTTTAAATTTATATTACAGACCAAAAAGGGGAAATATGATTAAAAATGGATAGATGAGACATATTTGAGTGAGAGTGGACCAGAGCAAGACGCCAACTATGTTACTGTGTCTGTTTACATGTGACAGTATGAACATAACAGGGCAGTGAACACTCACCAAGTTTGTATATAAATACACAGGAAAATATAAATTTGCTTTATTCGCTTTAATTTTTTAAATATGTTGTGTTTTTCAGTCTTTTATTCGTGTTTCTTTTTTTCCCCAGGTCATTCTTCAATCGAGAGATTACAATGCTTTGTCTATGAGCGTCATGGCCTTTGTGGCCATGATCTACCCTCTCGAGTACATGTTCCCTGTCATCCCCTTACTGCCAACATGCATGGCCTCTGCTGAACAGGTAAAACTTAACATTTGTTATAAATATATTTCAAGTGGATGATGTCTTTGTTTTAAGATTTTTACTAAACATAATTTTATAATTGCAAATTCTATCAATTGTGAGAACATCAAATATTGACTGACTAGTATGTTTTCTCTTCCACACAGCTCCTTCTTGCCCCCACTCCATACATTATAGGTGTACCAGCCAGCTTCTTCCTCTACAAAGCTGATTTCAAAATGCCAGACGACTTGTGGCTTGTGGACCTTGACAGCAGCAAGGTTAGTACATCAGTATGGTGTTCTTCTCCTCCTTCTGATCTCGTGTTGTCTTTTATTCATCATGTCCAGATTTAGCTGACAACAATATTTTTCTTGCTTATCTAAATTTAGAGGGGTTTATTTGTCCCTAGGTTATAGCACCAACCAATGCAGAGATTCTACCACCTCTTCCAGAACCCGAAGCAGCTGAGCTTAAGAAACATCTGAAACAGGTACTGCATGTGATTTGTCTGATTCATCTTAAATATTATCAGTTCAAAGTTTTCTGCTCAGCCCAAAACCAGTAGCACAGCTCATGTTATATGATCATTTTGCAGAGAAATTGCTGGAACCTGGGTGCTCTGGAGCCGCTCTTTGATGTTTGTTCCCAGGACTGTTAGTTGATTTCACTCTTGTATAAATGCAAAACTTCTCTTTCAGAAGTGTGAAGAGTAGGGGCTTCCTTCTTCACCAGATTGTATGTATTGTAGATGAGTGTGAGAGCATTTGAAATGGGTTTTGTAGTGCACTAACATAAACAAATGTTTTTCTTTTCTTTTTTTCCTGTTTTCTTTGCATGCTCTAGCTCTTGGAGGTAAAATCAGATCCTAGGATCCTGCTACCCAACAAAACCTTTAGTAATACCGGTAGTAACTAACTTGCCTCCCTAACCCGATTATCTAATGTAACATCAGAATCTGGTTCTGATTCATGGAAAAGCCTCACTTGTTCATACTTCCACACTGTGAGCAACACCAATAACATATCACACCAAGTTCCATCTTTGCAAAGATGGATGCACAACTGATCATCACTCACACAGTGTTTTTATTGGTCAAGAAAATTTAGTCATGGCTGAACTTAATTACATTTGAAGTTTACCAGGAAAAAAAAATCATCCATAACAGTGTTCATAAATGTTAACAATAAATGAAATCCTTCACTGTAAAATGAGACCGACATGCTAAAATGACCTAACATTCACTTTTTAAATATATAATTATACATTTAAATGACACAGGGGCATCACCAAAGTTCAGTATCACTTTTAATAAAAACTGGCAGCCAAACACAAAGTTTCACAAGTTATGAAGTCAACACATACGCTGAAGCTGTTATGTTTTTAAGTATAATAACAACATTTTATTGTATTGTCTAATCTAATACAACCAACGTGGAACTTTCCTCATATGTTTTGTTCAAACTTTACTTGCTGTTTATGAAATTAATTTAGAAATTTAGGTGAAAATCTTTGCTTACTCTTGTTCAGTTTAATATGCCGTGAATCAGAGCCAGTTCGTTAGCCATGTGTGATTAGCAGCTCTCTCCCTGTGTGCGAATGTGTGACTGAAGGGCCGGTGTGTAGGAGTGCGCAAAGCCTCAGTTTAGCAGTTGTGTATTTGGAAACAAGCACACAATATTGATATCTTTGAATGGAGAAAATGTCACTGAAGATGGTTTAACTTATTATCTGAAGACTGTGATGCCAAAGCAGAATGCTGCTGATGTGAGAGTCACTGAAAATACTTGCACTTAACACTGGATAACTAAAATAAATCCATTGTATTATTTCTGCTCACCCAATATTTTGCTACAGGTGCTTTATTGTGCAAGTATTTTATCTATGTTTCTGAAAAGATCTGCTATTTTGTATATGTCATCACCACTCCATTGTAACCACTGGTTTGTCCCAGCTGGTCACCATGGATTGCTTTCATGTGTCTTTTAGTGGCTGGATTCTGTAGGTGATGTCTGGTTTTTGGTCACGTTACTGCTTTGTCTGTGTTTCTCATTGTCTTCTATGTTAAGCATAAAAAAAACTCTCTTCTTTCCACATATTCTTCTTTCTGTCTCTCTCTGTCTCTCTCTCCTCTTGCTCTTGCATCATCTTTTCAAAACAAACACAAATGTATCTTTTCTCATCTCCTTTCTTCAGTAAAGTATGGTAGTATTGTAGAATTGGAAATGAAAATGACCAAACGGCAAAATTTCATTGCAAAAACAAATCAAAAAGCACTTTTTTAATGACTTTAGATCTATTTGAGTCACATTTGGGTGGCACCAAAATATAGCACACTGTCAGCACAAACCGACAAATAGGGAAGTACTGTTGAAAGGAGTCAAAGAAAAGAAAGGGAAAGGGCCATTGTTGTGACCCTTCCATCGTGCTGTTCCAGTGTCCGTCACAAAGTTATCATTCCAGGCCTTCATGTGATTCTCCTCGCATCTCTCTTATCCCCTTCCCTAGTGTCTGGTTAGGTTGACCGTGATCACCCAAAAGCAGATCTTCTCCTCTGAAAATAAGGTTACTCATTTCTCCTCCTGTGGAATGTGTAATGCCCCTGCACGGATATCTCCTCTCTCACATTATTTTGCTTGTCACTACTACTTGTCTCCTACTCTTCAAGACTTGAATAAAATGCATAACAGTGTCACAGAATGTTGTGGACCAGTTTTTGATACACTGCTTAGCTCTGGCTTGAGCATGACTGAATGTGCGTGCATCTATCTTGGCATCAGTGAGTGTTCTTGTAACCAAAACAAGATATGATGAAGCTAATCACTTTGACAAATATAACATTCATCCAGACCCAGCAACTAAATGTTCCATTATGCTAAGCTAAACATTGACACTTGAGTCTGCAGCAGTTCCTTCAAAGCAAACCATGCATAGTGACTTACTTTCCTTGTGCCCCTCCTCTAAAAGGACACACCCACCACAGGCATCAACATGCATAAAACCGACCCTTCAGGTACATTTTATAATAAGAGTAAAGTAAAATTGTGAAAACTGTAAAACTGGGGAAAACCTAGGTTGGGACCTAGGGTTTATCATCTCTTACTTCACATAAATACAAAACTGGGCAGCAGAGATGCTTGGTAGTAAAATGAGTATGTTTGTTTAGATAATTTTCATTAGATAATCCCATAAAATCAGCTCTTAAACCAGAATTTCCATGTTTAAGCCCCCAATCTAGCAGTCAGTCACTTTGGCCTTAATTGTTTTGCCTCTATAGAGTGTGTAAACATTTATATAATGTCCCATTAAATTTAACAAATTGATACCATTAAATGTTGATGCCAATCGTGGGAGTGGTCTGTCACAGCACTGTGTTTTTGTCTTCAGATCCACTGCTATGTTTATAATTCGTGTCACTGTCACCTGTTCTAGGCCTTGGCCAGTATGAGTTTGAACACCCAACCCATTCTGAACCTGGAGAAGTTCCACGAAGGCCAGGAAATGCCCCTGCTCCCACCTGGACGAGATAAAGCTTCGCCATCTTCCACAGAGTTCAACCCTCTTATTTACGGCAATGATGTTGATTCTGTGGATGTCGCCACGAGGCAAGCCATGACTGTCTCTTTCCTTTGTTAATTTTTCATATTTCTCTCTGTAAAGAACTCTGAAAGGGGAAAATAATGACTGAAAAATTATATTTAGAGATGCACCTACATTAAATATCTGGGTCGATAACGATGACAGATAATTATCTGTTTGTTGTTGCCGATACTGATATGATAACGGATAATATTATTATTTTTCTAATACAACTACAATATTTAGAATATCTGTAGCTTTTTAATAATAATTAACAATAGTATAATTTTATTAATTATCTGCTAATAATACCAGCTATCTATAATAATATCAGCTATCTATATATTGTACAGCTTAATGATATTTATTTTACAGATTACAAGACCTATTAAGCAAGACTAACTTTTTTCTTTTACAGGGTCGCCATGGTACGGTTCTTCAACTCCCCAAATGTTCTCCAGGGGTTCCAGATGCACACTCGCACCTTGCGCCTCTTCCCCCGGCCTGTGGTGGCTTTTCAGTCAACTTCTTTTCTTGCATCTCGGCCACGGCGCTCTAGCTTTGCAGATAAACTTTCTCACACCCAGGCAGTGGAGTTCTATGGAGAATGGGCTCTCAATCCCACCAACCTCGCCTTTCAGAGGATACATAACAGTGAGACTCATTTAAGATGATTGTATTCTGTATCTTGTTCCGTATCCATTACAAAAAATGTAATAAAGTAAGTGTTATATATAACATTATACTCTGTACATTTCTGTCTCAGATGTGTTTGACCCTTCCTTAATCGGGGACAAGCCCAAGTGGTATGCTCACCAGCTACAGCCTGTGGTCTACCGAGTGTACGATGGAAGCTCCCAGCTGGTTGAAGCTATGGCTGGTCCCTTGGAGGATGAGGGCAATGAGTCTGACCCCACAGACAGGTGAGAAAGAACAAGATCCTTTTCAGCACAACAATCCAATTTAATCATTTTATTTGAGTTATTGGTTTATTGTGTTTTATGCTGTAGGTAATTTTTAATTTTATTTGTTGCAGTGGTAGTGACAGTGAGGCATACGATGACTCCAGCTCATCCTATTCCTCACTTGGGGACCTTGTAAGTGAGATGATCCAAGGTGACATCCAGGGAGACACACCAAGTAAGTAGTAGTAATAGTGTCATTACAAGAAACGCCATGACTGTAATTCCTTCTAATATTTTATCTCGATGTCTTAGGCGTGGACCCGCCTACCCATGCTGCACTGGGAGATGCCAGTGAAGTTGAATTTCAAGACTTTGAGGACTTCAGGGAAGTTCATGGCTCAGAGGGTCCACCTAGTGGGGACGGACCCATCGAACCTTCTGATGGACAACCTCTTCGCTCAAGCTCCAGCACAACTGCAAGCTCAAGTCCCAGCACAGTCATCCAGGGAGTCAACCATGTGTGTGATCATTCCAATCACTGTGAAGCTTAAATTCACTTGGAAACTGTATATTTTTCCTCATCATCAAAGCATTAGATATTTAATTTCTACAAAAATACAGTAAGGATGTATTTTTGTAGAAATTAAATATCTAATGCTTTGATGTGTATCTATTTATTGTTTCTGTAGACACAATTTGTAACAAGAGCTGTAAATTTGCAAATGTCATATTCATCAAAAAATGAATAGTGCCAAACTAGAGCAATGCAGAATTAATCTATTCTGTATAAAAATTAAGGAAAGGAGAACTTTATTTGCACAAACACAAGGAGTCATTAACACAATTCCCATTAATATGTGTTGTCATTTTTTCAGGACCAGGGGGAAGCACCTGAAATTGAAGCATCAGCAAGTGCCGCTTTACAGAACTCTGTCCCCTCATTGGGGAGTCAGCCATTCCTCAGACCTACTGCTGATTCTGGCCTGGTGGACTCAGTCAACAAAAAACAGGAGTATGATAACCCATACTTTGAGCCTCAGTATGGCTTCCCCTCAGAGGATGACCCTGATGCAGAAGAGCAAGTGGAGTCATACACCCCTCGATTCAACCAGAACCTCAATGGCAACAAGTGTGTTAAACTTGTTCATCACTTGAATGAATACACTATCATCATTCAAATGGGCTCTCTGACCAAACCATGCAATGTTCTCTATCAAAACGCAGCATGTCAAATTACTCTCTCCATTCATGGTGGTCTTGAATCATTGGTGGTGCTGTGTGTGTTGTGAATGCTTGAGAGTTTCCCAGCAGCATGCATATTATTATTATTATATGTTCCTGTGTCTATGACGCACGGTAATGTCTTTTGATCACCTTTTTAGGGCACAACGTCCTTTACGTCCCAGTAGCCTGAGGCTCCCAGGAGAGTCTGACGGGGAGGGAGACTCCCGCAACAGCTCGCCAAACTCCACCATTTCCAACAGCAGCAATGATGGATTTGGAGGACTCATGTCCTTTGCCAGTAAGAATATGTTATTTGTCCAGGTTTTAACACATGGAAAGTGGGCTGATTTATGTGGATGATGACCCAACTACATGCAGTTAATGCTTGAACACACCCCCCTCACAAATTCAAAAATGCATTAAAATCCAGAATCTACAGGGAGTATAGTTGCCTAAAAGAGTGAACATAATGTTGCCTTGTTATAGAGGTTTCTGTTATTTTCTCTTTTGTCTAGAGGACAGAATCCCTTGGTTGTATGGACATTTACATATTTATGTATTGGTTAAATGATTTCTCTGTGTCTGGATCAGTTGCATTTTCTTACCAAAGGCTTTATCACCGTTTTGATCAGAGTAATGTATGTGACTGGTGAAGAGTGTTAATAATTATACTTTTTTTTTTTTTGCTTGATCATTCATTTATCATTTTATTCTTGTTTTCTGATTATACTATTATCACTCCCATTCTAGGCAATCTTTACAAGAACCATGGCACCAGTTTCAGTCTGTCCAATCTTGCTCTTCCCAACAAGGCAGCGAGGGATAAAGCAACGCCTTTCCCCAGTCTGAAAGGTAGGACAACACAACACAGCTAACCTGACCACTTTTACATCTGTTCAAATTTGTCATGAAATTGGTGTTTCTGTCATCTTATTGTCTGTCCCAGTTAATCAGTCTGGTAATAAGAAACATTATCATAAAATGTGATGTTTAGGACATACAGTAGGAAGAGTTAAAGGATAAAACAATTTAGTGCTATTTTTGTTTTTCTGACCCTCTCATTTAAAGTTTTATTTTCATCACATCATGCTTACAGTCATGTTATCTGTTTATTAAGAGATTTGTTTTGATTATTTGATGATACTAATTTAGTTTACAGTCAAATACTATGATTTGAATCCTCATTTTATACACTAAAAATTCTAATAAAAAATAGATCTAAATGGTCCTAACTTCGATTATTCATTAAAAAAACATAACTAATGTACACTTGTTTGAACAGAAAAGCATAGTATTTCAGTATTTCTTTCAACTTTAGTAGTATCTTATTTAATTAATTTACTGTCTGTCCTTCTCTGCCTTTTTTTGTTTTCATTGCTTTGCCACAATAATTGTTTTGGGTAAAAGAATATTTCACTTTTGATATTGAAGAGGAAATGGAACAAGCAGGTCTGTAGAGATGTTTTTAAAGCCTGACTTTCTTCTCACTGGATTGCCAAACAGATATGGCACTATTTTAAAAGAGAATATTGAGGGGATATCAAACAAAGTTTTTCTCTCAAGAGTAACGGGAAAATCCACTCAAAAACAGACTTCATGTTTGTTGTTTCCATGGTCTTGTTCTTCATTTGCAGAGATGAGCAACTCTTTCTCATGTGCATTTTTGAGACTATTGATTAATTTGGCTTGTTTTGCATTTTTTACTATCATTAGCGTGGTAGTATGAAGTAGTTTAATCGAACATTGGTAGAAATTAGAGCTGCACTAAACTACTTTGATCGATTTGAGTAATTTTTGAAGAGAACAATTCTCTGATTCCAGCTTCTTAAATGTAAATATTTTCTGGTTTCCTTTCTCCTCTGTGAAAGTAAACTGAATGTTTTTGGGTTGTGGACAAAACAAGACATTTGAGGACGTTATCTTGGGGCGAAACACATAGACATTTCCCTCCACTTTCTGACATTTTGTAGACCAAACATCTAATCAATTAGTTGAGAAAATATTCATCAGATTAATAAACAATGCAAATAATTGTTACAGACCTAGTACCAATGTGCACCCAGGTATCATTTGGAAGTAGATAAATGTGGTATGTCAAAGTCAGGTCTTTTCCCAAACAAACAGAAAGATTAAGCAATCCAAATAAACTGCAGGATATATGGTTTTAAGGGTGTAAGGACTCGGATGTTTATATCAGATTAACTGCAGTTACACATGAATGGAATCCTAAATATAAAAAAAGGAATCCAACTGCTGTGGCAGCTGATGGCTCATATTTAGCTATGTTTGAACATGAGCGAAGGTAAATTATGCACTGCACAAACAATGTCATGCTTTGCTAAAGATACAGGGACTAAAATTGCACTCGGGAATAGAGTTATTAAACTGGCTAATATGAGGGTTTTTTCGTTTAAAAAGCTAATATGAATTCTGGTTAGGCTGGATTTTCACTTTAACCGAGAGAAAAAACAGGCGAAGCATGGTAATCTAACTCAATAGCTCCACTTCGTGTGGAATAGCTGCCATAAAAAATGTTCTTTGATTATGATGTGTTTTGTCTTTGTTGTTCAGATGCCCCTGACAGCCCGGGTATGTTATGTCTGGTGTGACAGTTTGTTTTAGCCCCCTGACTAGGCTTTTCTTTATCCTTGAAGTGACCTATACCTATCTCACCACCTTCTCAGCATAGAGCTAAAATGTATATCCATGCCTTTCCCTCTGTTTCTTTGCCATTCCGCTCTGTGTGACTGTTGGGAGTCTTTTTGCTCGGTAATGCACACATTTATAGTCAAAAGATTTCTTCTGTGACTACAGACTGTTTTTGGTGTGGCATCTGCACATCCTTACTACTACAAGAAGGATGATCAGTCCTTTTTGAACTGAATTTACCTAATTCATGTTTTGTTGTAGTTACATTTATGTCTTTGAATGACTTTCACAGAAAGATCTGTCCTTAGTGAATGGAATTTATTTCCCACCTGCCTCCCGACTATTTTGCCTTGCTTGCTTGTTTGGTGGCTCCCATTGTTGAGTGTTTCCTTCCCTTTTTGAGGTCATTCACTATTTTAATAAAAACAGTGAAGAAAGTTTGAAGATCACAGGTTTTCTAATGAAGTATTTTGCTGTGTGTCACGATTATCTGATGAGTTATGTTTTTATGCTCAAAACGATTTCTGCCTTACATCACGCACAAATTCTTAGGAAACAACTCCATCCATTACTCTGTTAGTGTACATTTTCATTGTTGATCTGGACTGTTCAGCATTATTCCCATGGTTCAGGCTACTGATATACAACAAAGTATGAGCTATACATAGCTCTTACTTGGTACTGTAAATGTTGAATGTGCTGCTGAACAAAAGGCAGTAGTCATCATATCGAACTCTTTCAGGATTGATACCATCGTCAGTACATATTGTCTTTTTCTCTTTTCTGTCTGCCCTTTTCTCTTATTTTTGTATTTCTTTGTTTTGGCACCATGTTGAGTGTGCATGTCTGTTGTGTTATGGGTTGATGTTCAGACTGGTTGTGTCTGGGCCGGTGTCCCTCTCTCTGTCCACCTTTTCGCGGCACTAATTCTGGGTTTTGTGTGCAGTATTTGGGCTAAATTCTCTAATGGAGATAATTACAGAGGCCGGCCCGGGGAGCGGAGAAGGTGGGTTCTGCCCTTTTTATTGAGTGAGCTGCATGCTTCTCCAAGCCAGTCAACTACATCTCCCAGCATCCCCCTCTGTCTATCCTCATTTCAGTCACCATGTGTGTCATCAAAGATCCAGTGGAGCATTGAGTATGTTGTCTTACCACGCCACCATTCATAGTGATGTTCCCCTTCTTCAGACTAACTGCTATTTCACTCCACAGTATGTTTAATTTTAGCCTTATGTCAAGCGAGTTTCAAAAGAGAAAAAAGTATACCTAGATCCAACATCAGTAATCACAGAATGTGAAATTTGAAATAATACATTATGCAACGAATAACCACAGCGAAGCAAATGAGGCACATGACACAGAACAGGATGTTGGAGGATATGAATAGATTGAACTAAGCTACCAACATCTGTTGTTTGTCATTGTTTTCTTGTCCTTTATGCTCCTGTGACCAGTCGTGCTGTAATTGTGCTATACACAATGAGCGGCGGCTACAGTAAATTTATGCACAATTTGAATATAACTGGTAAAAATATTTTGTATTATCAATTAACTAAATCCAGGGTTTTACCAGGCAAAGATACTGGTTGTCTAGATGGTTGTCTTATGTCATTAAAATGACAATTCTGCAGTGGACCGACTATATAGATAAGGCATGATGTTGCTTATTCTGGTGCATTTCATGTGTCACATAAGAGATGTCAGGTAGGGTTGGGGCAACTGAGGTTGTCTGAGAGCTATCTCAAGAGGCTTTGGGTAATTGTTGGTATAATTAAAACAGTACTGGAACGTTATTAGTTCGTCAAAAGCCATGGCCAGTGTTGGAACATGGATTGAACAGTGTTCTTAAAGCTGGGGTTTGCAGATCTCCACGCTAGCTGTCCATTCTCAGTGTCCGTTCTGTGTGTGTGCTGAAAAAAAATCTGGTGTTGTGCACAGCACAGCCGTTCCAGACATGATTTGTGTGTCAGGTAACGTTAAATGACTGGCCCATACACATTCAGATTACTTTCTAGTTTGCCAAGATATGCTGTTGTGATGTTAGCTCTAGTAGTGGGAGAGAATGGCTGGAACTGGTTTGCAGTATTTGGACCGTTTAGTCCTTATCATATCATATACATATCGAATGCAAATACATATAGAATACATATAAAACAAGACCTTACAAATTATGTACAAGACACAACCTATATGCTAAACCGATGACTGTGTAGCTCTGTGTATTAAAAACCCATCTGATCATGAACATGCAAACATCACCAAAACTTTAATCCAGTTCTCATCTGTCATAGCTGCACACCGGTCGGCACATCGGTCCATCTGCAACGCTAACATATTATTGCAATGCAGAATTGTAAATGATCACAATCCCATTGTAAAATCTTAAATCAGTTCATAACGTTGGCCAGCCTCAAAAGAACTCTTACCTGCAGCTCACATTATAACTGTTAACTTACTGAGTTTGCAGAGTCTGTCTCCTTAAAGGCTTTTCAGGTTTTTCTTTCTTTGCACATGCAAGCCTCTAATTGGTTTGTGGTTGTGTGTAAATTTTTTGCTGACACATGCAGAAAGACAGTGGGAATTCCTAAATGAACAGGCGTAGTCTGTAATAATGCTTCTATTTGATGCGTTCTTATGAAGTGTATAAAATAAAAAAAAGTAGCAGGTTTACTGTAAAAACCTACAATAAGTAGTAGCTTACAAGGCTTTTCAATCAGTCTCTGTAGGATGAGCTCGCTATACAAAAGTTTCTCCGCATCACTGCAGCAAGCATAAAAGCAGCCTTGAAAACAGTCTGCGAGATCTCCTACAGATGGTTATCTCAAGAGAGCTGATTGGTCAATAGGCAGTGTTTTTATAGAGTTGATCTCTTATCTGGAACATAATCTGCTCCGGAGCAGGTTAGCTGTTCAGCATAAGTTACCATGGCAGTCTACCCCGGTAAGAAGTGAACCACCATTGTGGTACTGAAAACCCAGGGTTAACCCCAAAGTTATCTGGATAAGCTCAAATCCTGCTTCGTGGTACGGGCCCAAGGTCCGTTCATACACAGAATCCAACTGATGTTGATACTAGAGTAAATCGTTGTATGCCGGTGTTCTGCCGAGCTTCTAACAGCGCTTTCTAGTTTTGTTTGCAAGCTGACCTGTTTGTGGACTTCATTTAAGCTTTTGCTCGCTCAGACTTGGGATTCAGATTTGCTTCATTACTGTACCATCTGTCCCTTGTTACTCTGGTTGACAAATAATTGGACAAAAAAAAACACATTTAGAAAAGTTGCAGTCTCAAAGTATCCTCAGTGATGAACCTCTGAGCTCTTGTAGCTGCTTTAACTCCTTGCATGTCAGTCAGAACTGAAGAAACCTCTTGGATGAGAGGCAAAAAAAGTTCAAGTTTTGTCAACAGAGTCCACTTGCCATTGATTTTAACCTACCTTGGATTGCTTTGACTTGGATGACTGAGAATCTTCACAGATGTTACAAGTGCTGTTTCTATTGCAAGCATTTTTAGAAGAAATAATAAAGAAACTCAAAAAGCTGTGCATTATTGGTTTTCAAACTAAAACATGGTGAAAATTCTTCTTGTGCAATCAAAGTATTGGTATTGGGAATAAAACCTCATTTCTTATCCCCTGGACACTCCAGCAGCAGAAATAAACAATAGATCCCTGCTGTCTCATAAACCTGACAATAAAGCAGCCTGCACTGACAGATGCCACATCAGAAAAGCTTTTCTTGTAGGCGTGTGCTCCTCCCCCATCCTTTCATGCCTTTGAAACAGAATCATCAAGCAGCAAAATGGAGAAATCTAAATCAGTGAACACCAGTAGGGCTGTGGTTCTGTATAACTTGGATTTTCAGCCATCTTTTACAAAAAGTAGTTTTTAATTTAAAGTGTTTATTCTATTGCAATAAAAGTGAAATTGCAGAAGCTTAACGCTCTTGAACATGCCGCATTTGCTTATAGACTTTGGTGGCAAAAACTGATGTCATGATAATGGCTCAGATCTAGTGTGTATTGTTTTACATGTTCCCTAGAACTTTGACTCAAACTTAACCTGATTAGGTCTCACCATATTATTTCCAACCTGGTCAGACTCAAGTTTTTCTCAGTGTATGAGTCTCAGAGTTTGATCAGATTGGGTTTTATTTCATCACATCAACTTATGAACCAATGCACTGTGTCAACAAATGCAAGAGACTGGGGCAGGCACTGTACAGATTAAGCCTGATTTTAGCTTAGAATTGGGACAAATTTGTGTCAGATCGGTTGTCGTTTGACGTACAGTCTGAGGGAAAACCCTTATTCATTGCTTTAATGATCAACAATCTGGCTGTGGGATGATTATTTGGATTTTCAGCATATCCGAAATTTTGGTGGGCTGTCTTGCAGTTTGAGCAGCACCACGGTGTGATTTCCCACATTGCTGCCAAACCGTTACAAAATGTAGTGAGCTTGATTAAGGCGGAGTATTTTACGTGATGTGGAATGTATCTGTGAAATAAAACTGAACTTCACTGCAGAACAGATTTTGTCTGCATCTTCCAGCTATCTGCAGCTCCATGTTTCTTTTTTGTCTTTCTTCTGTTCATAGTAGAATTGCACAAATAATACCGCCCTTCTCTCTGTTTTTGTCATCAAAGCATTGAAACTTGATTGGAATGGTCATTGGACAAAACTGACCAAGGGCTCCGCGTTTACATTCGGTGTGTTAGTAAACACAGTGTATGTGATTGATAAAGCACACTGTGTCTGCACAGATTTGAATGGAGTGGGGGGGAAATAATTTGTCCTGAGATGACAGAATGTGCAACATGTTTGAGATGATTAATAACAGTGTAAAAAATCTTTAAAGGTTCAGTGTGTTAAATTTCTGAGGATCTATCGACAGAAATGCAATATAAGATCCATAACTATGTTTTCAGTGGTGTGTAAAGACCTTACATAATACACCATTATGTTTTTATTACCTTAGAATGAGCCATTTATATCTACATAACCGCGGCAACCCCTTCCATGGAAGGCGCCACGTTGCATTGTCATGTTTCTACAGTAGCTGAAAACGGACAAACGGCGCTACAGAGCGCGTTTCGTCACTACGTTCTTCTTGTTCTACTTTTGGTAGAATTCAGGCAGTGCAGACACTCATCCCTATTGAATAAGTACGTTAGAAGAAGTAGTAGTAGTAATAATATACAGCGGGGGTCCGCGAATAAGTTTTGAATCTGAGAAATATTTTCAACCATTAGATCATGGATGAGAATATAAGCCATAATAATGACTTACATCAACATGTATTCAGTTTGCTCAGTCAGTAAGGAGCAGGACTTACAACCTAAGGGTTGAGGTTTGGATCCCACCTCAACACAGCTTTTTTTCCCCTCTCTCTTCAACAAATGGATTCTGCAGCGAATGTTTCTCAGATGACAAAGTGGTTAACTAGCAGTTACCAAGATTCCCACAGCATTGCAGCAATGTATTTAAATGCGTCAGCTTGTAGTGTAGCTCATTTTCTTGCCTTCCACTCAGTCCTTTATTTTCTATCATGCATGATATCACTCATGTAGTTCTTGTACACACTATCCTCTGTCTGACCTCACATCTCTATGCTGCTAAAGTGTGATGCCACCACCAAGAGCACCATTTGGACGTGTGTGTGTGTGTGTGTGTGTGTGCATCATGTCCCTGTTTAATTTGTCCTTCAACTCTCTTGTTGTAATAATAGACTCTAGTAGCTCCATTAATTTGTCTGTTCAGCAGTAGATAACCTTCAGTAGATTCCAGGTGTGTCTGTCCTCTTTACAGGGCGATGTAAACTGATTTCTTTTCTATTTGATGTGGTAGCTTAAAAATGACTAGTTTGAAAGTTGTTTGTTGTCCTGGTTTACAGTTCCTGGTGAGCAAGTGCCTTTGTCTGTGTCCAGTCCACTTCTACTGAGTGCCCTTCTTTTTAGTGACCTAGTAGTTTGCAGTTTTTGTTTTGTTATTTTGGTTATCGTGCTCTGTGGTTTTCAGAAACTTCATAGTTTTGCTTCTTCTTCCAGGTGCACGTGCACCACGAGCACTTGTGGACCAGAAGTCTTCAGTAATTAAGCACAGTCCAACAGTGAAGAGAGAATCGCCCTCTCCTCAGGGTCGAGTCAACAACACGAGGTAAGATTAGACCACATTGTTGTGAGATGTATTCCATTTGGCAATATGTTGGGTTTCAAGGTGACAAATATGATCCCTATCAAGTGTTGTTAAGGTACTTCCATCTGTTGAATTTGAATGAAACTGTGTTGTTTTGATTTAGTGAGAATCAGCAGTTCTTGAAGGAGGTGGTTCAGAGTGTTCTGGATGGTCAGGGAGTCGGCTGGCTCAACATGAAGAAAGTCCGACGTCTGCTGGAGAACGAGCAGCTTCGTGTGTTTGTGCTGAGTAAGCTTAACAGAGCTATCCAGTCAGAGGAAGATGCCAGACAGGAGATCATACGTGATGTGGTGAGATATTTGTTTTTTGCCCTCCACACTGTAAAATGATGTGCCAAGAAATACACAAAGCCAAAGTAAACATTTGGACCATTAAAGTAAATTAGGTTGGGTGGTTTGCTAATTTGAGATATTTCTTTTCTTCATTCAAGGTATTTTGTATTTTTTGTTCAGCAAATTTATGTTATAAGTTGTTATGTTGCTGGTTTTATTCAGTAACAGCCAGTTTAGTAGTAGTAGGCACATTACTTGGTAATTAACAATAACAACACTGTTGGTCGCTGTCTAGTCTCACTGCAAGAACTTGCATAATGACTTTGACTGAAAACTTAATTCAAGATCAAGTCAGCTTTTTTAGCCCAACATCACTAATTCGTCTCAGATCATAATCTATTTAGACCGTGGGGCTGGTAGTGTTGCTTGTTTTTTATCTTGTTGAAATCATTATCAATCTTGTTACTGTGTTTTGTTTTCAGGAGGTGAGCAGAAAGGTGTACAAAGGCATGCTGGACATCTTGAAGTGCACAGTTTCCAGTCTGGAGCACTCTTACACTAATGCAGGTCTCGGAGGAATGGCCAGTGTCTTCAGTTTATTGGAAATTGCACGCACACATTATCAAACCAAAGGTATGTCCTACATGTTTAGCACAGGAATGCACACATTTCATACTGGATTGTGTGATGTAAACAATGTAGATTTTTAACATTTTGTCAGTTCATTTTTAAAAGACTTTTTGCACTGAGAAGCGTAACAGCAGTGAGCCTATGCTACTACTAACCCAGTTCATGTCTTTGCATTGTGTTTATATAAAGCTTTAAGCTTCATGCTAGAAGTTGTCTTACTAAAACATTAGATCACTGTGTTTCCTTCTTTGTCTAATACTGTTAATCCCCTCCCAGTTTAAACCTCCATATTTTCTTCTGTAATTTTGATGAACTCTGTCTGTGGCCCCTTCATTTTGGGAACTTGGTAGACCCAGAAAAGCGCAAGCGAAGCCCCACAGACAGTGCTGGCAGCCCAGGGAGTAAAGAGAGTCCTTCTGGCCATATGGAGACTGCCAGACCTCAGGGCCTTCTGAATGTTCCACACCTGCAGCTGCCGCACCACACAATGGGCAGAGGAGCCCGCCATTTTGATACCCGGAGTCTGAACGAGGAGAACTTTATTGCCTCGATTGGTGTGTACACCACTCCAGCCCCGGTTGCATGTGCACCGTGAGATCCCAAACCCCATACCCTAAAAGCTCATCAACCTTAATACCAGTATCCCACCCCCTCCTCCAACCGTCTCAAAGAAAGATCCCTTCACTTGTCCCAGACAGATTCTTACAGGTGTTATAATATTCCACACACTTTGACATGAAATACTGGTGATAATCACTGGAGTGGACTTTTTAAAAAGTCTATATTCTTGAGATCTTATACCAAATACTAAAGTTGTATTTGTGTTTGGTAATGATTTTCAAAAATGAAAAAAATAATAAAATGAAAAAATTCAGTATTTGGCCCTGGTTAAAATATTCCCCTTGTAGATATGAAGCAGCCTTGAAAAGTGTTTGGAATATTTCCCTGTGTTCCAGGCTGGACTGCGTGTGTTTGTCTCCCCTTCCTTAAGCATCTGTGCCCGTTTGCCTACTCTCTGGAGTTCTGTTGTCTTAGCACCTTGAATGCATGTCTTTGTTTTGGTCTTCCAATACCTAAATCTGCAGTAGTGGACGAGGGAAACCAGAGGTATGCGCATCAATAGTCAAATCTGCGCTCGTCTTTGCCTTTACTGCAGGTTTCTGCGAGGCGTGCTTTAGAAAATGGCAGCTCCCTTTGCTCTCAGCATGGAGGGTGGAAGCATCACTCCCCAGTAAACAGTCCCAGTAAAGAGACTAATTTCACTGCAGAAAGTGTTTTCTATTGGTTGCCAAAGAACCATCTGACTTAGAAAATCCTTAAGAATCTCTTTACCACTTAATTTTTTGAGAATTATTCTGGGTCTGTATACGGGGGACACTTTCAGTCAACCACCCTGACACCTCTCCTACCTGCACCCCTTCTTTTCCTGTTAGAAGTTGCACCTTCAATTCTACAGAATGCTGTGAGACTGTGAGCATCCCTGCTTCTGCAACTGCTCCATTTCACTTGCTGGCTAGTCGGCCTCTCAACCCCATCCCATGCTCTTTTCAGATCAGCCATCTCTCTCTCTCACCGTTGCTCTGGAGAGCCAGACAAATGCAATCGATGACATCTGTGGCCTGTGGTCAGAGCCAAAGCTCATTCTGACTTCACTGTGTGGCTCTCCAGGACTTTGGGCCGGTAGCTTTGGGTGTGTTGTAATGTTACCTTAGTAGCTGTTATAGGCAGTGGATCCAACTTGACAGCAAAATACTTTTTTCATTATGTCCAGATTAAATCACAGCTACATGCAAACATTACAAAACACCATCATTCAATAATGACAGAATCTCAGTGCTTATTTTGTTTTTGTTTTGATTTTAATGCTCATCCGCCATACATGCCTTTTCAACCAGCTCTCTGATTCTCTCTCTGTCTTTCTCTCCTTGCTTGCAATGCATCTTGGGTAGAATTGTGGAGCAAGCACCAGGATAAGCAAAAAGCTATGGAAAAACCACAGAGTAAGAGACTTTTCACACACCAAAAAAAAAAAAGTAAAAAGATTGGGGTGTTCAGCTGTTGACCTTTTTCTACCCCCTTCTCCCCACCTTTTCAAACTCACCAGTGTCTTTCTACAAGAAAATAAATAAATCAGAAGGAGTGCTCCTATTAATAATGTCAGAATGAATAAATATTGGCATAAGAGTCTTGATTTTTACATTGGATTGATTATGCACTACAAATAACGTGCATCAGGGTTGAGATACTCTGCACATGACACTGGATCTGTTGCAGTAGTGTTGGTTGGTATCCAGTAGTGGTATTAAAGTTTCTGTATTTGCTATTTGGCAACTAAGGTCAAATAACTTCACATAAGTGTAGTGCTGTGTGAAATGACACGCTTGTTTTTAGTTCTAAAATGTCATGTTGTGCTTAATCAAGACATCAGATGGCAGCCAGTTTTAGTATGTTTTGGTAAGTTCTTCCAGCAGGCATTAATACAGTATGCTAGTTTTACTATAATACAGTAATAATATAAGCTGGGATGTAGAACATACTGTAAAAGCCAACACATGCTGGAGTGTAGTATTGTAAAAAAAGTTGGGTTTTTTTAACCTTTTTTTTCCTTCCCTGCCTACAGTTTAGGGAAGTACATTATTCAATTCTGTGCAACATTTAAAATAAAATCACACGTTTACTGATGTGGACTGTCTTGGGGTCCTTGACATAAAAAATTGTGGGAATTTTTTTGTTATAGTCACTGGCTTAAGATGACATTTTGTTCCCAGTGTGTCCTCCCCCTTTGACACCATGCATCCAGATGAGCAGAAATGAATACCTGCCCTGTCCTGCTCTTTTAACTGCATTTTTTTTTTTCCAGTTTCAAGTGGCTTGCTGTAAATTTATGTATTTACAGCTAATATTCCACAGTTGCCAGCAGATTTTAAGGCTTTATTAAATGGTTTACAAAGGTATCATAAAAAACCTAAAAACAGTGAAATGTCAGGATCTACTCATCACCATGTCTGCACCTACTGAGGCGATAAACAAATAAGTACAAGAAAATGTCTCCTTTACCGTCCATCGTTTGTTTGCATGCCTAACTGCCTGTGTTTGTTTGTTTTTGGTGTAACTTGAGCCACCTTTGCTGCATTGACTGAGAATTAATGTCGCGCTCTTGCAGTTTTGTTTTCATTTGTAACATTTTCCCCAATTTTATGGCGCTTTCTGCTTGCCCCTTTTGTAACTTCTCTGTCTGGTCTGTAAAAACGTAATCTGTTACTACTCAGTGAAGCACCAGTATTATATACAGAAAGTTGTGTAATGAAGCAATTTTTCTTGCATCTTTAGATTAGATGTATTATAGTTACCCTGTATTTTTAGCTAGAGGCAGCTTAAAACTCTGAGTCTTAGATGTTCAAATCATTTTACAAACATGAATAAGGTAGTGTTTTACTGTATGCTTTGCTGTGTCACAAGTGTAATGCAGTGTTTAAATAGAGGCTTTGGCACTTTAGCGTCAGTGTTGCTGTGCTGTGGTGGCTTTGAGTGAGGCGACTATCAGTAAGGCAAGAAGATCGTGCCATTCATGCCAACATGCTTATTAATCATGTCTGTCCTGCAGGGTCTGAAGGAGCAAAGCAGCAGCGCCCCCAGGTGGCTGATGCAGAGGAGAAGAAGTCACAGATCAGTGCTGATAGTGGCCTCAGTGTCACATCTGGCTCTCAGGTTTGTTCATGGAGTGGTGTTGTGTGACAACTTGAAAAAAAATGTTAAAACTTTGGTTAATAGCTGGGTGAGCTGCATGTCTGTTTGTGTGATGCTAAATAAACTACTATCATAGTCAAACAAGGGCTGCAGGCTGCACACACAATAGGTGGGCCTGAAACTGATCATCAGTGTCCAGTTTATATTCATCCTTCAATCTATGGTGCTAGTTTTTGAATTTTAAAAACTGCTCATGGTGCAGCACATTTTTACCAGTGAATTCTGTCCTTTTTTTTTTGTCTTTGGGTTTATAGAAGAGCGACACAGAGTCTGTAACAAGCTCAGAGCCACCAGTCCTGACGAGAAGCACCAGCCAGGACTCGGAGGCCAGCACAGTGGTAGGGCACATCCAACTTAGACACTGTGCACTTTATTCCTATCTATTCCACACCTACACAGTACTTCACAATATTAATTGTAGATTCCAGGATGATATTTTTGGTCCAAACCATTTAAAGTATTTTTCCTTGTATTTAAATAAAACATGAAAATGTGGGTGGCATATTGTTAAAGCCAGTTTATACTTCTTCGTCGAATAGATGCTGAAGCTTACGCATAGTCACGTACCCTACACCGTAGCCCATGTCATTGCCTGACGCACACCTCTCCAAAAATCTAACTACACTTTTTGGCGACGCAGACCGCAAGAACCATGAGTGGTCAGCTTGGTAGCATTGCAATTCCTCTTATGCAGTTCAAGTTTGTCCTTCTGCCTGAACCGATTCAAGGGTCGTACAGTCCATCTCTGACACCTTCTCTTATTTTTGTTTTGGTAATTTCAGGAAAAGTAACTGCTGTTGAACATCGATCAGCTCCAACTCAAACATGATCCGCTTAGTTTAATTTGCTATTGTTTATAGTGGGCTGCACCAATGAAGAAGAAGAAACTCAACACAGTAGAACATAGAAACCCCATTGCGAACTAGCATTATGTCAGTGCAATTGCAGAGCGATGGAGACACCAACGCATAGGCTCACATCAGTTACAGCATAGATGCAAAAGTGGACTTCAGCCGTGTGTTGTTTACAAGTTGGACAAATCATTTATAGTTCCCCTTTGTTTTTGAAATGTGAGGTTGGTAAATGTACGTTATACATTTATTAATTTAGTTGACGCTTCTATCCAAAGCGACTTACAAAAACTATATATGTCAGAGGTCACACGACTCTGGAGTAACTAGGGGTCAAGTGTCTTGCTCAGGGACACATTGGTGGATGTGTCACTGTGGGGAATTGAAACCAGGTCTCTAACACCAAAAGCATGTGTCTTATTCATTGCGCCATCACCACCCATGTTTGTTATGTTTGGGTTATGGATTATTGCATATATCAGCATATGTATATACAGCTTTTAATGCTTTGGGTTTATTGGAAATAGCAAACAAACATTTTTCAAACCTGACCAAATTTGTCAGGCTGAATTTTGAGGAATTGTATAAGAAAAAAAATTCCACACACTGTCTATTACTTCTACTCACTTTATTGATGACGTCAGTCCTCAGACCATGTAGAGGTTTTAAATGGGCAAGGGGCAAAGAATTTCTAAAAAGAAATTATGCACAAGACATGACTGAATAGTGCAACTATTAAAAATGTGGAGTCTTGCGTTAAAATACTGTGGTGGATACACTATATACATATGTGTGATGCTGTCAGACTGTGTGGAATAAGATTATTTCAAACTGTTTTATCAAACTATTAATATGAATGCCAAAAGGTTCTTTTATACCAAACCTTCTGCATGTGAAGCACCACTCGTGTATTGTTCTTACACCTGGAATTTAAATTTTTCAGATAAGCAATAGCTCTGGAGAGACTCTCGGCGCTGACAGTGACCTGAGCAGCACAGCAGGAGACGGCCTTGGTGGGAGAACTGCTCTTCACTTAAATCAGTCCAGAGGGACTCTTTCTGACAGTGAGATTGAAACCAATCCAGCCACCAGCCAAGTGTTTGTATGTATCACTCTGAGTGAAATATGTATATGATACAGTTCTTACTTCTACTATGTCTTACTTTAGATAATAACTATCTTAAAATAAGACAATTTCATTACAAACTTACTCCATTTGAACGTGGCATGAATTACTTAAAAAACTCTGCCTTAAGTTGATTGGATTTCAGGATTCCCATCTATACCATGAAAACTGAGAGATTGCAGACTAGTTTTCCACTACTTAAAAACACCTGAAGGTTTAATGTGCTGGGAAATTGTTGTTGTGTTTTTCTTTTGCCAAAAATGAACTGGTGTGTGTGTGAGAATACTTTAAATTAGCAACATTTGTTTACATTTCTAAACACTGCTGTACATGTGGAAAAATCCCCTCTCACTCCAACTGTCCTCTCCTGGCCTACGACCATCAAGTTAGGCAGGAAGAGGTGTTGAAATCAGTTCTACGGCCCTTCTATGTAGGCATCTGTCTGTAGAGAATTCCCACTGAGGAGCAGACCAGGAGTCTCATAGACTAGCTGGAAGCATTGCTCGCCTGTGGTGACTTTGAGATCCCACAGTGATTAGTAATAGTTTGAACTGGGTAAACAACGTGTAATTTTGCTTTGTTGGATAGTTTGAGAATACATTTCTATCTTTAATAGTGTTATGATTTGTTAATTGCTGTGTAAAAATATTTAGTAGTGGTTAAGTTGTTACATTAGTAGGTTTGGACTTTTCTCCTGTTGTCAGACAAAACTTCCTTATTAAAAGAAGGGACTGGGACTCGTCAGCCTTTGTTCATTTGTCCTAACAGACAAGCCATTGAGTTGAGTAGTATTCTCAGAACCAGACTATCCTACGGATAATAGTATTCGACCTGGATAATCTACAGTATGCAACATAGGTCAAATGATGAAAATAGGACAAAAACGGATGCACCAATACTCAAAATACATGAAATAGAATTTTGGGTCATTGGTACTAGCTGTTGGATTACAAACATGATGTTGACCTGTTTCCACAGGGAAAGACCCACACTCTGAAACCAAGTGCAAAAGATCATGCACATACCATGGCAAAGGGTGCGCCTGCGCAGCATGTGGAGGACATCAGTATGAGGATTTACCTTTGTGAAGGCCTTCTGGGTATGTTCTGCTCTCTAGTTTGCTTCCTCTTATAGTTATGTCAAACAGCGGACATTCTGATGTTTCAAAAAACATTTCCTTCCACTGTTCCCAAAAAACACTTATAAATCTCAAATCACTCTGCTAAGTATGAGATTATTCTGCATTACTTGAACACTTTTGTTGGTTTTTTTTAAAGAAATTTTTTTGAGCCTAACAACTGGAAATATTAAAGGGTACTTACATTAATGTAAGGAAAGTGTTGGTGGATATTGTGACCTCACTCCAACTGGTGCAAACTCGTGCTTTGGTTTTCCTTTTAATGTAACCACGGTGAACTTTCACTAATCATGAAAAGACTTATTTTTAAGAGCAGGAAGCAGAAGTCAGACATGTGATTACAGTAATGTCAAATGTTTATTACGTAACAGTGAACTTAACATGTTAAAAGGTGAAAGGTTGTACACTGATGTTTGTTTTGTGAAGCAACTTTACATAATGTGATTGTCCAATTTTACATAGTGTTGAATTAGCACTACTGAGTGAAGTGGAAAGTTGCTGCTGTCTGAGAGGTTTGGCAACATGTGCATGCATGTGAAAACAGAATAAACGTTAAAGGAATGGAAAGAAAATAGAAAAAAATTTGAATACTAGATATTTATTTGCACTATTGTAAGTCATGACTGCAGCTTCTGCAAATTAATTAGTAGTGTGTGATTGTATATTTGCAAAACAAAATTGATTTAATTTAACCTAAGTTAATCTTTAAAGATGTAAAAACAATAAGGACTTAAAGTCAATGTTGTATTTAAACAGATCATAAACATACAGCATCTTCACCACAAACCACAGAATTACTGCTCATCTAATTGACTGTGCAAAACATTTATATTTTGAACAATGACATCCTGTGTATAAGTGCTGTTGGCTATAAATAAGTGAGTAAATGAACCTGGTATGTTTTGTTTGTCCTTGTTATGGTTCCTCTGGTGTGGTTCTCTGCTCGCTCTGCTCTTGTTGTACCATTAAACCTACTCACCTCTTCGCCTAACCCCCTCCTGCTCTCGCTGCTTCTCATTCCTCCTGCTGCTCCTCCTGGGAAATTCTTCCAGGCCGCGATAAGAGCTCCGTTTGGGATCAACTAGAGGATGCTGCCATGGAAACCTTTTCTCTAAGTAGGGCTAACATCTTGCTTTTTTCTTTTTCCTGTGTGGGTGTGTGTGTGTGTGGGAGGTTGGGGAGGAATGCATCCATTGTTCATACGGACTAGCTCTGTGTTTAATCTTTGATGTGATGTGGGTTTTTCCTGTCCGTTGGTGAGCTGGACATCTATGTGTTTTTTAACATGTGATGGGGTGGAAAATTTAAGCTATCCTGCAGAATTTGCCTCACAGGGATATCAAAGACAGGTTTGTGTGGAAGAGTGTGTGAGAGAGAGAGATGTTCGTTCACTGTCAACATTATTTTAATTTCTACCCACCAACATCTTTCACCCAGTTTTCTGACTAACTTTCATGTTGACCTAAAAGCTTAACATTTCATGGGTTTGCATACTAGATGAGTGCATGTTGCCTTCGAGTGCTGTCAGAAATGTAATAATGAGTTGAGCACACTCAAATGAGCCACCAGCTGGTTAACAAGATTGGGAAATATCAAGTTTTCCAATGAGTTACTTACATGTGATAGAGGTAGGGAAAATGAAATTGGCTCAGCCACTATTCTTCTTCTTTTGCATCTTGAGATGATTGATGATCAAGATGATTTGTGTTATTTCTTTTATGCTTAAAGTTGTGCATTTTTGGTTTCAATAACGTTGTCCTCCTCAGTCCGTATTAAATGTGGGGTAAATGATTCTGGAGGAATCCAATCCAAATTTCAAAAAACATGATATAGAGCAAACAATGACACAGCAAGTAATGTAACGTTAGCGAGGTTGTGTGTTATCAAGCTGTTGCTACAGTGCTGCAAAGCTAACATGCAGAGAGGACGAGACAGTTTCCCAGAGCCAGCGCACCAGCTCTAGACAGTGATACTCACAACTCTCCTGCTACTATAGCTAACATCACAACAACAGCATGTCTTGTAATCTGGAAAGTAAGCTGAATGTCCGTGGCCAATTGATGTAACGTTACCTGACACAGAAATCATGGCTGGAACAGTGTTGTGTGGCGGGGTGCAGGCCACTTTTTTTGTTTCCCATTTACAAAGCCAGGGTTGTGTACAAGATACTGTACTAGATTTTTTTTAGAGGAGATAATGGCTGAATTTGACAGAAAGACGCTTAATGAAGTAGAATCACTTACCCCACCTTTAACTTGTGGTTCCAGGAAGGTTGAAAAGACCAGCACTTAAAACAGAATCAGACACCTCTATACATATAAAATTTGCTGATTAAAAAAATTGTGCAAAACAACAAAAGTTAAGGTTTTGTTGGAGCTGTTAGTTGTCAGGGTTGTGTGTAATTGTACTTACTGTTGTTCTCACACATGACTATAAACTGCTTGTTCATGCTCAAAGCTACAGTAAAATGTTACAATATCAATACCTCAATACTTGCCGAAACCTTGTTGTAACTGTTGTCAGTTATAACAAGCTGTTGAAAGCTGTAGAAAGCAACGTGGAAATGCAAACAGTAGTTGGATATAATTTGTATTGGAGAATCTGCTCATAAATAGAAATAGAGTTATTTTGGTGATAATGTGTCTGAGAGGATTTAATTTGGCTGGTATGAAGGAATGTGTGCTTTGGTTTGGGTTGTGTTTGAATGGATCAGCTGTGTTGTTGATGAAACTGTCAACCTTTGCACATTTTAGTAGCTACATGTGTACTCTCTCCTTGTTTTCAGGTAAAGAGCGCTCCACACTGTGGGACCAGATGCAGTTCTGGGAGGACGCCTACTTAGATGCTGTGATGTTAGAGCGTGAGGGCATGGGTATGGACCAGGGACCCCAGGAGATGATTGAAAGGTTCAGTATGGCTGACGTTACTCATACTGTCGGATTTCTTTTTTATTTTTTTATTTTTTTGCCATGTAGCAACAGATTTCTTTTTTTTACTAGATGCAATAACTTTGTAATTCTGGTCCTGGACTATAAATACTTGCTTTTCTGTGTGTGTTTTTTATTATCAACACAGATACTTGTCGCTAGGAGAACACGACCGCAAGCGTCTGGAGGATGATGAAGACAGACTTCTGGCCACCCTGCTGCACAATATGATTGCATATATGCTAATGTTAAAAGTACGGAGGCCTGTTTGTTATTTTAATTATAGGACAACATAATTGTTTGATGATCTATGCCGAGTTTGAGTTTTTCTTTAACCTCCAGATATCTCAACTTTTGTTCCTTGTGGATGTGTTTGTCTGTTTAGTTGAACAAAAATGACATCAGAAAGAAAGTGAGGCGTTTGATGGGGAAGTCCCACATTGGCCTCTCATACAGCCAAGAGATCAACGAGATACTGGACAAACTGCCCCAAATGGTGAAAATCTCTGTTTTTAATTAATTTAGCTCAATTTCTATTCATCCTTTTGTAATTATTTGTACTGACTTGTATTTTTTTAGAACGGCCGTGAGCTGCCCATCAGGCCCAGCGGAAGCCGCCACATCAAGAAGCAAACATTTGTTGTACATGCTGGCACTGATACCACAGGAGACATCTTTTTCATGGAGGTACACAAAGTCTTGACTATGTGTAATTCCTGATACTACAAATTGAGCTCATGGAAGCAGTATAAGTCAAGTTATCTCAAAATATCTGTAACTTTCCTCAGTGCTCACACAGTAGTACAGTAGAGATCATATTGTTATTTATTTTATAATGTGAATCTTGAATCTTTGTTTCAGGTTTGCGATGACTGTATAGTCCTGCGCAGCAACATCGGCACAGTTTACGAGCGTTGGTGGTACGAGAAGCTCATCAACATGACCTACTGCCCCAAGACCAAGGTGCTGTGTCTCTGGAGACGCAACGGCCAAGAGACGCAGCTCAATAAGTTTTATACCAAAAAGGTCAGAAGCTGCATCTCTCTACATCCTGTACTTTTATTCACTTGAGGAGAACATTGGTTAGAAATTCAAACAACTTCTCTCTTTGCATTTTAGTGTCGGGAACTCTACTACTGTGTTAAAGACAGTATGGAAAGAGCTGCAGCAAGACAGCAAAGTATTAAACCAGGTATGGAGTGAG
Organism: Micropterus salmoides; assembly: GCF_014851395.1. Classification (NCBI taxonomy): domain Eukaryota; kingdom Metazoa; phylum Chordata; class Actinopteri; order Centrarchiformes; family Centrarchidae; genus Micropterus; species Micropterus salmoides. Next base: position 9,092,543 of record NW_024044348.1, on the reverse strand, counting down.
TGAGTTTGGTTGTTGCCTAATTTTGCTCTTTTTTCTTTCTTTCTGGCTTTCTCAAAAATGGCTGTCCAGTCTGCCCTCTCAACATTTATAACCAACTAGTCTTTATCAGTCTTATCAGGGATGCCGTAGCTTCTGCTGAGAATTTTGATTGTTGATTTAGGGGAGCAACAGTATTCAATTCAATTTCAATTCAATTTTATTTATATAGCGCCAAATCACAACAACAGTTGAAAAGAGCAGGTCTAGACCATACTCTATGATGCTATTTACAGAAGCCCAACAGTTCCCACCAAGAGCAGCACTAGGCGACAGAGACAAGGAAAAACTTCCTTTTAAGAGGCAGAAACCTCGAGCAGAACCATGGCTCAGGGTGGGCGGCCATCTGCCTCGACCGGTTGGGGGTGAAGGGGAGAGGGAGAGAGAGAGAGCCTTGTTTTCTCAAATATTTTTGCTACGGCAGGGTCAAGACAGGCCATTTTCTTTGAAAACAGGAAACATTAAATTGTTAATTGATCAATAACAAAACATTGTTATTACAAAAGACCAGAAGACAAATTTAATGTGAATAAAACAAGACCTAATTTAAGTTTAATTAGATGCATATCGACCCAGACGTACCCTAATAAACAGTTTGGGAAGAATACAAGCACCATTACACCCCTGTTGTTCAGTGTTGTGATTTTATTTTCTGTTAAAGTCTTATTTTGGAGTCAGTTTAAGACAACGAAAGAAAGAAGACGTTTCTGCCCCACGTCCCAACAGTGTGCACCATTTTTTTTATTTTTTTTTTCCCCTTCAGGTCCAGAGCTGGGTGGAGAGTTCCCTGTCCAGGACATGAAAACTGGTGAAGGTGGACTGCTGCAGGTTACACTGGAAGGGATCAACCTTAAATTCATGCACAGCCAGGTAAGAGGCCAGTACCACAGCAGAGACTGCTTCTCATCTCACACAAGGGCATGAAAATAATAATAATCACTCATGATGAAGCGTTCATCCCGTACTTCTGTCCGCATTTCTGCTCATCTCTCCTGTTTGCCTCATTTCCTTTCATCTAGTGACGTCTTCCTCTATTGTCATTAAAAATAAATCTTAGCCAAAATGTTGGTGGTGACTTACAACATGTTTGATTAGCATTTACTCACGCCTGATTGTTTCCCTTTAGAGGAAGAATTTCTGTTTTTGCCTTTGCTTTTTTTTTTGCTTTTTTCTATTTGTTTGTGTGTTCATATGCATGCATTTCCCAAAATATTAACACATCCTTCCACACAAGTATTTATTTTATTTTTTATTTTTTCATCCATGGTGCTCAAACCTCATTGTTCATTTACTGTGTGGGAGGAGAAGTGTTAATGCGTGTGTTGCGCATCAGTGATAAGACGGATGACCTTGAGCAAAGACTTTTCATTAATAATTGGCTATTTAATAGCAACTTTCACATTTAAGTTTGGACCCTTGAACATCGTCATGTGTTGTCTTCACATCTGCGTAGGTAGTCACAGTCGGGGTTTGTATTTTTCTTCAGGTTCATTAGAATGTCAAGCTGTGATTGAACAATGTGCTGTAGAATAGTCTGTGAAGTGAAAAGATCCAGAAACCCATTGCAGCTAGCAGATGCTTTGTACATTTTGAGCATCTTAAAATCAACAAAAAGAATATGTGAGGTGTTACTAAAGTGTAAAAAAAAGACTGAACAGCAATATTCCTCATGAGACATCCAGCATCTTTAAACTGATTTCTCAACAGCAAAAGTAATTTGAAGAGTCAGTTAACCAAAATGACACTTCAGCTCTAGTTGTATCTAGCCTTGCACAAAGTTTTGGTTGAATGCAGTCCAGGATTTGAGATATTTGTCTCTGATACAATGGAGGTGAATGGAGTCTCATTTGTGGTGTTCACCAAACTTAATTTCAGGTATTTAACAGCAAATATATCCTGCTTACTCTGGATAGACCTCACTGCGGAGAGTTTTCATTGGAAATCCTTTCCACCAAACAAATACTTCCAACTGAAATTAAATGCTTATTTTTCTGCTACAGCATACACATCTGCTCTGTAAATGTGTGTAGCACTACTATGCTGTCCTTTGAGAGAAAATCAGTAACCAAATGTGAGAAATGTGTACTTTTTTTACATTTACTGTTTCAGTCTTTTAGCTCATTGTTTTGATTTTGTGGCCCACAATTTTTACTGTTTTGGTTCACTCTCAGTGCTCTCGTAGCGTTGTTTTAGGCCACAGCATGCAGCTCTCTTCAGTGAAAAAGCTCCAAATCCACTGTACACTACCTGTCCACCTCCAAATGGCAGAACATATAGTGAACATATAGGAGCATTTAGCAGCTTAAGAGACAGATATTTCCCTCAGGAGTTGGTTGAGAGTGCAACGAGCTAAAAGGAGGATGAATGTTGGACTGCCATTTATCTCATCGACAGAAAGTCCAAATTAATGCTAATGTTAAGAATTGTGTCTGCTGGATGTGTAAATAAGCAACTATTAATTACTACTTAACTACTAAAAGGTGATTGTGTGTTGTGTTTATAGCTTGTTTCTGCAGTCAGTGCAGGTTTAAACATATTTTCGTTGCTGTGAGCATCACAAAATATTCCATTAATCTCCATTATAAAATGAAAACTTTCTGCTTGCCCAGATATAATGTATTTTTATAATTTGGGTGAACCGACCCTTTTACTTGGATGTTGTTATGATTATTGCCTGCTTTTCCTTGCTGCTTCTGCTTTTTTCTGCCTCAGGCTCTTTCAAGTAGAATGTTTGCTCTTTGTATTGCAAGGGGTAGGGTGCCACATTTTTCATTTCCATTCAAGCTGAAAACAATTAACCTAAGAGATAAGCTTCTCAAAGATTCCCAATGTAGAGCACCGCATTTCTAGAATGAACGATTTTCACTGGCATTTCTGGTACACTTAGTTTGGGAGTATTTGCAGGTCAGCTGAAATGTCCTCACAAATAGTTTCACATTTTTGGAGTAAAACAGTTTAACCAAACCCTCAGCAGGAGCTTTATTCAGCACTGGATGCCACTCGTAAGACTTTATTAAATTTATAGTATTATAGAGAGTGAGCACTGGGTTGGGTCCTGGGCAGCTCGGCAGTGAGATGGTGTCAGAGGTGACATCCTACATCATAGAGGGATTTACTGTCCATCAGTGACTGCCCTTATTTATCTGTTCTGCTGTGTAAGCAAGTAGTGTTGGTGCCAGCCCTTGTTGCTGGAGGAGGAGGCATGGAGGGCTCTGGGGGACTGAGATGATTTAAGTCCAGGAATACAAAGGTGAATCCAGCTCTCAATACCTTAGTCAAACCTCTAGTCCTCTTTTTTTATTTCTCTCTCTCTCCTATTTTTTTTAGTTTTTGGGCTGATTCCTCTTGTGAAGGGTTTTTCAGATTGGCTCTGTTAACTTCTTAGCTAGATTCTTGATTTGAATCCGTACGAGGCTCCTGTGGATAGCGCCCTCTCGGAGTGTCGTTGAGTGCTTGTGCTCTTCTGTCCGATAATAATCCAAACCATTTCTCTCCCATGCTCTCTCCCCCTGCAAGGAGCGGAAGGTACACAACCTCTGCTGTGTTTGCTTATTAGCAGTTACATCTTATTGGGTTCCTTTTGTTTTCTCTATCTTTTCTTTTAACTGTTGTAGCTGTATGGCAAATCTAGTTGTGTCCTTGTCTACATTTTATATGGAACTTCCATGTATGCATCATATGGGCCAGAATGCATCACTGAGCATAAAAATAAATGTTTTTTTAAACTACCTTTGCTGGTTACATCCAAATAACTATAAATGTTCCAGTTCTGATATACTTCATTGATGAAACAAGTCATGTGGAATTAGTTTTGAGCAGACTAAATGCATTTCTTCTCATTTAACCGTCGCCCATGTATGCGTTTGATCATGGAAACTTCTCATAGTGTGTTTTTCTTTTCTTTCGTTAGCTGTTAAAAGCTTGCATTCCGTGTGTAGTTGTTTTTATTTTTTTATCTTTCATACTGAATAAAACAAGTTTAACCTGGTTAATTTTTAAATATGAAGTGTTTACTTTTCATCCAGTGTTGTTGAGTTAATAATGTTGTGTCTTGTTTTGTTTGTTTTTTTGTTTGTTTTTAGGTTTTCATAGAGCTGAGTCACATTAAAAAGTGCAATACAGTGAAGGGAGTCTTTGTCCTGGAGGAATTTGGTAATTACACCATCTATTGATTCTAGGCCTGTACTTGGCACGGCAGTAACTCAGCTTCATGGCAAATATATTGACGAGAGCTAATAAGGTTTCACTAAATTGGATACTCGCTCTCCTCAAGGAACACTGAGACACTGATGCCTGTAGGTGATTAAGTGAGTGATGAATTCTTCAGAGCATGTGGTTTTCTTACAGTCACATGGCACCACTGACGTTTAGAGCAAGTGACGTTTCATTTAGTTGACAAAGAGGGACAGAGAGCTGGTGAGAGAAATAAGTCAGTGTAACAACAGGAGTATGAGTCCAGCTGCCTTTTGTGCACAAATGAAAACGTTCCAACATAAGAATCGATGTCACTTCTTGTGGTAGGGGTCGATGCATAACTTATTGTAAATTACTTTTAAAATTTAAAACATGAGGATTGGATCACATCTACAAGTCGCCATTTTAGGGAAAACAAAATAGATTCTTATAGGAAATTGTTTAGCCATTTTAAAATATGAAACATCTTCAGTAGGATAAAGATATAGAATGCAACTGGCTTTAACCTTTAAGAGCATTGGATAATAAATATATTTTTAAATGTTTTCCTGCGTAATCCGTAAAAGATTTAGTCTGAAATTAGTAGCAAGTATCAGACACAACAAGACTCGACTCGTAAATGAATAATATTGGGCAACAGTTACAAATGTTTCACCTAGATGTGCGGTTACTTGTTAGGTATCCTAGAAAATTAAAATCATTAATTGAACTTAAGCAAAGCATAAGAAGTAGTTTTAGCTCTTACACTTCTCCATTGCTCTGATAGAATCAGAAAAACACATTGTTTAGACATTTATCGAATAGCTTAATTTAAAAAAAACAGCCTAATGGAGAGAATAAAGCAAAGAGGTTTGTGTTATAGTTCAGGCTGCTTCCATGTTTTAGACAGTAGTGAGCAGGAGTGTGAAGGGTCAGTGCACCGTTTACATTTCTAGGAAGAAGTCACAAAATACGACTTCCAGTATCACACTGCAGTATGTGATGGTCAGAGGTTGAAGTTGAGTACCAGGCTGGGTTACTGTCGTGTCTCTGTGCTGCTTTTTGTAATGTTGCCCTCATCTTTGCCACTATGAAAACCTTCATTCTCCAGCAGGTAAAGTGTTGTCACCTTTCTCCTTTCTTATTTAAACTAATTGCGTGCAGAATATATTTCCTCACTCGATCGTTGATTAATTTATCCTTTCTTGTACCATGAGTACTGCTTCCTTCATCACTCGCTTTTCATTCCACCCCAGACCCCATCTCTCATATGGCCTTGATTCCCTGACAGTCTGCCTCTGTATCTCATCAAGTGGAGATCTTCGGTGGGACTGTTGTTTTGGGTGGGCGGGTGGGTGGGGCTAACATTTCCCTGTCCCTTCATTTGTCCAGATCTCAGCCTCCTCATCACTGCTATGGGTTTACAGTTACTAATGAAAAGTCAATCTGTTCGTCCGGGGTCAAAGGATTTTGGCCTCTCGTAGCTGCTTTTCTGTGATGTCTTTCAACTTTGAGTTCACTGGGGTGGAGGGGACGTGTTCCTTTTCTTTTTTCTTTTCCATATTAACTTTTCAACCTTTGCAGCCTCTTGTTATAAGATGTATGTTTTTATTTGTACCTTTTGTGGGCCATGAACATCTCACCAACAGTCCTAAGCTCAGATTTATTTAACAGTTTAACCTTTAGCTATTTGCATGGGCCTTTTGATTGATTGTTACTCAGCTGAAAGACTGAATCTGATCATTTAATTAGTATTCAGCATAACCAGGATTTAATTTACCTGAAACTAAAGCAGATGAGCCACTCTTGCCCTTGTCACCCTCTCTGTCTCAAGTTCAATGTACTTCTGACTGTTGAAGTGGACTCTTCTTGGCCCACATACCATTTTACACCTTGTTGAAAGTCCAACCCCCAAAGCTCTCAAACATTGAAGTTCCTGCTGCCTTTGAATTCTTTGTTTTGTCTCTTGCACCGGCATAGTTCCTGAAACTAAAGAAGTGGTGATCCACAAGTACAAGACACCCATGGTGAGTTCTCACTTCTTCTGTCAGAGTCAATACTTGTTTTTTTCTTTTATCAGTGAAGGTAGTGTAGAAGTCACAAGGTGTGCACAGCAGAAATGTCTCACACAATTTGACATTTGTATCTGTAAACATGACAGACATTACTGTGGAGGTGCACTCCGATTTTAATCCAACGGCTTATCAGACGCCAAAACACTTCAGTGGTTTGGAATACTATGAGACAAGATATACAACTCAAGTTATCCCGGTGACAATCATTTTACCCCGTCTCGACAATCACAATGTAAATAGCAGAATCACTCGGGTTAAAAAGCAATCCACCAAGATTGTGCGCTTGCATGTATTTAATTTTCCAACGCTGTGCTTTGTTGGACGATGTCGCACTGCCTTGCAAATGTTGAGATGATTTTAAACTGGAACTGCGCTTGAGCTTGGAGCTTATTCTGAATGAGACAATGAAGAAGCTTTAGCAGCTGTAAGACTGGATAGTTTGGTACCAAATAATCATGAAATGTAACTGTCATCTTGTTGAGGAAACTGACCACTGAGGGGAATTTCACAACAACTCTGTTCACACTTCAAAATATCCACACACAGTAATATTCTGTTGAGTACCAACTAGTGTTGATAGGTTACATTACAAAGAAACAATGCACGGGTCAGTCAGAACATAGGATCTGTGTGCTCTTCATGCTGTCTACTTAGGGGCGCTGTGGAGTTTTATTTACATTGAATGTTACCAAAACACACTGTATCCCATAAAATATTTGCAGAGTCAATTTATAAGAAATTTAAATGTGCATTTTTAAATTGCTCCACTTCTCAGTGTTTTACTGCCACCAACTATCGATCAGCAGAACATCAGGAAACTGGGAGCAGGAATGTGCCAGACACACTAACATATCACTTATAGGAACATTGCTCCATAGTGTTATCAATGGTCAGAAGCTCCACATGGTTCCTTTTTAAATGCTCAAGTATGCAACAGTCCATATTTCTACAGGATTTAGACTGAGGGGAGCCTCTTGTCTAGCTCTGCTCCTTGTGTATTTTTTTTGCTATACACAGATGTAACCTCCTGGGTCATTATCTTACTCATGGCTAATTCTTCCTTCTGCAGGCACATCAGATCTGTTATTCGGTCCTCTGCCTTTTCTCCTACGTGGCAGCAGTGAAAGGGAAGGAGGCAGAAGGAAAACCCAAGATTCTGTCACCGAGACCCCTTCCTAGCTAGTCCTACCCCCCCTCCCCCGCCTCTGTACTTGAAATGGCATCTCAGCTCTAAAAACCAGACTTCTGACAATCCCTAACTTTACTCTAAGCACACAATTTCTGCCCCCCTCCCTCCTGTATATACAAGCCTAAGACCCTGCTGTGTACACGTGTTTGGTCCGTGATGTTGTGTAAATACTTCCAACCCCTCATCGCTGTTGTCCTGATGATCATACCATCTAGCTAAATGTTTGCCTGCTCCTTAACATGGGAGGACAGACTCCCCTCGAGCTCTTCCCCTCAGTGTGAGAGTCTTCTATTGTTCCAGCTGCCAAGTCCCAACTGTTTGTACCGATAGGAGATGTGAGGGATAGCCCCGAGGCACAGAGTGCATGCAGGTCCCGTGCACAGCCTTGACATTCACTACAGATTATATCCCCCCCCAACCCCTTCTACCTGTCTCCATAAGACCTGTGTGAGTTATTCTGTGATATGTTGTTGCTGTAAAGTTCCAGTCTGTCCAAGTTTTAACTGGTGAGACATCCAGAGTGCAGAACGTCCCATACTGAAAATACTACTGTACATTGCACCTGAGCACCGCATGTAAACACTTCTTAAAAGTGTTTGAACCCTAAAATAATGTGAGTGTTCTCAGATGTGTTCTCCTATGTCAGCCCCCCAGGCTGAATTACTGTTCTAGTTCTACTGTAAAATTTATCGTCTGTGGTCTGCTGTTATCAATTGCATGTTACTATGAGGATGAAAAATAAATATTATATATTTCTATATATATTTTTTAATATATATATATACATATATTGACTGTACATTTCTCTGGAAAAAAAGATGTTACAAATTGTTGGTTTGCTAGATGTGCAATACTTAAATAAGTAGTTAGCCATTGCCAGAGCCAGGTTTTCTTAAGTTAACTGGTGTTCACAGGGTGAAGAATGTGAGAGAGAACTTTTTTTTTATAGTACATATTGATTGAAGTGAATGATGACTTCAGTTTTCCATGACTGTGTGTTTTTTTTTTTTTTTTTTTTGTAAATCCACTCCGAATCACATGGCAAAAAAACAGCAGCTGTATTGTTCTCTATGGGTGCAAACTTTGGACCATTTTGCACTCAGTCCGAATCCCCAGTCAGTGATGTCATAGCAGGTGGTTAAAAACAGCAGCAGCAGGTGGAGGCAGGTGCTGCAGTAAACCTCAATGTCATCTTGTCACAGCTTTTCAGTGTTGCAGAGACTTTTTTCCATTAGAATTCAGCCACTACAAGCCATGTTAAATGTGTCTTATAGTCTTAATTGTTTGCGATACTGTTGGTACACGTTATTTTTCAATTTGTCATAATAAGTATGTGCTGTTAGTGTGTCGAAATAGAATGACATGGAAACCAAACCCACCTGGCGAAAACCGTGCGTTACATTATAGCGAGTAATGTGTGAGTGCAGAAGCGCTGTTGTTGATGCTGTTACTTAGTCCTTAAAACCACCAGCAATTTTTTTTAAATTCCATGTAAAGGATCTCATTTAGTGACCTGTCATCAGCTGTACGTTTGTTGACCTGTAGCTGGAATTCTTTTTTTTATTTTTTTTATTTTTTTTTATTGCCACATTCAAATATTGTCAGGTAAAGTCAGGAGTTCTGGGATACTGGAAATTTCCCACAGCTCTGGCATGTCAACAAACTAGTGGCAAAATGGCTGCAAAGCCTCCATCTCTGGCAATTAAGTCAATTCAACGAGTTTAAAAACTAGCTATAAATGGTTTGTAGCTGTTTGCTCATGAATGAACCACTTCAAATAGTTAATACGACAAAAGAAACTAAGTTAGGCAGTTGGTGACATGACTACAAAGATAGCGGTAAAAGAATAATACACGAATACGAACACCACATTCTCCCATTCTGCCGATATTGCTTGAATAAGTTATATGTTCTGTTTGTTGTATAGTCTTTAAAACAGGTTAGCAATTTCTTTTACAGTTTCCAGGTACAAGAGAAGAAGAGTAAGTTACAATGTCTGACACTAGTGCCATTTCGGTTATGCAGTTTACCCCACACCTGCTTTTACATCACAGATGAGGTTGTGACAAAAGTACAAAAGCTTCAAACTCACAGCAGCATTTTTCCGTCTTGTGATTGATCCGACCCGTGTGTTGAAGCTGGCGTCATCTGCTCCTCGAGGAGATCGAGTCTTAATGTTGTTTCTGTTCTGTGACAGTAAAGAAGGGTTGAATCTGGTCCCATCGCTGGCCCATTAACTTTCACAGTGAGTGTGTGGGTTTGTGTGTGCACGTGCGTTCATGTGGTGAACAGTTTCTCCAGATCAGCAATATATATCAGTACAGCTATATCACTGGAAGATGTTTTTTTGATTCTGACATGCTTGTATTTTCAGTAATTAAACTGTGCTAATGAAAATGATTAGTAGGACATTCAGAAAACGCTGTTCCATTAATGAATGACACCCCCACATGTCTGTAAATAAAACAGAACTCGATCTGAAGCATCTCCAAAATTGGTTTGGGACAGCTCTTTCTGCTTAAATTAAAAAGAACTTTTGTTGGATTGTTACAACTCATCTCTGTCATTGTACTAGCCAGCTGCTGTAATGAGAGGAATAAATGAAATGAGATGCCAGGTGTAAGTATTCCAGTATTTGAAAAAAAGTATTTATAGAATATGTACAGCTTTGGCAATATAATAAAGTTGTCACCAAGATAAGAAATGTAGAGCTTTGGAGATTTATTTTAGCAAGTGTGACATTTCAGTGAAACTTGTTTTTGCAAAATGCAAGTTTGCTTAATAGTATGAGTCCATATTGAACAGCAGCACAACCACTAAAGTATTAAGACTGGAGGAAGGAGGGGGGGAAACATTGTGGACATTATTGATACCTGAAACTTCTGCTCATCTCCCAATGCAGTGGGGGTGACATAAATGAATCTTTGTTGAATGTATGGTGCTCAAAATATTGCAAAATTGCAAAAAACAACATTGTTACTGTCAGTTGTTTTTCTTTGCTAGAAAGTAGTTACATAGTGAGATCTGTGGTTTGTTTTCAGTCCTTTGTGCACCACATACAAAAGTCTGTCCACAGTGGTCATATCCAGGCACTAGCAGGAGTTTCAAAAATGTCCTGTTGCTGTCCTCCATGTATCTCCAAAACCTTTTATTAGCTAAGATAAACAGGCCAGTTTTCAGATTTGTGACAACACATGTCAGATAATCACATGTGACAGCGACGGTACACTGTATCTCAAAAGCTCAGCAGATAGAAACCAAAACTTTGTTTGGCCAGATGCTTACAAGGGTTAAGCAGAAGCGTAAGTCTTTGCAATGGTAAATTTAAAGAGTCGGATCCTCCATTTTACACTTTCTATCACACTGCCACTTCAAGTACAGCTACTGCACCGCAATTCTGAATTCAGACTTCAAGTCTACAGAGTGAAGGGAAAGTCAAGGACATCACATCCTTTTCGTAGGCACAGGATTATACAGTATTCTAAAACAGTTTACATCTAGGCTGTTTCTGAGAGCGCTCCCTCGTTCCCTACTCCCTATATACAGCAAAAGCAGGGATCATACAAAGTCTTGAAACTTTTGAAAATGCAATGCAATCAATATTAACGGTTATGTCCTCAAAGTTAAGTTGACTCCATGAAAAATCCTTGATTTTCAACATAATCTGGTGTTTCAAATACACAATCACAGGATTTTTCTGACCTGAAAATGTCGCCCACATGAATTGGTCGCGCTAGCTTCTCTGTCCTCTCTTCTGCATGTTTAACGGAGGGCAGGGCTCAGCACACACAATATTGACACCTGCTTTGTCAGCAGTTGTTTCTACGACCTCAGCTCGCTTGTTAAGATAATAGTGAATTGTTTGGAACAATCTAAAACAAAAGCTGCCTTTAACTGTTTAGCTTAGCTTGCCACGGATCTTAAAATGTATTAAATTCTGGTACACGTAGCTGCTGGCTGAGACAAACTTGCCCTCCTATCTCTGCCAGCAGTGCCTGCAAGCAGTGAATCTCAGCAGCAGAGGGAGGAGGACAGAGGACTGGAGCAATAATTAATACTGACTGATGTCCAAATTCTTCAATATTTCTGAACATCACTCAGTATTTAGAGGTCACAGTGGGATCACTCACAAAAATGTGAAGGATTACTTAAGGACATCGCGCTTCGTTTTACTTCATAGGTCAGCATATTTTCACATATATAATTTCCTTCCTAATGTCTGAATGTGAAAAACTACTTCACATATTTATTTCGAATAAATATCTTTATGATAGCTGTCTAAAATTATGTGAAAATGAAATTTTCAATCAAACATCATGACATTTTCTTGGGGGAGGACCACAACCACATACGCTGCACGCTGGCTATGCTCCTGCATTTTTGTCACACAAATCACATGCCTGTTTGTTGTCTTATATAATTATATAAATATAAAAATTGGCTTCTGAGATAAGCCACATTGATTCATAGCTAGGTAAGGATTCCTTACTCTGGAAATTAGCAAGCATTAAATAACAGTGATCAAAACATATAGTCAAAGTTAATATAAACGGCTGGTGAAATAAAGTGACAATACAGTGATTGCTGTGGGTATAAGGGAATTCTGTAAACGTAATTTTTCACAATTGCATTTAAAGTAACAATTAGAGATGCACCTATTGAAGTTTTGTTGTTGTTGTTGAATTATATTTGTACAAAAAAGCTCTGTTCAGTAGCCTAACCAGACTTAAAAAAACAATCAGAATTGGCCAATAAAATTTTAATCAGTGAATCTCTACTAATAATTCAGATGTGATGTTAAAGGAAAAAAAATCTGGGTTTAGGTACCTCGCAAGTGCTTGAATTTTACTGTTAAAGTTTACTGTCTATCTACTGTCAGGGGCAATAAATAGTAATGTCTGATGAGTTATCATCAAACAAAATGGCGGGGTACATTTTGTGCATTTTATAGTAAAGAGGGAGTGATTTCAGAAAAAGCCAAGGTGAGTTGAGCCAAATATTTAACCTGAGAACCAGGAATGATAAATTAGCTCAGAAAACTTACAAAGTTACAATTACACAAAATCGTATTCATAATGTGGAGTACCCAGGACAATGTATAAAAACTCTTACATTTAAGCTCATAAAAACTTGTAATAATAGTCACCATGACTAATCCAAAAGCACCTTTACATTTGAAAGCAAGGTGTTTTTCTTAATCTTTGCATTGTAGCGTTGCACTATGTTACATGTTTGAAAAGTTGCTGTCAACAAATTGTTTCATTTGTGGTTTAGTGCTTTTCTACTTCAGAGTCAGAGATTTAACTCTTGACCTGTGGTCAGATAATGAAATAGCCTTGCACTTTGCCTTCTATCATCTCACCATTTTAAGAGCAACATGTAGCTCAACTCGTAATTTCAAGCCACCCAACATCATTTAAGTTCTCTGCAAAAGCTGAAAAGCTACGCATTTAAATTTGGCTGTGTTTCAGGAGCTCATACGTCAACGTGGACTGAGTTGCGGAGTATCCGCAGGCGAGACATGACTTCGTCCCAGTCCAGGTAGGCGCCCTCCAGGTGTCGCAGCCTGTCTGGCCTGCTAATGTAGCTCCTCCGCCCGTGCAGCAGACGCCAGTTATCGAAGGTCACTAGGTCGCCTGAAATACAACAACACCCAAAGATCAGAAACAAGGGTTTGGGGAATATTTCATTTGATCCTACATTTCTCTCAGTAAGGAATTTAATTTTGTCATTGGCCCTGCCTCTTTCACAGAGAGGTCAGAGGTCAGGGTCAGCTGCAGAACAGTTGTTATGGATCAAAGGCCTCATGCTTTAAATAAAACGGTTTGTTTTAGATTCCTGTCACAGTTTCCATTCTAGCATGGCACAAATGTAATTCACAATGATACATGGGAGATTAAACAGCAGCAATTCTTTTCCTTTTGGAAAAATGGGTCCTTGATCTCAGACATAAGTAGAAGCAGCCTTCTCATTTATATCAAGCAACTGTCAGTGTGGCCAACTGAAACGACAACTGTCTCTGACAGATTTTAATAGCTGTAGCTAGCAAGGTAATTAAGTTAACGTTGGCACCATGAGTTGGTTGACTTTTTAATGTTTCCGGCTGACTTGTTTTAAAATGACAACCTTGTAAAAGGCTGAAATATGAATTTGGTGGCCACATGCATGATATCATGCTCAAAGAGTGAAGTTAAAGCTGCGTGTTTCAAGCATCTATTGTTGGCTGGAGTGTAAAACAGGAGGGGCTCCTACACAGTCACTGTTATTTGTGAGCAGAGCTTTTTTTCCCTAATGTAACCTGTAACCGCAGAAAATAATTTAATTAAATGCTTCTTGGCCTTGGAAGTAACAATCTGTTACTACTGTAGGTAGTAAGCTAGTTTGCCAGACAGGCTAACTTTTGCATCTTACATTAAAGCAGATAGACAGAGTTTTTAAAATAAATTCCTTTTATTTTTATGCTTGCGTTTTGATGTTTTGTAAGATAAAGAGACGACACCCCTGCAAACCCTTTGAGTGTGGTTTTTCGGAAAAAACAGGTTCAAACACTCGTGGTTGGCTGACACCTACAAACAGGTTTGTTCGAAGCATACTGAACCCTTTAAACAATCTGAAGGACGTGTCATCAGGATGGATGCTTTCCAACATGGAGGCTTGAACCCTGGATGCTGCTGTTGAAACGCCATCTCCTTACTAATGGCACCATCCTGCTACACTCTGATGTCCGTAATGTCTCGTACAATAGCATTACTCCATCTCTGTCATTTCATGCTGCGGACTCCTTGCAGAGCGGTGATTATTTAGAGAGGGTTACACCAGACTTGGGTAATTTGATTTGGTCTAAAGTGACAGAGAGGACAATGGACTCTCTGATGTCATTGTGACCTTGATGACAACAAAGATGTTGTCGTTCATCACTGTACAAGTTCATGTTCCATTTACTGGAAGCCTGAGTATCCTGCAGAGTGGATCCTTTTCTTTTAAAGCATTTCTTCCATCTTATTTTCATCCACTGAATCAGAATTTTTAGGTATAATAAGTTTTTTAAAAATGTGATCATGATTAAGAGGCTTAGATAGATAATTAGACAGATCATTTTTCTTATACCTGTTATGTTATATAAGTAGACATACACTGACACACACACTGACCTGGCTCCATTCTGTAGGTGACCACGTTCTGTGGTCGGTTCATGATATCCACATAGGCCTTCAGTGCTCTGTAGAAGGGCTGAACCTGATGTAAGGGGAGGTCCAGCACAGAGTCTCTAGTGGCATTGTTGTAGTTTATTCTCACAACTCTTCCCTCGGCATTAACACTGCTCAGAGAGAAGGGGGAAGGACAAAGATGAGTTTTAGCGCTAAAACAATTAATCGATTAACTGATTAAACGATCAACAAAAAATGTATTGACAATGTTTATAACTGAATAACTGTTTAAATTCAATAGTATGGCTGCAACTAATGATTGTTTTATTATCGAATAATCCGGTATAATCTGGATTTGGTATACAGTTTCAGAAAATTGTGAAAAATGATCCCAAAACCCGAGATGATGTCTTCAAATGTCACAATCCAAAGATATTTGGTTTAATATCGTATAAGACAATGACAACCAGAAAATATTCACATCTGAGATGCTCAATCAAGAGAGTTTAACACCTTTTTATTGGAAAAACAACTTGAATGATTAATTGATTATCAAAATTGTTGCAGCAACTGATCAATCGATCCATTTCCAGCTTTTCCAGTGTGATTATTTGTTGCTTTTTTCTTTGTTACACAATTGTAAATTAAATAGTTTTATTATGCTTCAGGTACACTACTATAGCGAAAAGTATGTGGACACATTAGACCCAAATGTAGTTGTTCCAACACAATGAATATTATTATGTAGCTATAAGACCCTCTTTTCCAAATGATTTTAGAGACCATATTGAGTATATATGGACATAATTGTGAACAGCAGATGGCAGTGTTCCATTTCAAATCACACAAACACACACTCCTGAGTATCACTGCATCATTTTTTGAAACTCTTGTCATTCGATTTTTTGCACAGTCTCTTTGCTTCACACAGAGACAGTAAATATGTGTATGTATTGGAATAAAAACAGGTGATCTGAAAGCCCATCTCCACTTACTCAATGATGCATTTCTTGGACTGCAGCATGAAGTCGCAGTAGTCCGTCCCTGTGTCAGTGAAGTCCACACTGAGAGAGGTGAGTGCCCGAAAGGCCTCTGGGTCTTCTCTCTGCAGCTGCTCAGCCATGTGGAAGCCGTCCACCACCACACTTTCCCCTCCTTCCACAGCCTGGTTGATGCAGTGCAGAAACTGCACCTACAACACATGCCGCACAAATGCTCATTTTACAACTCTTAACAGCATAAAAGCCAAATGCCAGCAGTTGAAACAAACTTATAAAGGGAGCACATCAATTCATAAGTGATACCATATTTGCTAAGTGCAGTTTAATCCTCTAAATAGACCATACAAATCAGATTTTACTTACTCCAGGTGCAAAGTGTAATGCAGGGTAGTCCGTATGGAGACTGAGCTTTCCTGAAGTGTAGGCCACATTGTTTGCCATGTATTTATCCTGGACCTGCCATGTGTGCCTGAGGACAAAGAAAACATTCATTAATAACTGCACGATAATTATTTAACTTTGGCTTTAGAAGATCAGTGACGACAATTAGGCTGTGTGGAGAAAAGGATGAGATGAGATGAACTTTGCAGGAATCCCTGCGGGTAAACTGGGCAGCTTCATAGGCATGCTTCGACTGTAGCCTCTGAAGTAGATACTTCATTGAGATGCAGCAGGAGTCTAGCACTAATGAGGTAAAGTTATCTTCCATGTTCTGTTTGCATGCCTCGTTTGGATGCCCGACTCGTAAAAACAGTCTAGTTTCTCTGATGGCAGGCCTTCAGCTTTAGTCTGCAGAGTCTTTACTTCCAGCAGTATGAGCTCATCCGCTGGCAGTGGAAAAGCTTTAACGCTCCAAAACTCTGTTCTGACTGAGTGCACCAGGTAATTCCTCTAGCTTAAAAAAGCTGGAATGCTTTAAGGTTGTTTTCCTCGTCTCTGTCCTGAAGTAATCAGCACTGCAGTAAGTCAAAGTGATGAACTATGGCGTGATGAAAGGGCCACAGACACTCTCTAAGCTTCTCCATGGAACCAAAATGAATCAAAGCTACAGATAATTGACTGGTGGACACATTTTCCTAAACATTAATGCTGAAAGTTAGAATCTATGAACTTCTTTCATCCATATATCTAGCCGCTTTCTTTCCCTGATTCCCTTAAAAAGAAGATGTAAATAAAGATCTTTTGTATTTAATTTTTGCTAATAACACTCTCTGGGCTGTGCTCCAGTTAAAATATGATCAGTGGAAAATTCAGCAGTTCAAGGTTTAGTGGGGAGTCAGATTATTAAACAGTGGCTTGGCTGCGGATGACTACAGCAAAATGGATGAGCGTCACGGAGTCTTACCCGTAGAATGTCAGCCTGAGATAGCCAATCCTCTCAGCCAGTCTGGCCACTTGGCCTTGCTCTACCGGAGCCCCCTTCAGGTAGACGATGCCAACGCGACGCAGGGCCAAGAGCCAGGACAGCGTGGCCTTATCGTCATGGAGGACTTCCTGGTAGTCAGCTGTGGGAATGCGCAGCTTGGAGTCCCAATAATAACGCTCTAAAATCAGAAAGAGGACATGGAAGAAATATAATTTCATCTTAGCGGCGATTTACATACAGACAGCATTTTCTGGTTTCTTTTTAGATTTATGCTTGTCTGACAAGAAATAAGCTGCGTCTGCAGTGTACCAACATGAAGCTTTTCCACCCAACAGTGAGTCTTTTTACTGTCCTGTAGCTGCTCTGTTAAACAAACAAGAAACAAGAAAACAGAACTGTTCCTTATCATAGCAAGTTTTGACACTAATTTATTTCTCCTTCGCATTAAAGAACTTGTGTGAACCTGCATGTTCTCTTTGTAATGCACATCCACTCTATGCTGCATAAATCAATCTCAATGCCAGTTGTATTTATGTATTTGTATTATTTTACATGATTCAAAATTCATCATCATAATAATAATAATTGTTATAGTCTTTTCAAAATCCATCTTACAGCGTGTTTTCACACAGCAGGAAAATAAAACATACATGGTTTTAAGATAAAACAGATAAAACAAGAAAACATTTTAATAAAAATTTAAGTAAACTAAAATCAGGAAAGGCTCTATTTGAAAGTATGTTTTAAGATGTAACGTAAGCTTGAATTCACAAAAGACACTTTATTTTCAGACACGTGTTTCGACATTTTCCAAGTGTTGGTTCAACTGATAGAAATGGACCAGCGAGGTGTGCAGCAGTGATGAGCTATGCACCTTTCCATCAACACCCCCCCCAACCCCCGAGATGGTGTAAAAGAAAGAATAATGTTTGTGTGATGTCTGGTGAGCAACAACAAGTATGAACACAGTTTTTATTGGCCTCCTTTCATTTGAAAACGTTGCAGCTTGCCATTGCATGCGATAGTCTGCGTACTTCAAGATGGAATAGCTCGCTGAGAAAAATCAGCCGGTCTCTTTCAGACAGACAGACGTGGAAAAAAATCCTCCCTCAGCTCTCCACCCAGCTGGCTCAACTCCTTTTTCCATGCAGCCTCTCTCCAGTGACTTCCACAGAAAACAGCTGCTAAGTACATTTGCGGGAGGAGGAGACTGTGTACCTGCCTGATGTGTGGGGCTCCTCCTTGTGTCTCTTTTCAGTACCCACCAACTACAAAACAACTTTTCAAATGGGTGCATCACAAACAGATTACAAAGCTGGAGCCTGGAGGAGATAGACAGACAGCCGGGCGAGCGTGCTGAACTTCATGGATAATTTATCATTCTCCAAAGTGTCTAAAACATTAAAAAGACAATGTGACTGTTCACTTTGAAGACCATAAAGATTTACGGTCGCAGCAGACAGACTTTTACTGGCGACGAGGAATTTCAGTGCCTCGTTTTTTTCCCAAAGGAAGTGAGGCACCAAGCACAGAGATGAAACATCAGTCAGGAACACAGTGATCATCATGACTCGCAGACCTCCCTCCAGGCTGTTGTCAAAAATAATCAGCTTGTGGCCGCACAATTCAAAGGATCAGGAACCCTCTGCTTGTTAAAACTTGTCAAGAGGGAGCAGAGAAACAAAGGCTGAGAATGTGAAACTGGGCCAAAGGTCAAGACTGAATGTTACAATTACTCTAGTTAAACTGGGCCTGGATGTCGTGTACAAGCACGGCGTATTAAAGCTCCGTAGTTTAAGGTGTCCCAAGTTACAAAGACGCTACGGCGCTGGTCGCAGTGCACATATACATCAGCTGTGCAGTCGTGGCTGCAGTTCAGCTTGAATCTCACACTTACCACGCTCGGTGTTGTTGAGTGAGTTCACACTGTGGCGGCCGGGTCGAACTAAAGACAAGAGCTTTGTATGAATGTTACTTTTTAAAATCATCTAATGAGCTCCTCACATGGACTTTTGTTTTTCAACTGGGAAGCCTAATCATAAATAAGAACAAATAAGTGCTCTGTCATCCAAACTGCTGTTTGGAGATAAAACTCAGATAAAACTGAGCTTCAATGGCAGAAAAGTACATTAATTTACATTATGTACATAAGTACTTGTCCTGCAACTCCACCTTATTCCAGATTGGTCACTTTTTAAGATTTGCATTTAAAAACATATATGCTGAATACAATGTATTGCATCCTTGGTATTAGCTTGTAAGACTATCTGATCTGTCATGGTTTTTTACTAGGTTTCCTTTCATTTATGCAGGATCATCTTACATGTGATTTGATATCGTTTTGTCTGCTTTTTATATGCAATTATGTAAAATGCTGCGTATATGCTAATACATTAGTAGAAATAATCCAGTGATTTAATACATATTAGTGAACACTAAAAGTGGACATTTGCATAATAAGAACATTTACTTTTCACACTAAAGAACATTTCACTGATATTTCTGTAATTTCTCGGTGTCTCAAGTGTCTATAATTGGCATTTTTTATAATAATGTATCAAATGACTAATGTGAGAGGCGTCACTCATAGTTATGAACCTACAGACCTACTGCCCGGCCCTCATCGCAACTGTTTTGGTTCACTCTGATCACTCTCGCAGCTGTTTTCAGCAAACAAGCCGCAAATAAACTCACTGTATACTATCTGCTCAGCACCAAACGGCAGACAGACACAAAGACACATTTAAAAGCTAAAGAGGTAGACATTTCCCTACAGACATCACTAAAAGGGAGTATATACTGGACCTACATTCCAGGTGGCCAGAAACATGACCAAATGAATGATAACGTTACCCTGTAACTGCTGGATGTGTAATTAAGCAACTGTTTGCTAAGCTGCTTAAGTCCAGCTTCAGTGACGGGCTACCCCCCTTAAGGGAGGAGCTTGCAGGTCATCAGACAAGGAACCCAAACAAAGTGACCATAACAGAGATAGCGAACAGAGATATAGGAGATCAACAGTCCCCTACACGTACAGATACCTAAATGACAGCGGATTTTAGATTTGTGATAAGACATGTGTTTGGCTTGGATAACTGCAGAAAAAATCCATTTAAGTATGGACATTTCACTGTAACAGCAAAATAATTGTTTTTAATGTCAGTTGTCTTCACGAACCTGTGATATTTGTGTAAAATCATAGCTGCTTTTACAGGAAGGTCTGTGCTTTAAGTCTGACAAGATAGTATATATACATAATCCCCTCTCCTGTTCCCCCCTCGGCCATGGTCTGCTACAGTGCCTTTTCCAGATGAGGAAACCTGAAGCCACGGCTCCTGTGGCTGTCATGCAGCTCATGGCAGTTTGGCTCTCCCCTCACTGTGCTCTATTTAAGCTCAGAGGGCTGTGTCGCTCTCTGCAGCAAGGAGGTGCCTTCAAAGCCCTGTTTGAATCACTGCAGTTATCCAGAGAGCTTTTGTTTTGACTTGGTTAAGTTTTATCACAGATCTTGGATCAGCTCACTTCAATGGGCCTTCTGTGGAATGCACAGTGGAGGGCTCAGAGCCAGATGAGCATAAACAACCTTTTTAGAAAGAAGCTGTTGCACATTTTTGAGAAACAAATAAAACAGATTGCCTTTTTTCAGCTGCATTTTGATCTCCAAATATACAATTTATTTGATTTTTAGAGATGTGTCAGTATCAATAAAGCCAGTGGTGGAATTTAACCAATTTGAGATACCATTTCATGCTGTTTTATACTTCCGCTTTTATACTTCCACTACAATTCAGAGGGAAATACTGTAGTTTTTACTCCACTACATTTATTTTGACAGTAACTTCCTAGAAACTGCAGATGCAATATTTATGTACTTTTTCTTAAGTGTTATTTTTCAATGCAGGTATTTTGCTTGTAATGGTACTTTTGTATTGCAACCTTTACTTAAATAAACAATCTGAATTCTTCCTCCACCACTGAATAAAGCCTATTTTGATTGACTTATCATTAATCACAGCAAGTGCTTAAATCACTTTCATGTTTGTTAATACACGTGTAAGCGAATACAGTTTACAGACTCTTATTTAAAACAGGTTTTCACCCTCAACTCAGCTTGTAAACAGCTGCAAGAACAAAATCGGCTTAATGATTTGTCTTCTTGAGAAGACATAACACCCATTACATTACCATACTGCCGAAATGTTGTGCATTCATTTGAGTTAATTTCTTGCACAACTCGCAAAACTAAATTAGCCTGACACGGTGGAGCAACTAAATAATTTGTTTTAAGAGGGATTAGCACCATATTTGTTAACTTGATGTTATTTACCTTATATCTATATTGAGAAATGTATTATTGAACTTATTTATTTCAAGACTTTGTTTCATCTGGTAGGCCTGTCACTGTATTTAACTTACTAAAGAAGGTGGTAATGCTCAACTAGCATATGTTGTTCATAAAAAGTATTAAATTGTGAAAAGTTTCAAAAGAATCCATTCTCACCAGTCCAGACATTTGAAAAATAAAAAAGAAACTGTGTTCCCAGTTATATTCCAATCAACAATTACCATGTATGTTTATGTTTTCACAGTGTACATAGAGTGCATGCGTGCGTGCCAATGGAGCTGCAGGAAACTTACTCCACCCTCCATTAATTCGACAAACACACCTTTATCTACGAAACCTACCTGTAAGACAGAGCAGCCAACCTCTGCATACCAAAATCGGAGGAGACAGGTTGAGCAGTGTTTTCTCAGTGGAGAGCTGCAGGCCCTCTACACAATAATCCAAACTCAAATCTTCTCCATCAGCAAGTTCAGGTTCCCAAAATCCTACTGAGCCTTGCAGTGGTTTGTTAAATGATGTCCTTTTTCCCCCAACTTCTACTCAATGATTTCAGTATTATTTAAAGTGCCAAGTAGGATGTCTGGCGTGCCAGAGAAATGAAAAATCCAATCATAGTAATCATCAAGGTTCCCATGCAGAATGATGGAAAGGTGTTGGAATTTCAAAGAGATGACAAAGAAAAGGGATTTAACCCAAATATAGTTGATCTATGAAGGAATTACAGAAATACACTGTGAAAAATAAACTGTGTGTGAAAAATAGTGAAATTTGTTGAAAGGAGGCCCAACTTCTCTTGAAAGAGACATCTGATATGTGGAAGGTTTATATGACCATTATTTTTGACAAATCTGAGTTGCTAAAGCCATTAGTAGTCCATTATAGCACACTTCACAATGTTAAAAGCTCATTTAGACAAATGAAAACATTCAAGTCATAGTTTGTTTAGATTCTTCAAATTCCTTCCAGGTTGATAACATATCATGTATGCGTTTATGTAAGCACAAAAGTCAGTTCTGCTGAAGCTGGCATATGAAATGATGTCAGGTTTGGGAAGAAAACACGTTTTTCCACTGATGGACCTCCACAGCTATGTTTCCAGGAGCCTGTCTGTCAACCGACGAGTGATGACAGAGGGCTAAATTCAGACCAGATGACAAAAGGGGAAACACCAGCCAGACAGGGAAATGACAAATCAGCTGCTACTTGGCTGAGTTATAGAATCAGTCAGTAGACTTAATGGAGAAAAGTCCAAACTCAGCTGAGTCTGTTTAGGAGAGCCTCGGACAAACTGGTAAGGGAGTTTACGATAACTGTCCAGTCCAAATAGAACACTAATTGACGTATAACTGTAGGTATTCAAAAATGGAAATAAAAGGTTAATAAGAGATCCACAATGCAAAAAGCCACATAGTCCACTGACATTCATGCCTTCGTGCATGAACATGCAGAAAACGCAAGCAACAAGAGTAAGGCCTTTTAAATAAGTGCAATGTTTGCTCTTCTTCTGGTCCTAGTCAGCACTCAGGCAGCTGACTTCTGGATCAACTTAAACTGATTTATGACATTTTTGGTAGACAAGATAGAAGCATTAGACTTGTATGTCCCACTAGAGATCATCCGTCTGTATTGGTAAATGTATAACAAGTTCTACAATTAGTACCACTCTCTACTTTAAAAGTACACACTGCTGAGAAATATTTTCCATCTTGTATTTAGGGCATGTATGGCCTGTGTCAGACTTTTGACAGCTTCACAGTGATATTCATGCTAAGATTGATTAAGACCAGATAGTTGAGGTAAAGACGTGGTGAAGTGCCAGGGATTTTTTGATAGACAATCTGTAGCTTAAGGTTAGATTTTTTTAATAAACTTTTGGCTGCGACTTTATTTCTAGGGACGTTTTTTTGGCAGGTCAAAGGAGGCTATATCAGTAAAGCTGTTACAGGGAGAGAAATCTCATCACACCTTTTGTCATCATTGTTTTCTGTCAATCACAGAAATGTTCCCACAATAATTTAACAAAATGTCCAGCACACTCCTTTCAACATTTCTTAAGCTTTAAAATACTTGCATTATCTTTTGTGACTGTTGTCACAGCTAAGGCGCCACATCCTCCGCAAAACTTGAGGTGAAACCTAGGAGAACATACTTATGTAATGATAAAATGTATGTTCTTTGTGGTTAAGGGAATTTAAGTTTTTGTATTTTGGTATGTGGTGTACACACACTTAATCATCCTTTGCATTTCTTTGAGTACATTGCTATACTTGAGTGCGTTACAATCTTCAGTGTAAAATCTAAACTATTTAAGGTACCACGGATTGTCAAACTCATATGTCAAAGGTAAAAATAAAAAAAAAGTTTCTTATTTCAGGTATACACTTTTCTTAACTGATGGCTTGGTCAACAGCAGCAGTATTGTTAAAAGGCATCAAACACAAAGACTGAGACGAAATCAAGAAATAAATCCCCATTCTAACTACATGCAACACAGAATAAGCAGGATAAAATAAACTGAGACCAATTATTATTATAACCATTATTTTATTTAGAAACATACTTAAAATCTTTATGTAACTGCATATACTGTAGGTGTTAATTCCCACTCTTTGGGATAAACTTGAAGTCTGTCAACTCTGCTTTTGTTCTGCTACTGAAATATAACATTAGCAATAAACTGGAGGAACAAAAATTATCTGCAAATAATTATAGTAAACAGAGGTGAACACCATTCAGCTGTTTTTTTCCCCTCAACTCCACATAGTCAAACAACTATTCAACCATTGTACGTGTGAAACTACATCAAACTTAGACCTGCATGGAAGAAGGAAATGTGAGAGGGAGGCAGGCCAAAGAAGGCCAAGCAGTGGTACTTACTTCTAATAGTACAACTTAATGCAGTTATTTGCAGCAAATGACTCAACTTGTTAAAAAATGACATGCCATTATGCCTTGTTGAGGCTGAGCGATTCAAACAGTTTACTGAATTAAAGAACGGTCGTAAAAGCATATCGCAAAGAAGACAGATTTTTACAAAATACTGATGTGAGCAGGTGGAAAAGTATGTGTGAAAAGGCTGTGAGCTATGTGTTGTGGCATATTTTTACTTTTCTTAAAATCCATTTAAACTGTTTCATATCCGCATTTTACCAGTGACACGAAATTAGTCTTGATTCCCACCCCGACTAAATAAACATGACAAGCGCAAAAAGGGAGGCCTGACACGATGACATGGTTCTAATAGTAAAAGTGTCTGGCAGCCATTTGAGTAAGTCACTGACAGATTTATTGGCAAAAAGAAGACTCACTGCAGATAACGTTGTGAGTGACATAAGCTTGAGGTGTTTCCGAGAGCAATCCAGCATCATAACTCTCCTCCAAGTGACTTGAAAGGTTGAAAGTGCTCATGCCAGGAAGAAAATGGCATGTGTGAATTTCTAAAGGTCCTGACCATGTCTATGAATGAGATTTAATACTCAGCTCTGTTGACAATTACAGAGATGAAGGTATTGGATTAAAAACACATCTGATAGCATACCTGTCAGATAGTAGTTGGCTAATTAAATATTTGACTAAAGATGCCAAGCACATAAAGACATTTGTCCAAGGAAACAGAAACCAAACGTGCAACAAACTCGTGTAAGAGAAGTGATAAAGCTGACCGTAAAAGACAGTTAAATACTTAAATAGTGTCTAAAAAGACATAACTGTAGATTGGGATACTAAAGATTTATTAAGGAAATGTCTGTAAGAACTCAGACATGATGCAGTTTGAGTTTAAATTCCTGGTTACACACACTTACAGGCTCTGGGATTTGTTCGTTCCCAAGAAAGGAAATACTGACAACTCTGAGCCTGTGTTTGGGAAGAACATGCAGATCTTTTTTGACCCTCACTCTAAATCAGATTTCCATATGGCAGAGGCAGAAGGGGGTCTGAATGAGGCTCACATATATACAGATGTCAGGCTCTAGAAGTTCCACTCCCTTACGCCGTTTCACATGCAGACATGCTATACCTCGGTCCAGTTTTGTCTGGAGTCGATGTGCGAGGACAATAAACCAGAAATGCTGACAAATCATGACATTTGAAAGAGAAGGTCTGCCTGAAGAATTGACTGAACATTTGGTTAAGAGCCATGGAGAGTCATTTAAGAGCAAAATTTACTGTCTGTGAACAGGAACTCGCTCACTAACCAACTGGATCCTAAAGTTGACCTGAAAAATGGCCTGCTCCATCTCAAACTATTCTCTGTGAGAAGCACAAGTTCAACACGTCCTAGTTGATGGCTGTAAAATGCCTTCTTTATAATTTAATAATAGTCCAATAATAGTACTACTCCAATAATAGCTGTTGCAGAACTACATCCTGCGGTTTGAATTGCACAACTCCATAGAAACAGTAAAAGCAGAAGAAAAAAACATTACTTCAGACATAAAAGCAGGAGGTATAGTACAGGCTGAATAATATCCCCAGAGCTCCAATTTTCATATTGACCTCACAGTGTCCCGTGCACGCTAAACTTTCACTGTTGAGAACACTTTAACAGGCATACTTGGGCTTGTAAAATCTAGGTGCCCTGCATGAAAAAGGAAACACAAATTCAAGCTGTGGACTACGCTTCAATGAGTTAAAGTCATGGAGAAGTAAGGAGCGAGGATATGAGCAAAGAGGTGAACACTGTTCATCATCCACCTTTTGACTAGACCTTTCTAGTATTTTTCAATGCAAGGAATTTCAGGCTGGCGCTCAGGAGGACCATGATAGTGTGTTAGCGCATTTCATCTTGTATTGTGTTTTTGGGTGTGAGCTTAGTAGACTCTTCCAGGAGTGCTCCTGGCTTTGTGCTAAGAATGGCTGGAAAAAAAAAACTTCAAAATGACTGTCTGTGTGTAAATTACTCTGACGGGGATCTGTTTACACTTCAACATGAATGGAAGACTTCTGCAGCACACACACCCTTAATCAGTGTGGAACAGAGCGGGAGCCGCTCAGCCCTGTGGGTCCTTCAGGACCACGTGTGTGTACACAAACCGACTACAGTCCATCCCCCGCTTCACTGAAATGCTGCTACCTTGTTCCAAAGCTAAAATTTCTCCTCTGCTGTCTGGCAGACTGTAAAGAGTATTGGGCCATTGTAAATGTACTGTAAAATGACTTCTCTCTCCAGTCTTTAGAAAAACCTCTTTCCTTAACAACCGTGTTATGTTACTGAGGGGGAAAAAAGTGGAAACAACTTTACCCAGGAAAGGTTAGCAGACTCATTTTTATTATAACAGACACATACACATCAGAGAGCTGCTGACTAATTAGGTAATGGATGAAAACAAGTATTTTGTTCATAACCACAGAGTTCCTGCTCTTGCCATATGCCAAGTGTTAACCTATTACATTTCATCTCAAAGATAAGTCAAAAACAAAACAATGCTCAGTGTGATTTAAATCACATTATCAATAACCTTGATATGCTCCTTCAGAAACCAATAACAGGATTAGACATTAAATAATTAAACATCAAACATTAAAGTGATACAATGAAATACTAAAATTAGTGTTTATAACATTACTGACTTTTGCACTTTTTTATACTGACTTCAAAAACTGACATTAAATGTTACGCAGGAAATTACACAATTACATAATTTCCGAAGTGGTTAGAGCGGGAAGAAAAAATGGAAATTAGATCCTCTTGTATTTTGCAATAAATTGCAGGGAATGTGTTACCATATTGATCTATTTGAAAAGATATACCTGGTTAATTTGATGTCAATGATAAAAGGCGTGTATCCAGGATGAAATATAATGTTCATAATGACATGTGGTCAGTATGAAATTGTAATGGGTGACAAGCTTCTAGTTTTGCTATGTATGTACAAGCAGGTAACACTCACTGGTTGGAGAGCAGACAAATTGCTGTTTTCATCCTTCACTTTGAAAATGCAGTAATTCATGACAGTGTTTGTTCATCCTGTTAATTCTAAAGACAGCTGCGTTGTGATTTATGGCCTCCTTTAAAAATCATCTTTTTGATCATTACATCAACTACAGGGTAATTAATTAAAAAATAATGATTAGTTTCAGACCAGTGCAGTCCAATCAGTACAGCCTTTTTTGTCAGCAGGCAGTATGCATGCATTATGTGTGGTTTTTTTTATCTTATCAGTACAACATCACTGATTTCATGTGTTCATACACATAGTAAATACATTTGGGAGGAGATGAGCACGTTCTAGTTTTCAAGTTCATCACCTAATACAGATATACTGAGTGGCCACTTTATTAGGTATACCGAGCTCCTAATAGCCCAGTAAATCCTCCCTACTGGAGGGTTAGAACGGTCTGTTTTTGTTAAAACTGTTTTAGAGAGGTGTTGATTCAACACTATGATAATTTTGGAGGCCATAGTTTGACGCCACTCAATCACATTCTCAATACAACTCAATGGGGAAAGCCCGTAACGGCAAAGATGGCGGTTATCCCACCCCTAGAAAGCCAACTGTCTGCTTCTAACAACCAAAGCAGGAAACATATTTCAGCCAATCGTGTGGTTCCACTTACGTAAGGGTCTGTTTTACTTTTACTGCGCATGCGTGGAAGCTTTTGACATTTCACATTCAAAAGAAGAGGTAAAGTTACAGAACTATGTTGGGCAGCTCCCGTTTATTCACAAGTCCGCTCTGGTTTAATCATTTAATCATTTCTGACACGCCGACTGTAACTAGAGACAAGCAGCTCGCAGATATATTTCAAATACGTTAAACATTATAGTTAACTTCTCATTAACAACGTTAGCGCTCCTCCACTGATAAACACGGTGTAAAACTCTGAGCTCTGTAGACTGCGGTCAGCTGATGTTTTGTTCTGTGGTGCTGCAGTGTTTTGAACAGAGGAGCTGCAGCGCGCCCTCTGGTGGGCAAACTATGCAACAATCATGACCTGAGGGAAGGATCCGACTCTGTTTGTCTTTTTAACAGTCATATATCGGCTGTTATAAATGCCGATGCAGATATATCTGCAAGTAGCGTATATCGGCTGATAATATCTGCAAAATGATAAATCGGTCTGGCTCTAGTACCCATTCATTCAGATAGGAGCCTGGTTTTGTTAGTCTGAAATAGCTGCACGGAGGCGTTACCAAGATGGCTGCCGAGTGGAATGACTTGCCTATAACGACTTTGATTGAACTGAGGTGTTTCTGTTATTTAGGCCACCCTCGCTGGTATATCTTACGTAAGAGTTGGACACAACCACAGAAACACATGTCTTCATGAAGAATTATATGAATCTTCATGAAGGTAGGATTTACTCCAGGGATATTGTATTAGACTGCATCAGATTTTAGCTAGGTGTACCTAATAAACTGGCATATGAATGTATTTCTATAAGACAAACTCCTGTAGAGCACTTACAGCAGCTGTACATACATGGAGGAGGTGGTGCCAAATACCAATTACTTACATGAAATTCTAAAACAGAGATTTATATTTAAATAATTTGAATGAAAAATATAACAGCTAGACTCACCGTTGATGAAAAGCTCTTCTTGCATTGCTTGTCTGGCAGCAGGAGAGAAGCAGCGTTTCTTCAGCCACTCTGCGTCAAACACACTAGTGTGCTGGTCGGGCCATACAACGGACACCTGTGTAGAGACAAAAAGCTTACTGATCCCAAAATGGCCAAATGGTTTAGCTCTTTTTCCATGTTTCCACCTCAATGTTTTGTTGTTATAAGCCATTAACTAAAAGTGCACTGCCTCTCTTTCAAGTAAACGGTAAGTGACAACCCTCTTTATTGACAGGATGATAATGTGCTCAAAATATTAACTAGGTGTTCTGTTTTCATAATAGTTCACTTGTTTCTAGCAAGAAGATTGGTCTGCTACTTGGAGGTTAAGCTTTGGAAGGGGCTCTTTTGGTTCATAAAACTGAGAAATAAATGCATAAAAACAAAATCTAAAATGGAGGATTTCCTTTTAATATCTGCTTTTTTAATACTTGTGGGAGCTTTTGGTCCATGTCATCTATTCTTTCTATAGCCAGAGGAGGTAAGAATTGAACCATAATTGTAGTACTTAAAACACATGTTTACTATAATAGGCTACCTAGTAAATCTTTATACAAGAAATAGAAAACACTGGAAATGTTTTGCATTTGATTTTTATCCACAAAAGCAAATGGCACCCAGTTGTTTGGCAGTACTGTCACGTCAAAGCAATCCGTTTATAGTTTATAGCAGGGGCCGAATCCTCTGAAGGACACAGTTCACAAAGGTGGTTCCTTTGGAGGACTTAAAGGTCAGGCTGAATGTGTGCTTCTGACAAAATAACATTGTCCTACCTCACAGTTTATCACCAGACAGCAGTTGTAAATAACATTCATAAACTAGAACAAGTTTCACAATACTTGATGATAAGCAAAAAACGCCCACTAACTTTAAAACGTTGTAGGGTAGAACAGCATTATTGAAATATCATATTGTAATTGGTTATATGATTGTTTTACTGCAAAAGTTTAACAGGTTTTAGTTTTTACAAAGATTAAAAGTAAGTGAAAGTGAAACTTTATGAACCCAAAATGTGTATTATTACCATCCAGTTGAATTGTAAAACTGTGTTAATGTGTGTAATCACAACTACAGTACTTAATGATGAACCAAGATGTAGGCTCAGTAAAATTTATTGTACATTTACACATCCAGTTTGGGTAATAATTTTTTCTTTTTCTCTCAAAATTACAACATTCATACTGAGTGTGTGAACTCCGACAAACACTGAGTCAGAAAATAGCAGCAGCCTACCTTGTTGTCATTGGTGACCTCTACAACGTCAACTCCTGTGTGGATATCAAGATCCGACATCAACAGTTTGCGGGCCTGGGCCGACTCCAGGGTACACAGTGGACACTGGCAGTTGTCTCTCAGCCAGGTGAATGGGTACAGACTGTGGCCTCCATCCTCCCACTCCACCTCCATCAGCCTCTCCTCATCCAGAGTACGGACATGCCTCACTGAGTGGCAAGCCAGAGGGAGGGAGGCTGACCCCAGTGTCTGCTGCTCACGAAGCTGCATTGAAGTCAGGTAAGAGGGTAGTGGACCTGCAGCCTGCCCTGGTCTACGACAAGCCCTCAGAGCCTGGCAGGCCATGGCAGAGCTCCTCTGCAGGGCAGGTAAGGTAAAACGTGCAAATGTACTCAGCCACATTTCTGAATGGTTCCCTCCAGGCAACTATGTCTCCAGGTCAGAAAGGACCACCAACTCTGTAGTTATTGAGAGAGGGAAGCAATAAAATGAATAATAGAGAATCATACACTGCTGCCTTTCATTAATTTGCTTAATTTTAAAAATAAAGCAGGGATGGATAATAAACCAAATTTATCAAGTTACCAATTAACAGTCTCCTGCCAAGCTAAATTGTAATAAATTAAACAAAATTGTAAAATAAACCATTTATATCAGTGTATAATGAGCCAATATGAGGAAGGTAAAATAATGGACTGATTGAATTTGTGAGAAAAATCAGGTTAGCTATACTTGTTTTTGAATAATGCCAAGCTCATCGGACACAGTTCACAATGTGAGCTTTTTCCCAAGGGGCTTTGGAAATTGTGACTGGTCACTGTGCCAACCAGAGGTAGTAGTTTCTAAGCCTGGTCTGCTAGCTGTGTGTAGGTAGGATCTGGGCAAAGCCGAAGTGCAAAATGGCAGCATTATTTTGAAAGACACAATACAAAGTGTGCAGTGTTCCAAAACCCTGCACCCGTGTGCAGTTTAATTCATCACTCCTTGTCAGAAATATTAGTAGCCTCAAGATATGTAAACTACAGCTGTAAATTCAGCTATTTCCATAATTGGATTAATCAGCTGATTATTTTCTCAATTCACTGATTGATGGTTTGGTCAACCAAAAAAAAGTCACAATCACAAATCACTAGAGCCCAAAGTAATGTTATCAAATGTCTTATTTCATTTTGACCCACAGTCCAAAAGATATTCAATTTACTATAATGTTAAGGCAAGGAAAAGCATAAAATTGTCACATTTAAGAACCTGGACCTGTCAAATATTTGGCTTTTACGTACAAAGGATGAATCATTTAGCAAGAGATTTGCCAATTAGTCGATTGACAGAAAATTAATCATTGCAGCACTTGTGAATTCCACCATTCCAACAATAGTTGATTTGTTATGTTGTTGATATGATTTTGTCAGTGTGACCATTTCTTTGTGTTGTTCTAAGGACAAGGTTTTTTGTGTAGCCATTTAAATCCAATACAAGTGCTTGTTTGTTTACTTGTTTGCATATATTTCAGGGTAGGTGTAGCAGCCGCCTGCACTATCTCTTCAGAACTGTTTAATTTCCCTGCAGCACAGTTTTTTAAACTGTGACATCACTACCAGCGGGTGAATTTGAGTTTGATTAGCCCCCAGCACAACATACAGCCAAGCATTTGTGAAGCAACGATAAAAAGAAAAAAGGGTGTGAACAAAAGCCACCCTTCAAGTTAACTTCCGTTGAAGATAAAACAGCTTAACTGCTAAATACACGTTTAGCCGTTAGCTTTGAAGAAGCAGCTAAACCGTTTGTTAGCTTGGTAACGTTAGTTAAAAGTAAACGCATCCCTCTCTTCCAGTTTACATTCTCGCTTCAAATACAAAACTAACACAAAGGCTAATCAGTCGACCTTCTTTCACAGCTGGGTTTTTTATCGGTTTGCTTTAAAAATTTATGTATGAAAGTGCCGTGAAAAGACTTTACCATTAACAAACCTGTAGTGTTTTGCCGACAGTTCCTCTTCCCACGAGCGTTGCCTCCGTCAACACAAACGCCGGCTACCAGTGACAGAGAAAGTAGGTGAAAGGTTGGCCGGGAGGCTACAGCATGACATAACCACTGTAAGCAAGCATGGACGTTGATCTGCTTTTCAGTCCCAACTGATAACTGAGTCCTAAGCCAAACAGTAGTTATAAAACACATAATTGTTAGCAGTAGCCGCACCCTATATGTCCAGGAAGAGATCATCTCAAGCTTTGGGGGATTTGTAGGATTTGTAACATTAATATTAATAACAACAACACAGCCATGCTAAAACCCTGTGGGACTGTAGGCACAGCGGTGATTTGAGCTAAATAATAACACAAGTTCAGCTAACATGCTCACAGTTGCAGGTATCTTTCCCATGATGTTCACTTTAGTTTAGCCTTGTAGCATGCTAACATTTGCTAATAAATAGCCCTCAAAACAAGGTGCAGCTGAGCAAACCCTGACAGAGAGTTACTTAAAAGTGGCTCTAGATGAAAATGCATCACCAAAATCGTACATTTATCCTCTATGGATATCTGTAGTATAATGACCGCTAAACAATGACAAATATTAGACCACAGCCCCCTGTTCACATAAGATTTTGTCGGAAGGGTCCCCATCTTATAGGATTTTTGCTTTTAGAATCAGAAACAGCTTTATTGCGAGGTATTTATTTTATTAATTTTCTTTATTGACTTATATAAATATAAAGTTAAAAAATTGACATATTGAAGATATAAAAAATATAAAGGAATCATAAAGAATGTGTAAGAATATGTTTGTGCAGCGATATGCAAAATATTTACAGTATGTATTGTAAAGGGATGGGGTTATGAGGAGAGCGTCTGGAGCTGTTTGTGTCTGGGGTGGGAGGCCTACAGGTCCTAGAGGGGTGGAAGATTGATTGGTATGTTTGATTAGTTTAGATAGGTAGATGTTTTATTACAGAAAGTGTATGAAACCCATGACCAATAGTAATTGTGTTACTTATGGATGGAATTATAGTGAAAATAAATAATTCCCCTTTTTGCTGGGGACCCCCTGGAACCCCCTTGAACCCCCTTCCCGGACCCCACTTTGAGAACCACTACTGTATCGGACAGCTCAATATGGTATGATTACAGAGTTGGTTGTGTGAGACTTCAAAATATTATATGCATTAACAGTATAACACTATATCCATTAACTTTGGGTATAATACCATTGAACAACACTTTGAACTTTGACTGACGTGAAGTCAGATATCTGAGTTTTCAGAAAAGTCAGACATGAACACTATGTAGTGAGAAACAAAAAATTTAGATAATTCTGACATGAGCACTGCAAGATTACATGCTGTTCATTGTTAGACATCCAATAAACATTTTCATTTTGATGCAAAACATGTCAACCTTATGGTGGCATTAGAGGAAAAATCAAGGGATCACCAATGTTAGTAGGATTCATCCTCTGGGGAGCATGAATGTCAGGACAAAATTTCATGGCAATCCATCCAATGTTATTTCTCAATTGCCCTACAGGTGTGTGTGTACAGAAATGAGCATGCTGCACTATAGCTGAATCAGTCATAATTTTCTGACATTTGTCAAATGACTGGTCAAGAAACTCTTTCACACATTAATCAATAATAAAAGTAATGTAAGTGATGAGTTGTACCTCTTTCAGTTTCTACTTCTTTTGCAGGTTCAAGGAAGATGACCAGTTCCCAGTGATGTGCAGTACAGTATTGAATTCAAATAACAGTCTGCTAGCATCTGAGTTCAGATTTAAAAAGCTTCCTTTTGCAATTATTAACCCAGGATCATATACGGTCACTATGACAGATCTGAGTTTCAAAGGGTAAGTGATGGTTACAACTCAGTCACCTTTGCAACTGACGTCAGTGCCCATGTTTTACCAACAATAACGGACTTTGTGGTATCGGTTCAAGCGTACAGTCAGCCTGCACAGAGCATTCAAAACAATCAATTGATATATTCTGACCATTTACAAATAATATATTTGTAAAGATATATTATGAAAGAGTGAGAGAATATGTCCACATCTATAACTACATACATTAACATGAATGTATACAGTATATTATGCATTTATGTATTCGTTTCAAAAGCTGAAAGAGAAATACAGTGTAGAGCCATTTATTTCCACTAAGAATGTTGGTTTAAGCACAAGTCTCATGATGGCTGTACTGTTTAAGATGTATGTTACATGTAAGTTTTTTCCTCTAGATGATGGACATCAGTTGGCACTTTTCAACACAGTATGAAGTTGTGGATATTTCCATCCATCCATCCATTGTCAACCGCTTATCCTGCGTACAGAGTCGCGGGGTTGTGGATATTTCTCACATTTTAATTCCTTTGACTCAAAGCCTCACACGATTTACTCAATCTAGACGACCAAAAGGCTTAAGTATCAAAAAAAATCTTTTCAGCATGCCGGATGCAGAATACAGGAAAAAACATGTTGTTTGTGAGGCCCACCACTCAAAATACATCAACCCAATTTCCTTACATGTCTGTTCCTCATAAATACCAACAACCAGCTTCTTCCTTCACTCACAGGAGGGCACTGCCTGTATGTATAATTCACAGCAGACCTAAAAACCTTCTAAAGAAAACATCGAGGGGAGCTCTGTAATTTTAAAGCACATGGCAATACAGTATGCAGTCTTAATGATTTTAGTGCTACTGTCGCATTATAGGGCCTGCTAAATACAAAAACCAGGGACCTCCTGGATGTTGCTCGATGGGGATTCCATGCAATGTAAGGAATGGTTTATCCATTCTATTTATTTTTGTTGACATTTGCAGCACTTGCATTTTATCTTTTTTATTTTCTCTTACTGTGTTTAGTGTTATGCACCAAAATACAAAGGAAAATTTTGTGTATATGAAAACCTAAATTGCATTATACCTAAAAATGATCATTTTTGTCATAAAACCACCATCAAGACTACACTTCAAACACAAACTCTTTATTTGACAAGACACAACACAATCCGTTAAAATCTGTTGTTACACAGATTAATGTCTGATATTAAAGTCAAACACTGAAGTCCATGAGTGCTGCCTGCAGTCTTACATCTCACCACATTCCTTAAAAGTAAACAATAATAGATATTTGCTGCTCTATTTCAAAACTTTATTTAAACAATGAATACATATTAAGGTGTTCTGTAATAAAGATATAGGCACTCACAGTATTAACTTACTTCTAATTATACACATTTACATGATTATGCTGCCTGTGCAAAACAGCACAGTAAAGGCCTTGCATTTTAAACCATGTCACAACCTTTAGCACCGGGACAGTAAAGAATTGTGCAATGTCTGCTAGCCTATAAAGCAAAAAATACAACAGATAGGTTTCCATATGTAAACATTCTTTGATGAAGAGCAACAATAGTGGTTGCTCATGTTAGGAGCTTTCTGCCAGGCTACTACACGAGGTCCACTCTGTGATCTTATCCAAAACTCAACTTTTGGGGTCAAAATGAAACCAAAGACATAGTATTAACTAATGAATATGGACACTGACACGTAAGCTTTCCACGGTGTCCAAAATTCACTCTGTTTTTCTCTCACAGAGGACTGAATGAGATGACATCTGACGACTTATGCTTTAAAAACTGACAGCTCCCCTTCTCACTTTTTTTAATTGGCTGACTCAAGTTTGAAGCCGTCGTTTACACATACACACACCCACACATACACAAACCTGTGACAGTGTACAGGTAAATTCAATGCACAAACCAAAAGTAACCATATAGAGACATTTTTGGTGTATGTATTGCTGGACAGATAATTCTAATTCAGGCCATAAATTATTTATTGGAAAATCTAAGTTATTTTGTATTTTGCTATTTTGTAAATATAGTCATGTAACCACAATTGTGTGTTTTACTGTGTGTAATGCTTGACTATTACAGTGGTCTGTAGAAGTGGGCAATATGACAATTTACACAGTCAGATGATATATAGGATATGATTATCTTGAGTTTTGCCAAATCGGTTATGGTAGTTATCTTTTTAATATCTCTGATGTACTGTAAATCACTGAGCAGGACCATGTTATGGCAATATTGGATTTTTAAATCATCTTTTGCATCAATATGATGAAGTACTTTGATTTGTTAGGCATTTAATTGGCTGGATCAGCCAAACAGACATTCCTTTCTGAATTGGCTTTTTTCAGAAAATGCATCACAATACTACCATGTATCATGACATATGTGAAGAGGATATTCATATTGTCCAAGTATGATTGTTGGTGTCAGATACAGTCCAACAGACTTTATCAAATTTCAAAGCACCACATTTTCTTACTTCACTAGTAGTGCCTCACCATGGTGATCGTTATGGTTTTAAATGCCCACTTTTTAAAATATCCCTCTCACAGATTTCTGCCATGAATGCAGTGGAAGTAAATGGAACAGTCTGTGTTTCTTGTAGCATTTCATTGAGCACAATATAAATTAAATGTATCTGTAAGGTCTTAAAAGATTTAAAAACATGGTCCCTCTACAAAAGAGGACCATGAGATCTGGTAGTAATGCAGGACCATCATAGTTGATATTGTACTTTAATAGTGTAAATTTGCAAATAACCAAATTACCAAAGCAAACTTTTATGTCTTATAGCAGTTGTGAGCAACTGAGACAGATTTTCCTTCCAAACTGCTCAGGTCTGTTTTATTTGATTAATTTTCAGCAACAACAAAAAGGTGAATTGTCAAGTATTTAAAGAAAAAAAGCAAAGATGAGAGACAAGTCTCATGTGACCTCAGTTTATACAGTAGCCTATCTTTTGACCCACTGGAGGGATCTGACCCAGAAGTTGGTATCCATTGCGTATTGCTCTAGAGTTAAAGAAAATGTGTTTTACTAACTTAATTTTAGCTTTGGTAGCCTATTATCCCTGATATAATATTGCTCAAATTTGTCGCCCCTGCCTCTGTCTCGCAGTCACACTACACCATTAAATTGTTTTAAAAATAATAAAAATAGTAGGCTACTGTGAGACCTGTAGGAACTATTTTCTTTCAAAACTTCATATATTCGTTCTTCAGTCTGCTCAGTCTCGTGCCGTGGCTGCGGATGATCAGAGACAGGAGCTCGTGTTTGTCTTTCAGTCCCAGAGAAATGTCCAACGTGTCCTTCAGGACGTCCCGCGTGTGCACTATCATGTTCAGAAAGTCGTCGTTGAGCCGGTGCTCCTCCTTCAGCTCACTCTCCTGGCTCTGTTTGAATTTCACCTCCAGCTCCAGCAGGGATTTCTCAGAGTTTGTAAACGCCTCGCTTATCTGAGCCGTCTCCTTCCGCAAGTATTTCCCGTAGCTGTCCTCTCCGTCCAGGTCGTACGAGATGCTTTTCCCGATCCCCTCCAGCACCCTGGCCGAGTCCTCAATCTGCCTCTTGATGATGGTGAAATCATCCCGTATGACGGCGTCCTGGTCCTCAGAGAGACCGCACTTTCGCTCGTCGGTCATTTTAAAAAGCATCTGGCATTTCTCCGGGTCGTCGTTGTCCTCGTACTCACCGTCCGGCACGAAATAATGGTGAAAAGTGCCGTTAGACATCTCCGGATGTAAAGGTCCGGTGAAAAAACCTCCAGACGTCGGCAGTGATATCATCCCGGCACACAGGAGCAAGTGAAGAAAAGCCATGATTCCCCACTTGTCCCAAACACACTCACGAAATAGGCCTACGGAATATTTTGAGTTTTAAACGATAGTGCAGCGTAAGTATAAGCCTAATAGACTATCTCACTCCAACCCGGCGTAGAAACACAAACATGTCAATCAGGTTTAAACGTCCGAACTGCGCAGTTAGTTGAGGCTTTGTTGTAGCATTCACGGCCCCCTCAATGTCCTCTTTGTCCAAACAGTTTTTCAATGTATCTTCCTTCTGTTGGTGAACAGGACAGTAATGTATTTCAGCGTGGAAACAAGTTGTAGCCAACACCCGACTTCGCTTGGTGCCTCGAACGCAACATCTGGATGTCTCAAGTGCCGCGCATCGGTTTTTGGCTAATAATACCTCTCTGCTACTCTCAAATTACAGCCCCTCCGCCACTTAAAAGGCTGCATTCAGTCTGAAGGAGGCTACCAGCGGGGCCGAGCTGAGCCCCACTGAAACCAGGAAAGACCAAGTTTGTGTTAATTCACACAACCGTGACAAGTTGGCTTAGATGGTAAAAAAAAAAGTTATTAATTAGACCATTGAGAAATTCACAAGGGACCACAAAATACCTATAAAACCTGAAACCAGTGGTGGAATGTAAGAACTAAAGTAGGCAATGTACAATTTTGAGGGACCTACTAGCCTTCTTTGCTTGAGTTTTCCACTGTATGATACTTTATACTTTTATTCCACTACATGTCTACTTTTTACTCCACTACATTTATTTCAAATTAATACGCAGTATGATCAACTAATAAATTACGAGTTGAAATCAGCACAGTCTTTGCCAGCTGCAAAACTGAAGTGATTACACATGAATGCATTACTATTTATAGGCTAATCCAATAATATAGCCTATTCATTACTCTGAAATAGGCTATTCTGAATAATGAGTGCTTTTACTTTTACATTCAAGTACATTTTGATGCTAATACTTTTGTACTTTGACTTAACATTTTGAATGCAGGACTTTTGCTTGAAACACAGTTATTTCTGTGTTCTTTATAAAAGATCAGAGTAACCTACTCCTTCCACAACTGAACCTAATCCAACAGTCCTTTAATTATAGCCTTTTATAAAACTTTAATACCTGATGACATACATGTGGATTCAACTGTAAGCTGTAATTTATGAGACTTTTGTTTTGTTGTTTTATTGGATCAGATTATTACATTATTTGATTGAGTTACATTAATAAAATTAATTTCTAATAGTTGTGCTTCCCCAAGAATAAGGTGGAAAAAATAATAAAAATAGTACAATGTAGTCGACCATTAACATGTAATACCAATAATAGCCCTAGGTGAAGGAGGCTGTCCACCATTTATCCTTAGTCGAGGATGTGCTCCCCGCGGACGATGTGTGAAAATTCATAGCAGTCCCGACAGCGGTGGCCACAGATGTTACACTCAAAAGGATGGCGAAAACTGTGGCAGCCCGCGTGGATGGTAAACATGAAATGGTCCAGGAAACGCACACAACGAAAAGAGTATGTAGCTCAAGGTTTTTTAGTTTCACTCCCTAAAACTGAGGTGGGCAAAATATTAGAGACAACTCTTAATATAAAGTAGTCAATATGTAAATATGCCAAAAGAAACATCCTCAGAATTACCAGTTAAAAATGATAAATGACAAAATGCTAAAAAGAAAATGACAAACGTAGAATTTGAACTTTTCTCCTCCTGTCCCTGTTGGAAGATCAGTTTCATGGAATAGCACATTCTAGCATCAAATTGATGCCTCTAATCAGTGGTAGAATTTAATTAAGTACCTTTACCCAAGTACTGTACTTAAGTGCAGTTCTTAGGTATTTCAATTTAAGTTACTTTATACCTTTACTCCCCTACATTTTAGTGGCAATTATTGTACTTTTTACTCCGCTACATTTATCTGTCAGCTATGGTTTCTACTTTACATATTTATACATACATAAGATTTGCAAAATATGACACTGTTATAGATTAAACTGCCCAACAGTATATCAAGTAGTAAAATTAGTTCCACCTCAAACCTGCTACATCATTAAAATTCTGCTTTTACAGGTTTAAGCATCAATAACAATCATCCGATACTATAATGTGTAATGACACCTCCAATAGGGGTCATTCTGTACTTTTACTTGTGATACTTTAAGTACATTTTGCTGATAATAATTTTGTGTTTACATAACATTTTGAATGCTGGGATTCTAATTTACGTTTGCTCCCAGGGCTCAGTGAGGAATATTTTTTTGAGGACTATGAATTTGTTTTTGAGGACTACTTTGCGTTACCTCGCAATACTTTTGCACATTCCCAATGTGCTATTGGACCGCATGAAACGGCATTTCGTTATTATTCGGTATGTGGATCAAGACCTTGCAACTCACATTATGCAATACTGTCCACTCCCTAGCCTATAGGCTAAATGTTCATGCTGCTACGGCAAGGTATTGCGAGGGAACGCAAAACATATTGCGAGCGAATGCAAAAGTATTGCGAGGGAACGCAAAAGTATTGCGAGCGAATGCAAAAGTATTGCGAGGGAATGCAAAAGTATTGCGAGGGAACGCAAAAGTATTGCGAGCGAATGCAAAAGTATTGCGAGGGAACGCAAAACATATTGCGAGCGAATGCAAAAGTATTGCGAGGGAACGCAAAAGTATTGCGAGGGAATGCAAAAGTATTGCGAGGGAATGCAAAAGTATTGCGAGGGAACGCAAAAGTATTGCGAGCGAATGCAAAAGTATTGCGAGGGAATGCAAAAGTATTGCAAGGTAACGCAAAGTAGTCAGTGTTTTAACACTTT
Organism: Micropterus salmoides; assembly: GCF_014851395.1. Lineage (NCBI taxonomy): Eukaryota > Metazoa > Chordata > Actinopteri > Centrarchiformes > Centrarchidae > Micropterus > Micropterus salmoides. The sequence goes on along the minus strand of NW_024044348.1, from coordinate 9,051,943 downwards.
TACTTTAACAGTGTAAAAGTCATAATGTTGTAAACCACATGGCTGGCTGGTATAGTTGGTAGCATATAGACTGCAAGTTGAATTCAGGAGGTATGTTCTCTGAGCTGCCTTTAACATAATGATCACCTGTTTTTTAGTCACCTGCTGGCATCAAATGACAAGTTCAGTTTTGTTCAAAGGAAGTAAAAATACATGTGATGGTTACTTGAGTAGCGACAGCTGAAAAGCTTTGTTAAACCTATAATTTGTCTCGATTTTTACTATACTGGGCTGATTACAACTGCACTTACTTGGGAAAGAAAAGAAATGTTGTGAAATGTGTTCCAGTAATAAAACAGTATGCCAGCAGTGTTTAAATTAGAAGACACTTTTTAAAATGTTGATCCAAGAAATGCCATTCAAATCACATGACAGCGTTTTTTTCAGTAAGCTTAAGCCAACACAGTCCCAAATGCAATGCCCCAAGGGAAGAATAGTTGTTTTTAAATGTGATCTAATATCTCAAGAATGAACATGTTAAGAGTGATCTAATTTGCTAAACCCACAGTTCCACTCATTGTGTGCATATCTTTCCAGTGGAAACAGCAGACGTTACACCATTACCTTCCTCTGAGGGGTCCAGCTCTCACTTTTCCACTGCATGAGTGCTTATTCGGGGTTGTGACCTGCATAAATGAAGTGTGAGCAGAACAAGTTTTAAGTGGGAAACTCATTGTAAAAAGTTGGTTTATATCTCCAATTATTTATAAGATAAAATATCCTATTATAATTCAAAAATGGAATGATTGACTATGTTAAATAAGCCTTACATAAAGCAGGGTCTGCAATGTGCATCGGTCAGATTTATGATTTATGGAGAAATGCCTCTCTGCTCATCATGTCTATATCTCACCTCAATAATAACACAGAAAATGAAAGAACAGATTTGATGTTTGTCACTCAAAGTTTACAATTACAAATTGTATGTTCTACTCCAACCATAATAAAATGTATTGGCATGTGTGTAACTCCACTTTTATTAGAAACCTTCAGCGCTAACTCCACTAAAAAGGGAATATACTGTCAGGGACCAGAGTGGCAGCCTAGAGAAGCATAACATTGGCTGCCCTGTGACATTATTCTGCAGAGGGAATTTCAATGTGGTGTCAGAACAAAAAAAAAGAAAATGGAAAATGAAGTCATGTTATGGGTTCAGGGTGTGTCACTCTGTTTTGATCTGAAGTATTTTGTGGCACACAACATTTACATTAAATCATTTTGAAGACAAGAATTACTCCTCCTACTCACATAGGACAGTCAACAACAACAAAAAAGCCCAGCGAGGAGTTCTTGGTGACCTCCCTCTTTTTGCACTAAAGCTGAAACACAAAACACAATCCAGAGATTTTCTTTCTCATACCAACATTTAACACCCTAATTTGTGATAAAGTGCCTCCAACTTTAAGCTAAATTGACCAAACTGGTATTAGATTGTTTGGCAAACCTCTGCTTCCCAAACTGAGTTTGAGCAATCAGGCTCAAAGAGGGCTTCCTGTGATTGCAGAACAGTTTACTTTAAATGTTTGGGACCAGCTTGAGACTTGACTTCTTGCAATGACTTGTATTATATTATTGGAAAACTTGTTACTGGATTCATATATTTAAGACAGCATGATCATTAATGGATCCAGCTGTTGTTACAGTTCTGGAAGATACTGTGGGTCAAAAAGCAAACAAGTCCAAATGGGAGCAGGCAGACGGATAAAAGAGGCAGAGATCAAAACTTACAAGCAGGCAACAGAAAAAGATGACTGCAGCACAAAGGCATGAAGCTTTATTTATATAATAAGTGGTTGATTATGAGGGACAGGTGAGCTGGCTGGTGAAGATCAGGTAGAACTGTGGCCTCCAAATATACAGTACCTTTCTGACATTGTGTCATCTAAACTTGGGCATTATCAACTTCATGAAGGTGAAATTTATTGCAGTGCCAACAGTGCTGGCCTGAATTTCACTGTACACTTACAACTGACAATCTCCTATAAAATGTATTTGGCTGCACTTCTTACAACATTGCTTATTTGAGCCCTTATGTCACAGTTGGCTTCAAATTATATCCAGACACCATACTTTGTAACACTCTCACAAAACCCTCTGGCAGTGTGCTTTGCTGCTCCAAGCCAAAGAAATGATGACCCAGCATACCAAGTGACTACAGGATGGTGCCAGTGACATCATACATCATGTGGATTTTTAAGAGTCTGTTTGTGCAGCAACCCATATGCTGTAAAATGTAACACATAGTGAAATTCCAATATTCATTCTTATCCTTTTTCATTATCAGTTGTTTCTCCTAGTCAGCAAATGTATTGTATTTCCTGACATATTGTGGGCCGAGGAGGATTTAGATAGTACAGCAGGAAGACAGCCAATGCTGAAGATGCATGGCCTTGTCTGAGGAGCCTCAAACTATGTATATGGAAAGCCAAATGTCTTTTGTATCTGTAAAGTCGACTTTCCTATATATTTTTTCTGTATAAAACTGTCTCTCTGCTCTGGTGAGACAGAGCTAGAGCGTAAGTCTGAGATTCTCTCTTCTTAACATCTGTAATACATGATGGTCATCCTGTAGTACAGTCTTTTATGTGAGTGTAACTAACGGCATCTCTGGACCCTTTCCAGCCATGCCAGGCTTATGTAACTATAGTATGCAGAACAAATCATATACTTTATTCCCATATGAACAGATGTGTTAGCATAGTGATGATTGTGGTTTTTGATTTTTCCAGGTCTCCAGCCACAATCCAGCTATGCAAATGTGGGTGGACATCTCAGACAGGCAGCGATGTCCACAACATGATATACTGCAGAGCACATATAGTCTTTTAAGCCATGTTCCTGCTCAGCAAACTAGAAAAACACTCTGGCAGAGTACATGCACTGCAACAAAAGAGCTGTTTTAACCATGGCTATGCACATATGGTCCCCATAGGTTGAATCCTACTAACTTTAGTGATTACCTTTAGTGATTTTCTTCTAGGGCCGTCATTAGGCCTATATTTAGATTTCTTCAATATTTTCAAATATGACAAAATGCCTGCAGAACTAATGATCTTCCCATCAGCCTCAGCTGTACTTTGTGTTTAATGCTGATAAATATTAGCTTAACTAAGATAGTGAACATGGCAAACATTAAACCTGCTAACAATAAGAATAGTTAGCATGCTGAATTTAACATTTAGCTCAAAGCATTGCTGTGCCACTAGTATGACTCAGTCTTGTAACATTTAACATGTTGAATTATAGAAGAACAAATCTACCTCAGTACGTTGAGTCAATGTAAACAATAGGACACAGTTGAAGATTTTCTTTAGTAGCAAACATGACTTACATTCATTTTTTTCTTTGCATTTAACCTTTCCATGTAATTTTTGATAAATATACATATATATAATTATGCCTACTTTATAATATAATTACCTACTGTATATACATGTATTGCACATTTATCCTTTTGTCAATATTAATTCATTACACATCTGCCTTTTAAAATTTTTTTATTTGTATTTCTGATTCCTTAATGTTTTTTATTGTCATATTTGTTTATTGAATATTTGGAACATTTTGTGTGATGTTGTACAGTGTGAATTTTGGGAATCAGAAGAAGGTATTATTAAAGGTATTATATCTTAGTTTCCATAGTGTTAGCATACATGTTTATTTCATGTATCTCATGTTTAAGATTCTTGCAATTCTAATATATTTTGCAATGGTAACTGCTGTTTGTATTGTGTTTACTTCTGCCAAATTTATTCCATCCATACTCCATATCCAATTTCTTTCCATTCCTTGTGTCTATCTTCTCCTGGTCCAGCAACCCAGGCTCCCAGTATGCCCCTCTACTCTAATGAAGTTATTTCATTTCAGCTTGAGATAATGGCCCAAGAAGAAATCCATTTGTCTGCACACTCAATGTCTGTGTCATTACAAAATACATTCAGAATGGCTGGTAATTCAGTTTCACTCTGGAAAATTGTGTAAGATATGTAATGTGTTCTTTTGACTGTGGTTCTACTGTGTATTAGCCTCATGTGAAGTTCGGTCCTGATGTGCTAATGTGGATCCATTTTTTATCTCTTCCTCAGCAATGGTTATAAGACATTTCCACTCTGGGGATGTTTATTGCAAAATTAACTTTAACTGTATGATGCATGGTGGTCCAGTGGATGGCACTGTGGCCTCACAGCAAGAAGGTCATGGGTTCAAATCCTGGTCGTCCCGTCTGTGTGGAGTTTGCATGTTGTCTGTGTGGGTGTGCTCCGGTTTCCCCCACCATCAAAAAGCATGTTAGGTACTCCAGACTAGACACTGATTTATACATCTGGAGCTGGTCCCTGGGTGCTGCACAGTGGCTGCCCACTGCTCCCTTGAGGGATGGATTAAATGCAGAGAATGAATTTCACAACATGTATGTGACAATAAAGGTATCTTTTTCTTCCTTTCATTAATTAACATGGTTTGTGATTGCTAACCCTGACAGTTCTCCTTGCTTAATATAATGCTTATACAATACAATGTGTTATTACTGGTCACAGGCTCCAAACACATAGGGGGCAGAATTTCACCTTGTGCAAGAATTGCATGACTTACTTACTTACATGATTTATTTACAGTTAGACACGTGTAATAAACCTTGCAGTTTCCTCAAAAACGTATAGTATGCTTTCCACAATTCAAATCTTGCCTCATCTCACAACAAAATGCCAAGTGGTTACAATATGGTGAATCGATCAATATTTTTTCAGTCGGTCTACTAATGGGTCAATAAATGATGACATACACAACAATAAATGAAAAAAAAAAAACTAACTCTAACTTCAACTAACGGCAGGGCAAGAAAAGCAAAATATGACCAAAATGGTCAAAATAACACTGCTAACTTATAAGCTTCACACGTGGCGACAGCCTACAATTATAGCTTGCTTAGATCAGTTTTAGCAAGACCATAGTGGCAAGAAAACTGCCACATCAAAACTGTATATTGGCGCGATTTGTTTTTTGAATGGTTTGTGTTGTGATTTGTTGCACTAAAGATATGTTTTACTAAGTAGCCAACATTCAATGTTACTTACTAGTCTAACAGAGACATTGTGAGTTCAGCAACACATCGCATCTCTTTACTCGCCAAGAGCTGCCTCCAGCGGTGGAAAGCGTAGTTTTGTGGGACCTTCAGCCATCTTTATGTTTCTGTGACAGTAACCAGGGGCTTCATCAATGCTGTACCATCAAGTGATTGACAGTCACTTGGGGAAGCTCTACTTCTTGGTTCTCTCATGTTGGACTGAGGGCAAACTGGATGCTACAGTGACTTTCTATTGCTCTTCGAGGCACAGATGGTATTACAACACAGGACGGGCTAGCTGGCTCACTTCATTAGATATCTCTGTAACACAATACACAGAGGTTTTTGACATAGCGTCAGAACCTTTTACTTCTTCACACTCTGCTGATGTTAGTTCATTTTCTTGTTGTTTTAAACAAAAATTCTGACCATAGCTTTGCACTTTTAACTCTTAGTCCAACCCTTTCTTTAAGTTGTAACTTCTGAGGCATTTTATGAATCAAAAGTTGAAAAGAGTGTTTTATGTTGCATTTTTTTGATGTCCGATATTTGGATTTTTATTTGAAATCTTAAAAAACATGGCAGTCTGAGTGCTATTGAGTGCTTTTGCCTGAAAGTTTCCAAGTCCTTGTCTGTTTCAAATCATGATCTTCCCTATGGCCACTGGCAGGCTCCAGCTGTTGCTTTTCAGGCTAGCTCATATCCTTTGACTCACTGTGTAAAATAGAGACCGTTATGACTAAAAGACAGCAAAGCACGTACTTGTACTGGCACTGTGTCCGTGCACATGTGTGGCTTGATTGATCATTGACAAACAGGGAATACTCCACCACAGTGAACCTCATGTGAACTTGTCTTTAAGCCAGAAAAGAACTGAATTTAGGACAGTGGGTGTTTTCTCATTATTTCTGTGGAGACCAAAAGAAATTAAATCAAGGTTTCTGTTTGTTGCACTCGCCATACCTAACCAATAACATTTATTTGCTAATCCTCTGATGCCAAAAATGATTCACCAGCATAAAACTGCAATGAAACACAGTCACTGGACTTCATTTATATGCTCTACAGGAGCAATGACTTCATTCTGAACACACAATTGCACATTTTGTTCTTAATGAGATCAAGAGATCAACAGCTGCCTACAGTAGCTAGCTTAGCATTCAAGCAAAAGTTTGACATTTAGGGAAATATGCTTGTTTGCATTCTGGTGAAGCATTAGATGAGAATATTGATCCCAATCTCACGTCAGTAGGGTAGCCAGTTAGCTTGGCTTAACACAAAGTCTGGAAACATGGAATCAGCTAGAGTGGCTCTGTAAAATGGCAACAAAATCTATTTGTTTAATCCGTACAAAAACCTAAATTTAAAAACAACAATTCACCATTTTACAGGGGTTTATGTACAGAAGTATTTCTTGGCTCTGAGTGGTTGTCAGGCAGCAGCGTCCCCAGGATCAGTCACAACCAAGAAAAGCTCTGAGATGTAACCTTTTGTATAAACAGCAAAATGTTGTTTTTATACTTACATTTATCCATTTGGCTGATGCTTTTATTCAAAGTGACTTACAATTGCTATTTATGTCAGAGGGTGCATGAGTCACAGTGGGGAGTTGAACCCAGGTCTCTCACACCAAAGGCATGTATCTTATCCATTGCACCATCACCACCCCCACCATTCCCACCACTACTTGTTTTTATTGTGTGAGTTAATCAAACAAGATATAAACGAGCTTCAAAGATTCTGGTAGATGGATTTTGTTAATGCTGGGCAGAGCCAGGCTAGCTGTTTCCTTCTGTTTCCAGTCTTTGTGCTAGGCTGGCAACAGGCTGTTGACAGTAGCAATATATTAAATGGAAAAATATCAGAATGGTATTGATCTAACTCTTTGCCAGAAAACAAAGAAGCGTATTTCCAAAAGCAATGAACTAGTCCTTTAAAACAAGCTTGACATGGACCTCCATGGGCACATTAGGTATTACTGTATGTACACATTACAGCATGAGTCTGCATCCTTCACTCTAGGGCAGTTTCAGTATCACAATATGATGCTAAAATTACTTCAAAACTTGAGGCAGAAATTGCTTTGACATGAATTTGACAGCAGGGTGTATCTACAGCTTGTGATAAATGATGCTGTGCTTTGACAGCCATGAAATCTTTATCTCAACCATCAAGGCTTTTTAGAATGATATGCTTTATTTTTTGTATTTTATATTATATTACACCACAACTTACTCATATTACAAGTCCAGAAACAAAACCAATTTAAAGCAATTACCAGCCATAACACATCATTTATACCTTATCTGCAGTTACATTACTTACAATTATTACAAAATAATTAATTTCATTTGCATTTTCATCTCCATTCACACTTTTGCAGAGCAGCAGTTTTATCTGCGAGTGACACAGGGTTGTTTTTCTGATGATGTATTTGAGAGAGAAAATATATCACACCAAAATTAACTGGGGAGCAAAGTGAATGGAAACCGGAAGCTTGTTGATAGCTCCAGTACTGCTCAGCATACTGGACTATAAATTTAATAAGACAACTGCATTTTACAAAGACAAATCTACTCAATTAACAGAGACTTTGAAGCTTGGCTGCAGTTGAAGTCCTGCGTCACTCATCTTCCTTTGAATGATCAGAGAAATTCTGACGTATTCTGTCCAATGGTGACTTCAACAATTTAACTACACAATTACTGCTATAAAAGACCAATGAGTGAAGGGACCTTTACTGAGACTTTGTATGAAGGAACTTTTGAAGTTAAGTTGGTAGCAGCTTTGATATAAATCCCCAGTAGCTAAATTGATGTCTTAATTTTAATATAGTTCATTTGTTGCATAATATCCTCAGTTTCTCTAATGATTCTTGTTAATGTGAAGGGAATCCACTGAAAAATATGTGCACTGGAATTCTTAGAGCAAATATTACTCAGAAATGTAGTAACACAAATAGACACATTTGTTTCCAAGATGAAAGAAGACAAGATTGAATGCAGAATGAATATATACTGTAAAGGCTATTAAAAATATAACAATAATGATACAGACAAGACAACAGACAACTTCAAGCATAGAGAAGACCTGATATGTGACCTCTTTCCATCTCAAAACCACAGCCTATAACACAAGGAGAACTACAATCATTAAATGATAATGCCTTGCATATGCAGGAGTGGCGTCATTTGGTACATGTCTCATTCAGTAGATAATGACTTCAGGGACTATGTGGTATTTGAACTTGGGAAGCATAAATAATGCACTGCTTCATTCATACCACAGGAAATTTTGAAAAATAAACATACACAGCAGCCAGTTAATTTTGCACAACTCAATTTTATGATGCAGTCCTGATGAAAACATTTACCAGTGAGTCTCAAGAGCCAAATTTGCTGATTGCGGTTTGATGCATACCAGCGGGATTGGCAAGGGTCTAACTTTGCAAAAGTCACTAAGAGGGTTGTTTTTAAGTCAATGTTGAAGGCAGTTAATAACAACGATTGAATTATGTCTCCAAAAACAACAGACACATCTGAAAGCTCTTCACTGTAGCTTCACTGAAAGATTTCATGAAAGCTAAGTGATTGTCTTATTTGACATGTCTTACCATTTAACAGGATGTTATGTAACGACTTCCCTTCAAAGTTAAAGAAACAACGCACTAAAAGCCCATTAGAATAGAAACTTTTGTTTACTTTATGCTGACATTATTTGTGAAATGATAAGCAAAGTCTTCAAGGCACTGGTGCTATATAGGGTACAACTCAACATCTGAAAGATATTTTTGAATTCCTGTACTCTCCCAGTACATTGCCATTGTTTAAGAGAGTATGAAGGACAGCACCTTGCCCAAGAGCATATCCTCAGCCACAATGAGTTTCAAATGTTAGTTAATGAGTGGACTGAGAGGAAAAATCTGGAGGTGCGCTCAAGATAATAATTTCACTCTGCACAAACTGCTGACAGGACCACAGCAGGTTTATAGTGTAGTATATGGTTAAAGTTTTGCAGAAGAAGCGTTCTGTGTTTGATTTCAGTGATTCCTCCATGTCAAAATGGGATTCCCTCAGCCCTATGAGGTTGGGAAACTAATGAAAAAATTTAGTTATGCAATTTAATAAATTTATGAGAATTGATATTCATAAAATCAAACCAGATTCCTCGTTTCAGGGCACCACCGGAGTTGTTACAATCCTAGAGTCTCCGGACCTCTAGGTAGTTTTAATAATTATACAATTATTACTACTGATCAGTTTGTTCATAATCGCTCCATTATCTTAAATCAGTCAGTCAGTCTCATATCTAAAGGGTCAATTCTCTCGGCAGGGACGTAGAAATAGGCAATCATAGGCACACACAGCTCTTGATTATATTACAGTGAATTTATTCTCTAACTAATGTGATAAGAAGATGGTTGGATACAGGGAACATAAACATTTGCTGAACAATGAGCCTGGAGGTTCGATTGTGGGAAGCATTTGACTCATACGGCATAGAATGAAAGTAAACTAATGCTATGATTTTAGGAGTTAAGAGGGGACAGGGTCGACAGCCTGCTTTTGGCCTGTTGCACGGGTCCCACACTAGCTGCCCGATCCTGGCTTTTTCATAGGGATTCTCTGGGGTTCTCCGTGTCTGATTGAAAACGCCTCCTCCGTCTGGCAATTCGGCTGTTTTCAGGTTTCCTTCGTTGTAGCTGGCGAGACCACGTGGCTTGGTCTGACCTCGGTGAAGTTGGCTCGACGAAAAAGGCTTAAAATGGAACTTGCTTGTTCCTGAATTAGTCCAGTGTAACTTAACGGACTAATAACTTTAACAAACGAAAAAAAGAAAGAAATAGAAAAGAAATAAAGAAAATAAAACAAACTGAAGGGCAGATCGATGTCGTGGCACTTCAGGTGTGTAGCTTCAGGCGAAACACAAGCTGGTCTACTCTGAGGGCGTTGCCTGGCGAGGCACACCACACGCGTGCCGAAGCGTCCAGCGAGCAGAGCAGAGTGGAAGACAGCCAACAGCGAAGAGAAGAGCCCGAAGCAAGGTCGCGTGTCGCCTGGGGCGTGGTTCCCCAGGGGGCGTCTCAGGTTTCCCAAGGGACTGCCTTTCTAAACTTAATGTTTAAAAGAAATATATTTGCATGTCTTATAATCAAATATTTTCCACAATTGAACCTCAACGGTCAAACGGTTGTACTGTTCTAGGCATTTGGTAACAGGAAACAATTGTCACATTATTGGTCAGGATATTTATACATTTAACGGCATTTCTGACGAGGGCATGTAATACTTATTTCGTCCACTTGGGGGAGATCAGGTTACATGAGGAAAGCTTGGATTACATTAGATGAAGGAGTGTCTTGCTGAAAATAAAAACACTGCACAAGTAACTTTCTTTTCAGCACCAATATCAACAACAGATAGCAACAACAGTTAACATAACTACTCAAATAGAGGCAAACGTAATCAGGTAACTATAGATTTAATTAAACTTAATTAAATGCTTTGAGTCTTTGGAGACTGCAGTCTTTGCACTGAAAGTTCGGCTGTCCTGGATTATGTCACACTTAGGTGAGACAAGGAGTATCCCTTTGATGGTAATAAAACATAGAGCAAAGTCAGTCACGGAAACGTGTGTGTGTGGGGGGCAGTTTTGATAGGCTGTTCAGGGAAATGCCAATGGCTGGTTCGTGTCCCTTTGTCAGTTTAACAGTCAGGCCCCGCGTTATCAGCTTCGGAATCAAAAAGGTGCCAGATTTATGGTCGGCTAGCACTTAGAGAAAGCAACTTTGACCCCTTCCCCTTCTTCTCTGGGGAGGAGAAAGGAATTTAGAGTAGCTCCAAATTTATTCAATATAAAATGCACAAATCCACAACGTTGTTCACTACAAATATAATCTGTGAATCAACTCGATTCTTTCAGGCAGCATTACCAACCACAGAAAGTGGACAACTGTCCCAGGGATCCCGACCCTCAGGAGCTCTGAGTGCACCAGGTATTCTGTGTGTCAATTGGTTTGTGGTAATATGAGTTGAACCTTTGTTTGGCAGTATACACCATCAAGGTACAATATCCCCTTAAGTAATAAGCGCCTTAAGGTGGTACCTGCAGTATAACCCAATGCTGAGTCAAAAATCACATTTAATTGATTTTGCACTTTGTTACGAATCTCAGATGGAAGCCCAGGGAGAGGAGGTTAGTATAATTTCTCCAGGGCAGAAGAAAATGCGGAAACAGGAGTACGTTTGCAAAGAAAAGGGTATTTATTTACAATATAACAAAAAGTGTCTCTTAATGCTCAGTAAACAGAAAACACCTCCCAAAAGGGAAGCGAGCAACAATGGTCCTTTTAAAAGGGAACGAAGGTATTGGTTAAACAAATGCAAAAGTAAATTACTACACTTAACCGCAGGCCACTGTTGCCACTGCCGGTGTATCACCAAAATCTGTGACCTATCAGATTCTGTGACTACACCCAAACGACGATGTTTTCCTAACCATAACCAAGTACTTTTGGTGCCTAAACCCAACCAAGTACTTTTGGTGCCTAAACCCAACCAAGCACTTTTGGTGCCTAAACCCAACCAAATACTTTTGGTGCCTAAACCCAACCAAATACTTTTGGTGCCTAAACCCAACCAAGCACTTTTGGTGCCTAAACCCAACCAAACTGCAACTGCTTCACATTGTCAACAAAGCCTCTGGCGCTTAACTTCCCATTTGAGTCACAGAATCTGATAGGTCAAACATTTTGGTGTCACACCAGTTATTGTCTCTGCCAACTGCCACATGCTCGCCGCAGAATCCAAACACTTGGTAACACTGTCTCTTTCGCTGTAGACCACCATACTCTCACCCACAGCAGCGTCCTTCACCAGCCCTTATACTCTCCACTGATTAGGAGAGTGGAATCAGCCACGCTCCTCACGTTGTTGCTTGCAGCATTGGGGGCGGGGCAAGGTCCTGCTTAGGGCAGGGAGGGAAAACACACAAGCACAACATCCCATATATACACAATGGTAATTGTGAATCAATTTACAACAATTAAATTGACACATAGCAAATTTCAGTTAGTCAGATTGTCAGATAGTAGAGCTCTAGGCAAACTATACTATGTTGCTGTGTATATTCTGCTCTGTGCACTTCACGTGGGTATTTGAAGGCAACAGGATACTTAGACCATTGCAAAGAGAGTGGGAGGAAGGGGCCTGGGGTCAACAGCTAATTTTTTAAACATTAATGTAAATGTATACCCTTATTTTAATATATTGTTAAATTATGTGTATTTAACAGTGCTAAATGCAAAGTAGGATGAAAAATAAAAATCATTAATTATGAAATCCCTTCAGATTCTCTGGATTGACACTGAGAGAAAGAAGCAAAGAAAGAGACACTATGAGCAGTTCTGAACTTAATAAAACTGCTAAGATACCACTTTTTCCACACTGTCCTGCACTGAGTGGGAGTTAGAAGTAGCTAAGACCGCAGTGCTTGCTCCAAATTGGGAGAATAGTGGGTAAAAATGCTAAAAAACACATAGTATTATATAAACAATCTCCAATCTTGGACAGTTGATTTCAATAGGTTTGGAATATGCAGCAATAATGACATACAAATTAATTTTACTGAAGCTCTGTGTGCTTACAGAATGAAGTGGACAGAGAAGTGATTCAAATGAATTCCACCACATTTATACACACTACACACACAATATGAACCATCTGCACTCATACTCATTAGTATAAAACATAGGCTGAATATGAGTGTTTAGGAACAACACTCAACCATCTTTACAAACAACTAGATGAATCCAAAGCGTTGGACAGATGGGCATTTTTCACAATGTATTAGATGACAATGGAGAGATGAGTCAGATCTACAACACACACACACACACACACAGACACACAGTTCCAAAGAGAAGAATGGAATAAGAATTGGTTTTAACTGAGAGATGATTCATTTAACCACAGTGAATCAGTCTGTCTGCGTGTTGGGAGGATTGATACGAACCATAGAATCACTTGGACACAAACAGAAATGTTTCATACACCATATTGCATCAAGGGCTGTGTGTAAATCACAGGCTGTGAGACAGCCGTGAAAATCTCCAAAACTACAGTACGTCCAGAATGGCAGACCAAATCTTAGCCAGACTGCTTTCAATTGAGGCTTGGATACACACATGGAGATATCAATTTTTGTAAATCAGGATCAAATCCCACTCATAGATGATTGAAAACCAATTCACATCCTAGTAGAAGTGGGTCTCAGTTTGGCCTCTGAGCTCATAATGTTCTTTATACCACTTTGACACATAATCCAGAGCAATATGCAATGGCTGTGACTGCAGCATGAAACATGGCTGCTTATAAACGTCCTCCTTCCCCACTGATTCTGCCTGATGTCACCGAGGAGGTAATCACTGCGACTAAATGCTATGGCCTCAAGTGCAGGAGGATGCATCTGTATTCCTCATCTAGCCTGCAGCTTTCTGTTTTGGTTTTATTTATTAGCATACTGTGCACACTCATGCTGTTACCACAGCAACCACTGCAGATAGGTTAATGATGCTTGAACCTTGAAAATGGACACAGTCACTTACAAACAACAGCATGGTCTAAATATTAGATGCTATGAAATTGATAAAAGTTGAAAACATCAGATTTGCCCACACATGTTCCATGTGTCTGAACATGTAGTGTAACGTCCAAGTTGTAAGAGATAGTGTGGGCATGCTAACTGAGAGGAAAATTTCATAATGGTTTGCCTCTCAGTCCTCTCAGTCCCATCCGACAGCCATGCACTCTCATCCCCAGCCCTCTGCATTATTCTTTCGGTCTGTTCCTGTCTCTAGCCCCAACTGCCTACACCTGCCATCCTCAAGCTGTCCACCAGATGGCCTCAGACTTTCCCTCCTTTACCCATGACCTGACCGCCCCACAAATTTACACCGCTGTCTTTTTGTGTGATTAAATCATTAAACTGCACAAGATCTGCCTCAGCTGTCTGCGTTTTGGTCTTAGCCCTGTATTCCTGCTGCCCTGTTTGCACCATCTGTGTCAAATCAGTGGCTAAAGCTCACTAATTAATTTGTATCTTGCTTGTTTAAACTATACACAAATGACCTGTTGTTCAAATAAATAGTATGTTAGTGTTAAATTAACTACTATAACGGTATTGTATTATAAATTACATTGTTTTGCCAGTAAAATTGGATGCAAGGTGAACAAGCTTGAGCAACAGTAATTTAGGTAGCCTAATATTTTCACTCTCATGTCAGCCTTCTCCGAAACAACTCATTTAGCAGAGATATTAAGAGACATTTGCCTCAGCAGTTACCCAACCACCCACATTAGAGTCTTTCTCGCTTCTGCTTGGGAAGAAGGTACCGGATACACCAGACCAGCACTCAGAGGCTCAGGAAGAGCTTCTTCCCTCAGGCCCACTAGGATGCTAATTGAGATCACTGCCAAAGACTGCCCCCCCTCCTACACACACATATTTATTACCATTTCAATTCTGTTTAAATTATTATGATTACAGGATTACAATGCAGGATTGTTGTGATTGTACCTTTATATGATTACATTTTAAATACGCTTGTTTCAAAACTTTTGTTATATGGACAATTCATTTCCTGCACAAAAGTCAAATAACAGTGCTCCAGATCAATAAGACTGTTCCCCAGAGCACACGCGTCCAAATCCCCTATTATTATCAAAGGCTCTATCGGAAAGAACTGTTCATTTTGAGTGTACACTGTGTGGATGTGAGCTGAATGAAATTCAGTTGGTACACCTCAACCTCCTGAACCATGCATGTTTTTTCCTCAGGTTATTTTCCATGTTCAGTGGATGTTTGAACCTGCTCTACTCTGACATTGTACCAATCTGTGTCTTTACTTCAGGCGGTGACCTCACGAAGCAGTGTTACCCTT
Organism: Micropterus salmoides; assembly: GCF_014851395.1. NCBI lineage: Eukaryota > Metazoa > Chordata > Actinopteri > Centrarchiformes > Centrarchidae > Micropterus > Micropterus salmoides. The sequence continues at coordinate 9,036,902 of NW_024044348.1, read as the reverse complement.
TAGCTTTTATGTACAGCCACGCAGTGGGGGTCACCAGGCCAACAGGTACTGAACTGTGAGCCTGGCCTCTGGAGTTGGCTGTCATTATTCTGAGCACAGTTTTTGCATCTCACACCAATAGTGTTATTATTAACCTTTGAAACAGCATTAATAAATGCAGCCTTACCAAAAGGGTAACAAAAGCACAGAACAGCTACTAAATGGACCTTGTAGTGAGATTGTTTTGTCAGGGTCAAAAACAAACCTCCAAGCTCAACTTTTAAGGTTAAGAGAGATGAGTAGTCCTCAACATAATGGAGATTTTAAGATTTACACCTTCCATGATAACTGGGCAAACTCTTGATCATTTGTGTTGTTGTCATGAATAATGCAGCTTCTCTGAACTCTTGCTTTATGTTTTTGCTCCCAGGGTCTTTGAGGAACATAAAAGGATCTGCCATGATGATAATGTGATTGTGATTAGTTAACCCTTTCATCTTGTAGGTTTGTCAGTGAGCTGTGTTAGCAATGCTTCTTGGAACTTCTGACTCAGACCCTATCTCTAAAACTTGGTACCTATGGTAAAAAGGCTCAGATCTAGATCTGGTCCACATGTAACTTTCTATCTAACTATCTGATATATTGTGGCTTGTTGGATTGTTACTAAAACAATTTAGATCTTAGTGTAGCTAAACAATGATTTTTGTCTTTATACTGCCTAAATAATAACCCAGGGCATGCAGTTTTCTTAAATACAGTGTCCCTGCTGACTGATAACGAGTAACATTTCAGGTAATGTCAGGTAATCATATGCAGCTCTGTCTGACTACTGAACCTAATTGGGTCATAAAGAGCCATGACAATTATAACTGTTTGTCTGCTTTATATTGGGCATTGGCATTCACATATTTGCTGAAAAACAGGATTAACTATTGGCAAAAGAATTGAGAAAAAAAGAAAAACATGACTCTGGATGTTGTCAAAGGAATCATTGTCTAGCCAGTTTTCGTGGAAGGAAGAGTCAAGTTAGTGCTGAAAGTCCTGAAAGAAGCCATAGCTTCCCTTTAATGAAGCTTATGCTTTTATAGCCGCGGTGCAGGGGTCTGCAGCATGTAATTACACAAGAACACTTATTAGACTCAGGAAAAGGTCACAGAAGGTGGGAGTCTGTGCTAAGAGCTTAAACTTAACTGTTACACTTTTGAGTAGTTAACTTACACATGAAAGAGTGCATTTGCGACTCCCTAAATTACAATCAAAAAGTCAATTAGATGCAAACACAAGAGAATATTTTTGAGCTGCTTTTTTCTCCTTTTGTTTCTTTTTCTATATTTGTCTTATAGTTTAATTAGTAAAATTATGAATTTCTGTTTGGGGCTGATTGAATGTCTCTTTACAGTTTGTGGAGATGAAAAATTGCTCTGACTCCAGATGAGAATCTTTAAGAGAAATGGTTATACACCTGGTGTGAATAGAATAACTGTAGAGCTACTAACAAAGCACTGCAGCTACTAAAGACTTTCATTAGAGTTATTTATGCAATGTACATAAACTGTATATAAGGCAGTTTATTTAAACTTCCATTCAATCACAGTACAATGGAGTTGTTGAGTGCCTCTTGAAACTCTGCCACATGGTCACTTATTTTAGCTCAGTGTGTGTGCATGCTTTCCACATGCTGTAAGCAATTTGTGTGGTAGTTGGCAAGACAGTTGAACCAGTGCGGTAATCTCTGGATCGTGCTGCTACATGAATGGTGGCTGAGGCTTTGTGAGTATCCTGACTGTCTGTCTGGTTGCCAGACCATGGGAATGAGCCCATCCCCGCCACAGTCTGCGTGTGAACGACCCTGTTAATGCCCACATTGTACTTGACTGAGACAGAAATTTCAGCGGTGTGAAAGACTCCTTTTTCCCTAATATTATTCTTGTTTCATTTTCCAACATGGTCCTGATGTAATATTGCCATTTTAGGTCCCCTTGGACTTGCAATATACAGTATATGAGCCCTTTCATTAATTAGTCATTTAGCTGACGCTTTTATCCAAAGCAACTTACTATTGCTACTGTTTGTATATCAGAAGTCCTCTGGAGCAACTAAGGGTTGTCTTGCTGTGTCACAGTGGGAATCAAACCTAGCGGGAATCAAACCTAGGTCTCCCACACCAAAGTCATTTGTCTTATCCAGTGTGCCATTGCCACCCCAACCATGCATGAAGCCCAGCCCCCATAAGTTTCTGTTTTCACCTCTGTCAAACTTTTTGTTCTTGCACATCACAACTCATACAGTTTATGATAATTACAATAGCAGATTTACTATTACAATTCTTTGTATTTCTTTAAACAATAGGTCCTTGATCTCAGACAGAAATAGACAAAATCAGGTTCTGCATGTCATAGCTATCAAGCTATGTAATAGACTGAGGCTAAAGCTGCATGTCTCAGGCAAAAAGTCAGCCTCCTCCCCACCACCCCAATGATACCCTTGAAATTATTTTTTCCTTTTATTTCAGTGTAGAGTTAGTAAGTATGATATGGAAAAATGGAAGATCAAACTAAAAGTTTATTTTAACATAATCCATGCTTGGCTGCTTACTGTAAGACAGAAGTTATGATTTATGTTTCACTAATGCTACAAGAGAAAAGCTTTTGAGGGCCAACAGATATGCTTGGCAAACTGCTGGAGTGTAAACTTCCCCAAATTCAATAATGAACGGAGAGAGCTGCTAACATTAGCCTAAAGTCTGACAGCATCAAGGACTGGTTTCCACACTATTGGGAAAGACTAAAGTGGATTTTGTCGTTGTGAACAGGGCCTTTTTAAAAATATGGAACCTGAAGCCCTTAAAAAGCTAATGTAGTTACACTACTCTTCAAAACATGCCCACACCTTATTAAACTAGTTTTTATCATTCGTTAAACAATTTTGTTTTAAGCTCCATACCTCATTCTTCCTGCTGTTTTACATACTGTGCATGTTAAAAGTTTTATTTGTTATGGTTTGCTTTATTGGTATTGTGGCTTTCTGGTTTTGGTCCTGTAATTTGTTGTTTGAATTATTTGTTTATATAGGGAGGCGATTTCCTCAGTAAAGTAAAGAACTCAAGGAAAATACATTAGTTGTTAACACTCCTTGATAGTCAAAAGCCCTTTCAGAGACACACTGCACAGCTATTTCCAAAGCAACCATAAAAATGAGCATATGACGTAAATATTTTTTGGTTTTGGTGTCATGAAACAAAGCTTTTCCAATTCTGTTCTCCCACAATGAACTTGAAGAGGTGTTGAATACATAACTTTTTCCATTTTTCACAAAAATACTGAATGACTCCAGATTCTCAAATGAAATTGAGCCTTTGAGACATTTCCTAGACACAGTAGGTTATAGCTGGGCATTTATGGAGAATGATATAACCAGTGGGAAAATATTCCTTGAAGTTAACATTGAGGTATTGTACAGGAAGATCAAAGATTATGGTGAAGTTAGCCAGTGGCCTTTTTGTTCCACATTGCTGTAAATCTACAAAAACTGGCAATTGCTATCCTCCTGTCTGACTTCTAACACCTATTAAATGCTAATGTGGCATCTCTAACAGGGCAAATGCTGCTGGGGGCAAGAGATAAATTTTCCCTAATATCCAAAACATGCCTTTCATAGGGTTATTTAAACAAACATGGAAAACTTCCTCTCCCGGCTGGATGAAATTATATAATAAATAATGAATCCTGAAATTTCCAGACATTACTGTTTGCTCATTGCATTTTCAAGATTTTCAACTGCTTGTGTAATTTTGTTTCACTACACAATCATGTATGATTCTCCTAACAGACATTCACTCTTCCACTTAATAAATATAACTTACTTGTTAGTTGGCCCAGAACTGAGTATCTTGGTGTGTGGCAAGTCCCTTCTTCAATTCAGCCTAAAACTTGCTTTGGATCACTGAAAGTCACAAGAGAGTGATTATAATTGGCACAGGGCCTTCTGTCCAGATTTGAATGTGCACTCATCTCACACAATTCTGCAGCAATCAAATGCAAGAATAAATGAACTGTTACAGAACATTACATCAACATTTTCCTTTTTGCAATCTACAAATGTGAAAGAGTTTGTGCACTCCAGGCTTTTCAAGAAGTAGTGTCACATATGTGTAGAAAAGAGCAGTCCCATCCCATAGGGAAATTGGCTGCGCACTGACAAAAAAAAGTAGAAGATGATCTTCATATGCAAAATAAATGATATGCATCATGTGCAAAAGGTGTCAAAAATGTGTCAAAGAAGTGAACATTTCAGTCATGGGATCATCTTCAGCAATGTTTACAGACCATGTAATTGCTGGTGGTGGCATTCTGCAAACCAAATTACAGTGCAGTCAAGAAATACAATATGGATTTTACAAACTCATTTACCAAAATTATTTACAGGAAAGATAAACTGGTTCATTCTACTTGAGTTTAATGGTTTTGTTGCATAGAGAAAAACAGGCAGTGACATCTGTGAAGGCTGTGAAAAATCTTGCGGATTACATCAAGGACCTCATTCAAGTGAACCATTTCCAACACAGATCGGACACGCTGAGCGTCCGAGAAATGTCAAAGAAACAATGGAATTAAATCCAATGAATTCCTTTGTGCATCTTTCAAGATATTTTCTGAAAGGCCTGATGATTTGTGTGCCTCTGTGATTTCTGTGCCTGTTTCCTTTATCTGTCTCACTGTTTGTGTAAGTCTGGATTTTTGGGGCGGCAGACGTTCCAGCTCACGACTGGATGATGATGTCATCCCTGTGGAAGGTCTCTGTTTTTCTGCTTTGTTCCAATGAGGAGCAAGCAGTGATGTGTTATTGAAAAGGCTGGGGCTAAAACACCAATTTTCATCTTTTTATATTCTGCTTTGGTGAGCAAAGTTATCGTTAATATTCATAGCACTGCACAGTGAGGTTTATCAATGAACCTGTGAGAAATCTGATGAATGTCAGTCCCCTGCCAAAGACTCTTTTATGTCACACATATTTGTTTGGGTGACAAAATTAAAAACAGCAGTTACCTGCAAAAGAAAAGCTGCCAACAGTGTTTACTCATAGGAAATCTTTTGTGTGACACAATTTATGCAGTTTTACCCCAAAGCGTGGTCATGCTGCAATCATCCTGTCCCACTTTATGTCAAATGTGCTTTATTGGGTCAGTATCTGGGACTTTGCAGGTCACTGGAATAAACTAAACAAAATGTTCCTGGAATGGTAACATGCACCTGTGTAAGAAAGCTTGAAGCAGTGAAGATGCTGCACAAAGAGACATTGCTATGAGACGTGCTGGAAGAATCTGCTCTTCATCTTTCTACACAGCACAAAAGTATCACCCACCTCCATCACACAGCATTCATAACATTGTAACACTGTCTTCTCATTGGAGTCTATGAAGTATCTAGGTCTTGCTTTGTATTTTTTGTTCTTTACAATAACTGTTCGATTACAGATGGTTTCTTACAGAATAACACTGGGACTGTTTTGACATTCATCTTGTTCATGTTAATATCACTGCTGAACAGACGCCAGGTGTTGAGCACTGTAAGGGTTATATGGGTCATTTTGAAGGTATTTATGTATAATGACTTACTGTTGTGAAAGCAAGGGGAGATTAGTAGGTTTCCATTAGAGATATTGCATTGCGTCCTATTCAGTGTAACAGTATGTGCAATAAACCAGCACAGTAACCTGACCTTTTTAACATACACTATAGCTCTCATCTTTTTTGATTCGTTTTATGATGTTTCACATCTGCTGTTTTGTCGTTTGTGTCATTCATTAGTTTCAGTCAAGTAGCAGCCGCTGCTAACAAAGCTCCTAAGCAATTACAGTTTGACTCACCTTGTTACATCCAGATCAAGCAAATATTGACAGGCATCTTTAATCCATCCTTGTTGGACCATTCTCTTACTGTAGTTAATCTGTGATTATCAAATTATTTTTTCTGCAGTCAGTATTGTGCTAACCAAGCTAGCCATTACACTAGCTGTCTGAGCCTAACGTGTTGCTAATACATTATGTGTAGCTGTTAATGTAGCTGTTGGTGTTATGATTCTCTCTTTAGTTTTAGTCTTGTGCTACTAGATTAATTGCTGTATTGTACTGGTGATACATCGTTTCCACCAGGCATGAGGAACAATGTAACTAAAAAGTTTAGTCCATATTTCTTTTTCTTGTTACTGTGACAGTTTAATTTTTACAACTGAACCGCTCCTCACATCTGGCTGCCTTCACTGCTCCTGCTCCTATGCTCTGGAGAGCCCTCCCTGCCTAAAGTTTCCCAATCTGACTCTTAATCTTTTTATCCAATCTTTTTATTAATATAGAGGTTTTTTGTTTTGTTTTTTAAAATTTAAAGTGGCCTTGGGTTACATGAAAGGCACTTCAAATGCATTTCAGCAAAATGTATTTAAATATCAAAAGTAAAATTATTATGCAGAAAAATTATCCCTGCTTGTTTTTTACTATTATGTACAATGTTTTTGGATTAATATTACTGTTGCACTAATGTGTATGTAGCATTTTACTGCTGTAAATGCTGTAGTTGCTGTCCTGTGAGAACCACATATCTCTAAAAGAATTCAAGAAAAACTGAATTTTCTCAACCCATAAAGGAACACTTAATCATTTAGTTTATGAGAAAAATATATACATATAGCTCAAAATCACCAAATTTGAAAATACATGGTTTTTACTGGACAGGAAGGGTATGAAACATTGTAATCCAAAAAGTAACCAGTAACTAGGTCAGATGTAGTGGAGGAAAAAGTACAATATTTGCCTATAAAGTTGCATAAAATGGAAATACTCAAGTAAAGTAGCTTAAATTTGTACTTAAGAGTACTTAGTTACATTTCACCATTAAAATTTGCTTTTTTATTTCTATCGCTATCTTTAACACTACTGTTCTCACAATGTCACAGTTTCTTCCCACACGTATTATAGTGAGAGCAGAAGAACTTAATTTGTAAGGGAATATTTGTGAATGCATATATATATATATATATAGCAATTTTCAGTCCTAAAGTAACTTTTCAAAAAAAATGCTATATTTCATTTGCAGACTGTATATCACATTCTGTCCTTTTAAGTTTCTTGTAGTTTGTAGAGTTGCAACTTTGCTGCCTTTGTATATTGTAATTCTGCTTCTCTACATTGTAATTCTGCTACAGCTACACTGGTCTGTCCTGGATGAATCATAGATATGTCATTGTGATATTGAGAAGGTCAGTCTATCATTATCAAGCATCTACAGTCTGATCACAGGTGAAGGTATTGGTTGATGCTGACATCTGGTGGTAGAAAATGCATCAGCACAATCTTGTCACTGTTGGAGGGGAAAACAATACAAATAAATAAATAAATAAATACAAAATTAACACTGGGGGAAAAATTTGTTACACAATGTTAATGTGAGACACTGTTTTCCTACTCCCATTGAACTAATTCCGTCACCTCTATTACAGGAGACAGTCGAATTCATCCACCTTCATTTGTTTATCCATTTAGTCATGCTGCAAAGACAAGATGCCTTATTTATGGGTCATTTATACAGTGACAATTCATCAAGAAAATGCATCATAATTTATTTGATGTTTGTGAAACAAACAATAGGTTAATTAACTAAACATGTCAAAATTGTTAGGTTTTGTTTTAAAACAGACCCAAGGGTGGACACAGACTCAGTAAAGATGTTTTTAGGAGAACAGCAGTCTGGTGGAAATGTGAGCAGAGATGGTTTGAGTTGAAACGTTGAGTAGTTGCAGGTTGACTTGAGATGCGGGCACCAGAATACTGAAGCAACATTATGTAGTAATTATATCTTGAAAAAACAGCTTGAAAATCTTTTTGATGGTACACTGACTTGTAATAGGGTGAATGGCGTCTCTGTCAATGCCAGTTTGGGCCCGCAGCAAACACTAGAATCCTGGGCAGGACATTTACCATGACAATGGCATATTACTTTACGGCATGATGTCACACAGCAACACGACTCTTCAGCTAGCAAGCTATAAGAAGAAGCAAAAAGGATATAATGTACAATGTAAGTTCTTTGGAAGAAGCTAGCTCGGTATTCTCAGAATGGATATCATGGCAGAGTCTCCGAAGAGACTGAAATAGAAGACACTGTCGGAGGAAGCGAGAAGGGGAAGAGACAGAAGAGGACGTTTACAGAAGAAGCTAGAGAAAAAGAGTGTGAACAAGCAAGAGGCTCCCAGACATCGGCGAGAATTTTATGAAATAGAAGGCTACCAAGCTGGTATTCCTTATTTAGGATCAGTAAAGTATTGCTTTCTTGTGCTGTCACACGTACTTGATGTTTGGCTGTGTAAGCAAAGTTGTGGACTAGTTTTTGATCATAAGTAATGTAATTATAACAAATGCATGTGTACAGATGTCCTTAATTACAACAGCAGTGGATTACATTACTGAACTGTAGGGGCGCCAAATCACACAAAAGAACACATTTTGCACAATGTTACTTTAACAAAGGCATGAAGGAAAGCAGTCACAAAAACACTTGCAATTGCACTACAAAGGGTTTTGGCCGTGAGCTACCACACCATTGAGTAGAAGGAAACAATGACAAATGACAGGATGCCAGGAGTATTTCAGCAGAAAGCAGATGAGAAGAATGCCATCAGGTGTGGCGAAGAGCCAGGTGTCCGGAACGCAACACGCCCACAACACAAACACACAAGGGCTGCGGTCGAAAAGTCTTTTTTGCTTAGGGAGGTTCCTAACTGAGTGAAGTGACCCGGAAGTATTGAAGTGGCAGCCATGATAAGAGCTGTTCTCTAAAAGTTAAGTTATGCTTCCCTTCTTATCTCCTTTAGCATACACCAGACTATTCTTTGCGAAAGGAAAGGAGATAATGCCGTCCCACAGTTCCTTGTGGCAGCAACATTTAAAGTGACACGTTCTCAAACTCAAACAATAAAATCCATTGACCACATTTAGCAAAATCCTATCTATTTTAATACTTGAATAAGACACTTACAATTTCCATATTTCTTTTGGCTTGTTTTATTTTGGCTTTGTTGTAATCTACTGCAGTTTCAACACCATAATGTGTTTCGGGTGTGCTATAAAAGTGTTATTAGAATTTTCTATAACCTAAGCAACAAGGGTCCTTTTTAAAAGGGAACTAAGGTATTGGATAAATGCAAAAGTAGTGATGGCAAACTGGCACACACAAGCCAACAGTGCAAACAAAAAACAGTAAATCACTACACTTAACCGCGGGACTCCCACTGTTGCCACTGCTGGTTACTGTCTCTGCCAACTGCCACACACTCACCAGAGACTCCAAACACTCTGTAACACCGTCTCTTTCACTGTAGACCACCGTACTCTCACCCTCAGTGGCTTCCTTCACCAGCCCCCCCTACTCTCCACTGATTAGGAGAGTGGAATCAGCCGCGCTCCTCAGGTTGCTGGCTGCAGCATTGGGGGCGAGGCAAGGTCCTACTTAGGGCAGAGAGGGAAAACACACAAGAACAACATCCCTTATACACATAAACGGCCCATGGGTCGTAACAATACAATAATTGGGATTCATGTTGATAAATATGGTTGGGCAGGAGGGTGAGTGTGACCAAGCATTCTCAATGTGACAACCCTTTCCATTATTTGGTGACTGGTAGGCCTACCCTATAGGCCTTTTTGCCATCTTGATTATGAAGTAGGCTAATATATTCCACCGTGTTGTCCAGCTTTAGATGGCCTGCATTAAAACAACATGGAGTGCAGTGTCAAAGATGTGCTTTTTGTAGTCCATCTTCTGAACATTGTAGTTTCATCACGGCAGGTCACGTCAGTAACATCCGCCGTCGCATAATTACATCACCTAGAAAAGAGCAGTCAGATTCTCTGAGCCCCGCGGTTGTCTTTCCCTAAGTCCTTGTGAATTCTCCTTCACATCTTTCCTTGATCTCATGATGTTTTCCATCAAGGTCAAGGAAAAATGGTTCGGAAAGGGCAGGGCTGCGGTCGGAAAGCAAACTTTAGCATCGGGTACACTGGACCATTCTTTCTGAAAGAAAAGGAGATAATGCCGTCCCACAATTTCTTGTTCCTTGTTGTCACATTATCAACAGTTTTTTCAAATAAAAAAATGAGAAATATGTTTAGTTACTGATTTTCTGGAAATTTATCATGAAGTATATTTAATAGGTCCTATTGTAAATTATGTAAATGATGATTTTTATTCATTATCCAGAAAGCATCACACACATCACAGCAAGCAAACAGTAAATGTAGGCTAGATAAGGTGCTATTGTAACTAAAAGCGGCAGACTTGGTCCTCAAAGGAATCACTCTTGGTCTCAACTTTCCATTTGTCACATGTTAATAATCTGAAAGCTGCTTGTTCCTGTGATAAGTTGTTTTATCCTGACATTTCCGCCTCTCTTATGTCACATCAAAACCACTAAAAGAGACAGAAACCACTTTCACTTCTTTGCTTTTGAAAGTCAGTGGGTGGCTTTTGGATGGTGACAACTCAATAACTTTGAAAGTATCTTTTAACTGTCCTGGGTGATAACATTGTTTTTAAATTATGGCTTAAAAATGTTTGCCACCACCAGTCAGAAAAGGCTGGTGTTTTGGGAAGAATCTCCAGATATATAGACTGAAGTTCTGAAAAGTGCTGTTTGGCACAATAATTCAAAGCCATTATGTTTACCTGTGTCCCAAAGGAAAATAAAGGATAAACAAACATCAGATAATAATACAGATTTTTTTTTAGCCACTGTCACCCAGAGCCTGAGATGACTTATGACACAAATATCTGTTAACCACATAAAGGTGTGTCTTGTTTGTCAGAGCGTGGTTTTGATTTTAGCAGACAACAAAGTTGGAATATTTAGTCATCATTGCGGTATTTATTTTTTATATTGTACATGTAGATACTCTCCAGTGTAGTCATCCAAAGCAGAAGCTTCTAGAAAGAACCTGTGACGTGATGTGACAGATTTGTTTGTCCAAACAAGCTCTGCAAGTCAGCTTCCTTTGATTCATACCAACCACAAATGTGAAGGAAATCAGGGTTTACTTATCGAAATAAACTGAAAGTGTAAACCGAAACCACTGTGGTAACTCAGCTCAGAGGTCAACATTCTTCAGATTAATGGTGGATCAGTGTTAAAAGAGTTGCTTGTTGAGGCAAACCCACAGAGAATCATTACCCAACACTGTGGCTCTATGAAGCTTTTTAAACTCTTTTCATTGTTTCTTGCTCATTGTTGTACTTTTTACATCACATTTACTAGATGATTACATCTCATCCCCTAATGATCCAAGTTCTCATCAGCAGCAGGCAGCTGTTTTCAGAACATAAACTCTGCCAGGAACTACTTGGTGAAGAAAATCTACTTCAGAACTAAAGACCCAGATTTGTTTTTATTTCTCAGGAGTTGGTTAAGACCAAACCAGAGATAAAATGAGAGTGTTCGTCAGGTGGACAAAAACACAAATCCCAATGAATGCCAATGTTCCTAATGTTACAAATATATCAAATCAAAGAAGACAAATGTCAAGATAACCGTCTGTACTGAAATAAACAGGGGTAATCGTGATTAATAAAACCAGCTGCCCACCCCTACAAACATCACCATCATTTTGGCCCCTTATATAGCATGCGATCACCCAGGAGGAGCCACTCACCTGTGGGAGCCATCAGTCAGTCACCTCTTCGGTCTGGTACACACCATACCTGCTTACACAGGCACACACGTGTCACATGCATTTACAGTGATGGACTGAACACACACTCACACAACAGAACAACAGAAAATGACCTTATATAATAAATACATTAATATAATAAATAACACAATTAGACTGAGGTGTTTACATCACCTTTGCTGTTGTATTATGAGACTGAATTATTCGAGTTCACACAGACTTTGGCTCCATATAAATAATAACCTTAATATACACACATTTTAAAGCACCAACTTGTTAATACTTTTTATAGTAACATTGGATCAAAGCCTTAAATATAATGTGTATGGAGTCCCACATAGTGCCAAAAAGAGAGAATTATTACCAACTCTGTTGTTTTCTGCAGTATTTAGCCTGTTTTAGTTTTGAGGCACATTCTCTGAATGGTTCAGTTTTACTGCTGTCATAAAGCCACATCAGGTAACTGCTTTACGTAATAAACTTGGTGAAGAAAGTCGTCCATTCATTAGGAGTTTTTTTTTGTTGGTGGATACCAAATCAGAGCTAAAAGGAGAGTAACTGGAGTCAAGTAACTAGAGACATCATCCTGAATAAATATTAATGTTGCTTTGCGTCTGCTTGATAAGTAAATAGGCAGATGTTTGCGAGTATAGCTGCCTTTATAATTTTTGAGGTTTTCTGCTTCTTGGTGGCTAAACACAGACAAACAAACAAAACAATTAATGCAGCTTTTGTTATAAATGATCTGAATATAACAAAATAACACACATAAACTGGGATGTTTACATAACCCTTTCTGTTGTATTATTAGCTTGAATAATTAGTGTTCATACAAACTTGTTCTTTGGCTTCATGCAGGGAATAACCTTGCTGCTGGCCGTACTCAGTAGCTGTTTACATGTACCTTCGACTCCATGTAACTAAGTCTGCGTCCATTAATAAACCAGATTATTCTTCTACCACCTGAGGTGTTCACCTACCCACAGCCACAACACTTTAAATGACAAAAACATGCAGCCATCAGCTTTGTAATTTGAAGAAATTATTATCTTGTCCAAAGTGGCTTTTGGATGATATCCAAATGTACTTTTGATGCCATAAAATGCATTTTTTCACACATTAAGGAAAATACATAAGAGTCAAATTACACAGTGACCCAATTCTTTCTCATTACTGAGTGACAAACTAACATAACTATGTGACTGGTCAGCACACAAAAGTCAGCCTTTTATTACCAAGAACAATAATTTGGCACAGTTTCTTTTTCTGCATATATTGTACTCTTCTACTTTCCACTGACACTATTAAAACACATTTTCCTTTTATTGGGATCTTGAAAATCAAAGAAGGCTTGTGAGCTGCTTTTCTGATGTTTAAGAATTGTAAGGAAAAATAGACCCAGGAACCTCCAAAATAGGCTCATAAAGCCTTTATTGACTATACATAATGAAAATCTGATAAGCTGCAGCCAATGCATTTTGAATCGGTGTCCCCTAAAAAGGTTGTGAGCCTGATATGTGTTGGATTCAGATTATATCCAAGTGGAATAAAGGCATTTCTAACTATTTTGGAGTGCGTGTCTTAAAACCTTTTAAACTTTGCTGAACTGCCAATGAGCTAGTGGGCAAACTGAGCGGGGAACAAACCCAGTAAGCACCTGCTGTGCAACCAATTTCGATGTAATTTTCTTTTATCTATCAGGATAATGCACTCAGTATCAATACTGCTTTTTAGGGATGCATATATTAGAAACAACTAATTAAAATGCATGGAACAGTTGTAACTGATGCAGAGTCTGTTGATCAAGTGTACTGGTGTCCAGATTTCATTTTATATCTGAAAGCCTGAAGACTACTTTGTTCCCATGTAGACCTGTCTAAATGATTCCAAATAGTGATGCTACATATAATACTGGGACTGTCCCTGAAAGCAATATTTTTGTATGCAACCAAACACTGTTCATACCCATAAAACTTTACTGTGAAGATCCCAACCGAGTTTGGGAAAATGTGCATAAAATTATGTTTATACAAGACACCTTTAATATTTCTGTCTTATGGAATAGCGCAGCCATAAAAAACATGGAGTCCTGAGTTTGAATATATCACTCTGTGTAAAACTATATAGGTTCAATAAACAGGATGATGCAGGATATATAACAAATAGGATCATTTTAACAACCTTGAAACTACTTAAAGGTACGAAAGGGAAATCTGTATGGAAAGAGGATAAGGTAGGATGAAATGCTAACCAGTGAAATAAAGATAGGAAACGTTCGATTGTGTACAACGAGTATCAAAAGGTTAAACCTAAAAGATATCAAGGTAGAGTCATACAGCTTCCTCTCTTTCTGTCTTGGTCCCAGTGGTTTCTGCCAGACACGAACCTGAAGAAGATAATTCAACTCTGACAGTAAAGTATCCTCCCAGACCTGGACAAATAAATCCACACACACAGACACACATATCACATGCTCTTTGTGGGTTTTAGGAGGGTATCATTAATGCTTTTTGTGAGCTCACAGTAACGGAACAGTGGGACATAAACTGTAATCAAGCCCAGAGAGAAAGCTCAAAGCACACGGCTTTACAACCTGGCTCTGTCGGAAAAATAGCTTTACAGCAAGTCATGTTCTTTTGTTAAAACTGTAAGGACTTTCTTTTTGTTTTTAAATCTAAATTGACACACTGTTGCTGTACTGAACACCTCCTAAAAGCCGACTGATTCAGTATGCAGGGATGTGCCAGGCAGCTGTTATTCAAATGTCACAAGCATGTTGTGAAAGAGAGGACACCTTGAGTGTGATTACATGTTTTTATCTCAGATGAATGTTTCTTCTAGAGGCAATTTACTGCAAAATTTCATTTTCACTGACTCTGACTCAAAAACCATTAAAACCACACAGGATTTGACTTGGTAGAAATTACACACTTTTTTATGATCAACGGAGGAAATAAACGAGAACAAGCGCAGTTTGAGTTTTTCATTATGCCTCTCCAAAGATTTGCAGTGTTTCTATTCAGACTGAGCCACAGAATCTTTAGCATACAGGGAAAACACTCATCAAATCTAATGTTTATCCGGAGCATGAGAGAGCTTTACTTTGGAGAACTTACTGGAAGAAAGAAAATCATTTCAATTCTTCACATTGAACTTTAATTCAAAATCATCATTGTAAAATTGAAAAGTAAATTAGAACAGCTGTAAACAGGCTGTAACAGCATAAAAACATCTTGTTTCATGAAAATATCTTTAAACACATTTCTATTTTTAAATATACACAAACATCTGTCTGTCTGTTTTCTTCTATTCAGAGCAAATTAACCATAAACACAATAATAGCTAAAACGACGCTTCACAACATTCACATAAGTGTACACCCATTATGCCATTTTTGCTGTTACATGTTGCCTCTCGCAGCCATTTCCCAAATTGGCTTTAAAGCCAGAGCAGCCTTAGATCTCTGAAAAAGCTCGTCCATGTCCACATATTAACACATATTGCTCCGGATAATATTTCACAAGATACCCGAGTGAGCATATCTTTATGTTACTAAATTATTAATCATACATTGAGAAATTATATTTCTTGAATTCTCAAACTGAGCATATTACTGTTGTTAAAAGAAAACCACATATTTTGCTGATTTTCAAGCTTTTACTTTGGTTCTCTCTGCAAAGCTTTTGATGGATCAGTTATCAGTTATATCAGACTAGATATTCACTGTGTCTGGGAGATATATTTAAGTGATAAAAATATCTTAGAGGGAACTGCAGCAGCAATGTGTTACATTTTCCACATTGTGATTTTCTGGAATCTGGATTGTCAGAATACTATACCGTAATTTATCTGTTTGATTCTGTTCTCAGAAATATGAGCTATGTAGCACATGTGACAATGCAACCCGTATTTTGCTTTTCAACATAAAATAGAATTTATTCAAAACCCTGTGAGCATGAATGAATGAGTGATTTCTGTATTCAATGTTAGGAGCTCATGTGCATGAATGAGCAACACATACAAATGAATAAATTAGATGTCTTTAAACAAAAGGGAAATCCTGTCTCTATCCTCATTATTCACTCTACTATGGATGTATTTGATGAGTCTTTACCTATTTTTCTACAGTATGAGGCAGTCAAGATAAGAGCTGGTTAAATTCTCCAAATGGAGAAAAGGAACCTCATTGCTTCCTTTCCTTCATCTGAGAAAACACACCATCCTTTGGGAAAACAAAGGGACTGTGGTCAGTAATAGATAGATCAAAGCTTTTTGTTTGCTTTTGAAAAAATGTATTTGCATGCAGATGTCATCATTAATAGGATGGATCACAATCAAATCAAATTTGTTTATGTTTTTTCAAGGATAAAGCTACTGCATTACTCCAAGGACATATTATAAGAAGCTGCAACTTTTGGCAGAATCTCTAATATGAAAATATGCAAATATATACAGTATATAAATATATATATATTACATAGTTGAGTGAACTGGTGTGTTTTAATTCATGTTGATAAAACTGATTTGAGACCAACAAAGCAAAAATCAGCAGGTTTGGTGATTGTTTGTAAAGAATAATCATGCATCCTTACACTGATAGGTTAGCTACAGAACTTCTGCAACAATAAGAGCTGTTGAGCTGTTTGTAATGCCATTTATTTTACTCCCCCCTCCTTTTATTTATTTATTTTTTTCAACTTTAGCTGGTTATAGCTACCAAAAGTTGGGAGCTGTAACCAAGAAATGGCACAAACAATAAAGTCTATGGGCTGCATGTGGTACAATATTAAAACCCCTTTTAGTACAAAAATTGGACAACCTTGATGGAAATTGGTGTAGTGCAGTCTATGTGTTGCTTCTCTCTGCTTGCAAATACTGTATACTCTTTAACTTCTGCTAAGTCTAACTGCATTTCAAATATTTGGCAGCTCGGTACTGAGACAGTGTCGTTTGTAACACCCTGATGTTTTCTGGATCATGAATGTGCAGAGTTGCTGTTATGAAGCTCTTCATAATGTATTAACCAGGTTTCAAAGTGCCCCTCCTTTTTATTTTTTCATGGATTTTGTACACTTTTGTTTTGTGCTGAAATCTGAAGCCTGTTTATCCTCTTTTCAAGATTTAGACATTTCTATTATTCACGTCCCTGATGAGGCTACATGATCTCATTAGCTTCAAACAGTGGCAGGCTACGTGGAGGTGCCAGCAACAAGCTGTCTGTGTGCTTGGGACAGTAAGCCACTGTTAAACCTCATTTATGGTGGAACATCAACAGCTGACCTCCAACTAATGATACCTTCATTGAACTGTTTTGAATAAACGGCATTTGGTTATGATTAGAAAGTGAATGTTTGTTTACTCAAAGTAGTTCTGATGTCATGACTGTATACCATTGACCGCACTGAGGTCATACTGTTCTTTTCTAAGCCACCCTGCTTGGTATTAGCAAGGAAACTGTGGGGGGGTTGCATTCTACAAATAAAAACTTGCACATGGTGGGTATGTTATGAGCTGACTGCAATGTTTTTGACTATATGTAAATTTAAACAGTTAGGCCAGTAAAATAATAAAAACATAAATAAAGAAAGGGTTTGGCATTCCTCCCCAGAATTTCATTCCTGAAAGTGATTAGAAGGCTTTGAAAATAGCTTTTTACCTTCATATTAGAAATGACAGATAGTTACCAGTCAGTATTTATTAGTCTGAACATTTAATTCACAAAATGCAATAAAAAAACGTTTTTTTACAAAATAAGGGGGAGAGAGATGTGTAGTGTGTAGATGTGTAGTGTGTTGGTAGCCAAAGTAAAAGTAAAAGCCCAATTGAAATACAGACTAACATTCTTTTATAAAATTATAAATAAATTATAATATACATTAATGTATAATATACATCTACATATACATTCTTATATTAGTGTAAAGCATTAATAAAATATCTCATCACACCGAGGCATTTCAAATATTATATTATAAGTGTGTGTGTTATGTATGGTGTGTAAACAATAGGCCTTTTTCATGGAGGATATTTTGAAATGTCAAAAGCACAAATCTACATAGTAAAATTAATGATGACTGAATTCCATTTAGCTGCTTCAGTTTCAAGGTCCTGGTATTGCGGCAATACTGGTACACTACAATGTAATAAAGCACTCATTAATGTTATCAGTTGCTCACATCTGCTGCAGGTATGTTGAGGGTAACTTCAGGGACTAAGTCATTAATAGTAATTTTCAGATTCATGAACAAAACAAGTACAACCAGTCCTTTGTTCTTGACTCACCAAAGCACACCAGCTATTAGTGCCACTTCATCCCCCTCACTTGTGAATTCAGCCGCTGCACGACTCAGTTAACTGAGGAATGAGACTAAAACAATCCCAGCTCATTTGACGCACAGTACCTGTGAGTTCACAAAGTCACACGTCACTCGGTAGCCTGATATAGACCAGAGACAAAGGCGCGGATGAAACCCGAGCTCGCCGGCCTCCTTTCCGTTGCCATGACGACAGCAGCCGTTTCCAGTGCCTCTGTGAGGAAAAAAACAAAACAAAACAAAAGAAAAACGCTCAGAGGACCTGTGGCCAGAGGCCCCACCCACTGGGGGAATTCACAGAACTAACCTGGCAACCCGGCAACCAAAATTTTATGTAATTAACTTATTTAGATGGGAACATGAAATGAGGCAGTTACAAATTGACTCATTCCCCAAACCCCTCAACCCTCTTCCCCTTCTCTTGTCCTCTAATTCAATCCCATCCCTGTCCTGTGTGGCCTTTTCACAGTGTGCTACTGGATGCAGTTCAGGGTGTGTTGCTATTGCTGGCAGGTGTAGAAGCAGGTTGAGCAGGTTGTTCCCTGAATGCCACTCTGTTGGGCCCTCCTTCCCTGCTTCTCTCTCTGGGCCGTTTGCTGATTCACTCTCATGTTGGCAGCTCAGTGAAGAGATTTTGTTGCCTGTGCACCTGTTCTCATCCGATACAGCCTAAGAACAAGGTAAGGATTTACTGAGGAAGCATGTAATTCTTTGTCTTTTTTTCAGGAAATGTGTGGGGCTATATGATGAATGGATGAATTTTATTGTCTAAACATGACAAATAACGTCCTTTTTAAGAGAAATGTCTTAGCATCAAGACTTCTTTGACAGTACTTTCTTTTACAAATAAGATTTTGCAGCAGTAACATGAATGAGTTACACTTAAAATGTGTAAATCTATACCTGACTGTTTTTGCTTCCTCTTGTGAAAGAGGAAACAGAGTATCAGAAACAGAAATTCAAATATTTTTCGATGTGAAAGTATATAGCTGGGTGCCAAACCCACACAAAAGCAAGTGATATACATGTAGGACCTTAAATAACCTAAGCAGGGGAATACATACAACACAGTTACACAAGTGTTAGTCAGTTTTACAGTGATGCAAACGAGACTGTTGATCTGATGGAAATGAAGTACTTAGGTCTTTTACTTGAGTAAAAAAGGAAAGTATTGGAGTAGAGGTATAAAAAGCAAATGGCAGGACCACAGAATTTTACTTGAGTAGCCTTTGGTACTTGAGTAAATACTTAGTGATGTGCTTGGGATTATGGATATTGACATAAATAATAAATCAAATAATTATTTATTTATTAGAAGTAATTAAAAGGTGATAATAACACAGGTGAACTTTAAACAAATTGTGTGATTTAACATATTGTGTAACATAAATGTCAAGTAATTAGTGTTTGTGCATGGGTTGAAGGAGTTTACAGTGTGTATTTGTGTTTCTGTGTGTGTGTGTGTGTGTGTGTGTGTGGATCACTGTAAAGTCATGGCGGACAGCGCTGTTGAGGTGATAGTACAGATTCTGACCAGATCAACAAGGTGGGAAATCTTTTCAACAGGCAATTCTCTGCAAAGGGCAAAGGGTTAGGAGTGAACATCTTTGACCCACTGTGCCACAAAGAAGACTCTTTGGTGGGACGCTGGTGGCCAAATACTCTCGGCAGGGAGGGCAGTGTGCTTTCTAAAAATAGGTCCAATGTGTTTCATTTACCGGAAGAGATATGTTGACAAAACAGGATTCACTGGTTTGAAATTCAATAGCCCAAATTTGAATACAAGCAGGATATAGTGTTTTTTACATTTGTCTCTGGGAGATATAATTCAATACAAGTCACTTGCAACATTCTTGAGAAAAATCAGATTATAGTCTGCGTTATTTTAAATCTTGTCCCTGCTCACCATGTACATATTTACACAGTACAAATCAAAACATACTAGCTGTCATCTGCTGTCCTGCCTGTCAAACTGGTTCTACATGAACTTGTCTCATTTCCACCTGATACACTTTTATTAACTTTAAATGGTACATGTCTTAGGCCACCACAACAACCCCAACCTAACGTTGTATTACTGAGAAGTAGCTGATACATTCTTCATTTCATAATCCCGCATAGAAAAGTCACTGTAATGGTAGTCGTGACATTCACACTTAAAAATGTAAATGTAAAAAATGCATGTAATTTATAGACATTTCTGTGAAAGGTCTCAGTCATCCAGGTCATAGTTATTTAAGGTGGATTAAAATCAAGGACAACTGGACTTGGTTAAAGATACACAAAGAGATGTTGCCTCTCATCCAAGACGCTTCTTCAAACCTGATTGACTGACAGGGAATCCCAGCTATTTAACCTCTGTGTTGTCGCTGACCTTCATAACTACCCTACTTTGGATAATTTATAGAATTCTCAATGTTCTGCAACTTAGAAACACAAAGGTCTTCTGGATAATTAAGCAATGCAACAAGTCTATGTCATGACCAGTAGATTCTTTTATTTCTTTTTCTTTTTACTGTCTCTGCTCTGTGATTAGATGTTCTCTATTTTGCCTGGTGACAACTTGGCAGGTGAGTCGTAAAGCTAACCTTTGACTTGAGAGCTCTGCCATATCACAGTTGCAAACTTTAATCTCAAAGTGCAAATTAATTGGTCAGTTTATTCCAAATAATATTTTCACAGCTGCAGTATTTTAAGCTATAAATCGCTATAAACTTGGTGGATTGAGCCATTTTCTTTAATTATGTGCTCTTGTTGTGGCGTAATCAGAACACTTCAGCCGTCTGAATAAGCCTGCGTTCACACAGCAGGCTGGGCTGTTTTCCACAGAGTAGAAAAAACACAAAATCATGGCTGATGAGTGGACGAGTGGAAATGTTAAAAAACTAACCACAGATTAAAATTACAATCAGTATGATTACATGTTTTCATATTTATTTAAGAATAGCAGTTTCATCCTTTGGAAGTGTGAAATGGATGAGAAGTTGCTTGTACCTTTTCAGAAATCCCAACTTGTATTTTAAAGACGAATGAACAACCCATTTTCAGTTAGTGGCACCTTTATTGACTTGTTAAAATAGGCTAAAATGTTATGATAGAAATGTGAAATTTCCAGATTTGCACGTTCAAACGTCTGTTGCTGCAGGCCACAATATTACACACTGTAGACAGAGACATTTACACTGCTCACAACAAGAATCAGCTCATAACAAAGCAACTGATCAAGTGATTCGCAGTGGGAGAGCCCTGTAGGGAATTACTGGAGCTGCAGTCATTTGTGTATTGGAGTGAAGCCGAGGTACTGTGGGAACTCGCTGTGTCACATGACTGCGTCGAAATTCCCTAAATGTAGCAGCCAGGGATGTCATGTTCATGATGTTGTGGCCCATGTTCACAGCACCATCAACTGAGCGGTTCCCTGAAAGACAGGAGGTGTAACAGGATTAGTCGTTCAAGGATTTTCATTACGACTTGTGTCAGTGCAGCTGACCTACGCTGTTGTGAAGCAGGTGATCTTGTGCTTCTGGAAGATAGGACCAAACAGAGATGTCTTGTTGCACACCGAGTCTTTGCGTGTGGTCAGGGACAGTTTGAAGGCTGCGATGAACACAAGTTTATAACACCTGGGCTCCTTCCTGATGGTGCTCCTCCTGAGCAAGGAGTAAACAAACTCCTCAGTCACTGGGAGAAAGGAGAAAAAAACAAACCACAAAAATCACAAATAAACACTTTTATGCCTTTTAGTTTTCATTTGAAAAAAAAAAAAAAAAGCCAGCCCCAACGCTCTGTATATTTTGACTTTTGAAGAGGAACTATTACATTTCACATAATTATGAAACTGACAACATATTTAAATCTTTTCACATTTGAACTGTTTTAAATGCTTTACTATTGTGGAGACCAATTAATGCTTCAATATAACGACTGATTTCTATTTTTATATGCTGTATTTCTGGTTTCTTTGTGTTTTCTTTGTGGTCTCTTATTTTATAAATTAATAGCTAAACCAGTCAACATCTTAAAGAAATATTTTTAATTTATCTTTGGTACATTTACACTCATAAAATAAATGACAAATGGTTTCAGTTTTGATGTTGCAAAATACACACTTTTCCTCATCATCAATCCTGAATCTTAATACAGCTGTATAGTGCAGCGGTAACACCACATCCTGTGAAAGTTGTCTGCTGTATTTTCACCCTACGTGGGTTAGGGAACATAATTTGGCTGTGAGAGTGACACCGACCAGAGTACACTCTGTAACTGAGTGGAAATAGAGAGGGTCTAGTTTCTGAAAGGTCCATAGTCCTCATTAGCAGGTGAAGTTTGCTCATTTGTTGTTTTTCAAATGTTATTTTGAGCACTTTTATGATTTCTTGTGAGCTTCACAGTTCATTTTTGACTTTGGAAACAGATGTTTTGACCAACTTGAGCTTTCAACTTTAATTCTCAACTTTTAAGAGGATGTGGACAAGATGTCTGAAAGAGCTCAGAGTAATGTTTGAACATTTGAAACATTTGAACATACTGAAAGTTGACCCATAAAGCATAATTAGTTCAAGAAGTAAAATAACATTTTATGTTCTCTCATGTGTTTCAGAGTGAAACCAAAGGTGAATATGGAACTGTATTTAAAAATCACAGCAGGCCTCCTCCTTCTGCTTGTCCAAGCTTTCCACCTGGCATCACTCCAAGATTCAACCGACACTCCGGGGCGAACAATTGATAAAAGCTGGCTCCGTGAACTAGCCAAAAAACCAGCTGGAAGTCAAAATGCTGCAGCTACTACAGCGGAGAAAGAAAATGATTATGGAGATGAAGCATCTACTATGGGGTCAAGTTTTGATCCCAACAATGTAACATCTGGCTTCATGGCACTAAATACTGAAGTAAATGTGAATGTAACCAGTCAAGATAAGGGTGCAAATGAAACATCTGATGATCCTAGCACCATGCTTCCCAATAAACCTGAAATGCCAGACACCACCTTTTCTCCAACTACTACACATCCCATAGACCCAAGTCAGATCAACATGACAAAAGCCAAGGAGGATTTTCAGAACTTAACAACAACTCCTCAAAACCTCACAACTCATCTGAGAGTAGAAAACTCCACCAGTTTTCCAGATTACTTCAATCACACTGATTTACCAACGACAACCGTGGCTGCTGAGAGCAATACCACTCAAGAATCCATAACAAAATCAGACAAAGATATGGGTTTAACGAATGAGACAGAATCTACCAACACAACAACCATGACAAACATAACAACCACATCAACCACAATGACGCCAGAGATAAGTGAAACACCAACAATGTCTTCATCTACAGTGTTCCTATCTGAGACCACAGAAAGCCCTGCAACTCTAAACGCACCTAAGAAGGTCAACGAGACAGACAAAAGTGGAACCTCAGGAAGCAGCTCAGAAAGAGGTCAGATGTCACAAAATACACATTTCTGTGTCCAGAAAACTACTTTATGTGTCTTCCTAGCAGCATGACATCAGTTAATAGACAGATGTCAGGAAAAAATAACCTTTGTGGGAAATTCCAAGCCCTCCTGACTGATTTGTGTTAAAGTATAAGCAATAAGGTAATAGAATAAGCACAAAATACTTCACAGATCACCTTTAGAGACTTGGCGATACTGGTTAAGTAATACTATGTTCATTGTTTACACATTGCTTTTTTCCATCCTTTCCCTGACCCACATTTGCCTTCTTCTATTTTCCCACTGACTGAGGACAAACCTTCATTCAAAGGAATCGAATTGGGTTTCAGGTGCTATCGATGTGGCTGCTATGAGTGAAGGAGTCTATTACAACCACCTTCTCAGTAGGACAACGAAACTCTGTTTTAGTGGCAAAAAAAACTGGATCTGAGGTCAAAGATGCTTGAGCTGCCTCTGTGCAGGGGCGTGAGACCTGTCTTTAATGTCAACTGCAGGATCAAGGAAACAGGACTTGAAAAGGATGCTTGTCATATACATATATTTTAATGTAATGTGTTGCATCCATGGCACGTGATAAGAGGCAGTGAGGGTTTCGGGGCCTTGCTGATGAGGCCAGGTGCAGTCAGGAATAAAAGATTCTTTTCCAGCAAAATATATGTGGGCAAAGTCACTACTGACACCATGGCAAGAGGGAAAAATGTCTTTAGAGAGCTGGCGAGGTTGGGATTAAAATAAAACTCGTGTTACATGGACAGATGTGACAGCAGGACATAACACTAACAGATGGTGGCAATAAACAATGGGAAAACAGTTGTGAAACTGTGGGTAACACAGGAAGAAAAAAACTGCTCTAGTGTTACCATGACAGGCACAGCTTGTGCACAAAAACTGTACAAAAGCACAGACGGTTGAGCACAGATAAACAGAGTCTATAAATATGTACCTACAATGCAACTTTACTTTTAATGTGATCAGTAAATAAAAATATCCACTCACTCCAGCTGCTTAACCTTATTTGACCACCACAATACAGTTGTTACAATAACATCAGGTATAATGATGTTCCACTATAATACAACAAGACCAAGGCTGTGTTCGAAATTGCATAATAACGTACTTCCTACTATATACTCAATCAGTATGTACTGCATACTGCCTACTTAATGAATGATTAAATATGTCATTGCCAGAAGTATACTCAAGCAAGACAGTCATGTGACTGCATCATATGATCACCATTGCACAGTCTGAAGAGACGCAATGCATTTTGGAATGGTTTGTATGTATGTCAAACGTTAACCTCATGGTAATACTAGAGGAAATGTGTGTGTAAGGGTGTTGTAATGTGCAAGAAACAATAACTACAACTAAAACAGCATGTCCAGAAACCAAGGCAAAGGTGAAACCTGTGGAGGGAAACAGAGGGTAGTAATTTAGCAGGGAGGTCTGTCACCTCAGCCCACTAGCATCATCACTAAGAATCAGAATAAGGCGTTACAAATACTCTACAGGGTATTTTGCCCAGGTGCCCAGAGTTACTGCAATCAGTCTCAGCTCTTCACCTTCAAGGGATAGAGATTGGCCACGCCCACACAGGGTGTCACAGTTGGTAAATTGAGCCCTTTGTAGATAAACGGAGCCATTGAGTTATTTATGCAACAGTCCTGATAAAATACAAATGTAGTATTACTATGTAAAAGACACTTTCACACACTGTCTTTCCCACCTCTGCTGTTGCCACACACACAAACTGTAAAATAAAAAGAGTAGAAAAAGTTCTTTAAGTGACTTCAACAATTAAAATTTAGGAAAGTAAAAACTTTGATTCTAAGGTTTCAAGTTTTCACGGTTACACATTAAAACACTGATTGTTAGAATACAAAAGGTAAGAATAGGTAGTCTTGTTAATAGAAGCTCGTGCCAGTTGGTCACTAATATCTTTAACTGCATGGATGCAGCCTCATACTCAATGTTTTTTGCACCTGTATAGCTGTCATAATGCGAGAGCATGTGATGATTATCTCTGTGCGAAATTTACATTTCCATTAAGAAATTAAATCGGTTATGTGATTCAGACTGTCAGTGCTTAGTTAACAGTGTTAAACAAGTTTAAGTTAAAGTTAACAGACATACTATATAATGGAAACTAAAGCAACATTCAATCACATTTTACCTCAGCTAAATGTTGAGCACAGCCTGGTGCCTTAAAATGTATTCAAATGTATTAAAAAAATTGTAATGATTTTGGCACGTTAATTGCACTATCACACCGTAAATAAGACAAATATGTACAGCTGACTAATTGGGATGTGTATCTATGCAGAGTGCTGCCACTGGAAACACAATTTCAAAAACACATTTCAGCTATAATTATCTGATAATTAACTCTCAAAGATGGAAGTTGATATAAACTATTTTGTTGTTGACAAATTATTTATTACTCTCTCCCACCCCTTAACCCCTCATTCTTCCAATAAAGGTTTGGCAGCAGATTACAACAACAGTAAAAGACAGGGAGCGTGGGGGGCTATACTGGGAACAGCGGTGGCTGTGACAGCAGTGGGACTGGTGGCCTACATAATCCTGAAAAAGAAACAGCAGAAGGGTTTCTCTCACAGGAAACTGGTTGAAGAATATCCTGCAGACCCAGGTATGCTAGATCCTATCCTTCCTTTATACAGTAAATGCTGAACTTTGTTTGAAATTTCATCCTAGGACACACATAATTATTGCTGTTATCTGTGATGGCTTGATCAGGATTTAATTAGGGTTGCCACCTTGAAATGACAAAGATTTCTATTATTAAAAAAACAAAAAAAACAACCTCTGGTAGGTGGGAGTCATACAGCAAATGCTAAAATGAAACTGCTAAATACAGTATGATGCATATTAGTATTGCTACACAATGATGAACAGTCACTCACACTTTCCACTAGTTCAGCATTTTTGGGAAATAGTCTGATACATAACGTCCACCTTCAAAATGGATCAAACAAACATGCTGTAATGTTATAGCCTAACTGCTGGTTGGAGAATTTTGTTACCTCCAATCTTCATGCTAAGCTAAACTGGCTGCTGGCTGTAGCTACATATTTAACATACAGACATGAGACTGGTATTGATCTGCTCAGTATTCGAATTACACCATGTCTTTCTGAGGCTCCTATTTTTCGGGGGTTGGGTGGGGAGAGGACTGAACACATGCACACATGAATAAGTATAATACATGCAAAAATATAATATCAATAAATTTCAATTCATACAGAGAATATTTAGCCTGGGACAAGAAAGAAACAGAAGAAATGTTTTTTTAATTGCTCTTTGCTGAGAAACAATAAAAATGCCAAGGCATAGTGGGCAGGGAATGATTTATTTTACTTTGTTAAACAGATCAGACTTAGGTTGCATCCCATGACAATTGTACATGTAACAGGCCAGTGAGGCCGTGCAGTGAGTAAACCTCACTCCCCGACAACTAGTGCCCATGGGTTTTAGCCTCCTCATTAGCACGGCCGCCTCCCGTACCCGAGTCAGGACATGCAGAACAACCTCGGGGGACATTGATGCTGTCACATGGATGGGAGTGAGGTATAGGAGGGTGAGAGTAACAGAAGTCAGTGAGGCTCTACAGTGTGTAAACCTCACTTCACGATTCCTTAAGAGATGCACTGGCGACAGACATTAGTACCCATGGGTTTTAGCCTCCCATACCCAAGGTTGCCGGTTCGAATCAGGACTAGGCAGGCTACATCCACAGCCTCAAATGTTGAGAATGTGCTGTTTATTAGACACAAAACTATTTATTTTAGGAATGTAATTATACATCATATAATATTATATTATTTAAAGTAAAATAATAATGTATGCACAAAAAAAACTAAAACAAACAAACAGTGGCACCAAAAATACACATATACTGTTTGTTATATTTATAATACAATATTTTAGATCTCCCCCTAAATTTCACATGAGACTTTAAACCCTTGGTTGCTGTCTATCTCTCTCTCTCTCTCCCACTCACACCCACACACAGAAGCTCCTAACTCCATCCTGCTTTAATAAGGTAACCTTACCATGCAAAATAGGATCATGTACTATGACAGTTTGCAATTTGTCTCATTCTTGCCATGAACTTAGAGGACGACAGCATTTTATTCTCACACTCCCCTACACGCCCTCATTCTTACTTTATCTTTCTGTTACGGTCCAACTGAAATTAAGCTGCATGTTTCTTTTTCTGCTGCAGCATACAGGTGTGCCTGCATATTTAAGATGAGTCAGATTACATCCTAAATTATAGGCCCTAAGGCCTATTTCAGACATACGTTCTCAAACACTAGAGGGACAACAGAATGCCTTTCATATGAATTAGTCAATGAAAGACATGGCCCACCACTACTCAAAGACCGGAAGCAATCCTCAAAAACAAAATGGAGCAAGGTCTATTGTGGTAAACAACTCGAAGTATACAAGGTAACTTTTTTACAATGTAGACGGACTTAGATAAAAAAAAAAAAAAAAACACATCGCTCAACACATTAACTTTGCAGTGCACCTTCATGGTGGCAAAGCAACGTGAAAATAATACACAGTCACAGTATGTAAAACACACGGTCACACGCCTCATGCTCAAAAAGTAATGATAAACTTTCATTCAGTAACACTGTCCTTGACCTGTAAAAAGCCCTGTTTTTTCCTTTTAGTGATTAAAAATATATTAATTTTAAAAATCACTTTTACACTTTTATTTTTGAGTGCTGGAATGACAAGTTGTGATCTCAGTTTTACTTTAACCAACCTGCATTACCAAAGGCCAATACATACTATACTATACAACCTACAGTACACATACAACTCAGTTTTATTTATAGCCCAAAATTACAAATTTGCCATGGGCTTTACATTTATCTGTAAACAACACCTTCTGTTCTCATCTCATTCACCTTCATACCCTTTAATGGGAAAATTAAAGGGAGAAATGTGTTCATTTAAGCCATTCTATGTTTATACTCTATGTTTAGACCATTTCTTCTTTCTTCCTGGAGTCCCGCACATTTGAATGTGCCAATGCACAAAACTCTCCCACTGCCCCCCATCAATCTTGCGCACAAGCACTTGTTGCTGATTAGCTGGAACAATGTTGTGTGGCAAGGTTCAGCCCTCTTTCTTTGTTTTCCATTTACAGAGCCAGGGCTGTTTAGGAAAACTGTGAGGAAATATTTGCAGAATTTAAAAAAAGTATTTTAGATTTAGATTTTATTAGATAGAGACAGTCACTTACCATCCCTTCAACAGGGGAAAGTACAGGCTACTTGTCTGCAAATTACAAGTTCATAATGAAGCTTTTAAAATTAAGAGTTAAATGTTTAATGTTAATTTGTCTAATTTCTAGTTCTCAGATTAGACAACAGTGGACCTTTGGACTTGACCTTTGGTGGTTTGGCCTATTACAACCCAGCACTCCAAGGGGACGACATCCAAATGACCAACTTCCCAGAACGCCGACAGAACTGAAAAGACACCCAAGACCAAAGTCATGAACTCCCTGACACTTATTGGCTCTTGATAGACATCCCATAATGTGGATTTTTGTAAATAAGACTGTCTGAAAGTGACATTTGTGGATGGAAATTACAAAGGATTTTGTAAAAGTCTGTTGTCAGCCACTACAAATGAACTCATCTTAGATTATGCATTGTGTTTATTGCATTGAAATAGAGGGATCACTGAAGGTAATCTATCTGAACTACACTGCAACAGCCAAAATTAACCAGCCATTTATGTATGTTGCCAAACAGGAATCAAATGAAGATTTTACTAATGAATATGTTTTGCAGTCAATGAAGATTGTTAAAAAATAATATGTCATAACTTGGTTTCATTTTTTATTTTTTGTGTGTGTATGAATAGGAGCCACAAAAAGCTGTTTAAGACAAGCAAAACAAACACATTAGCATATAATCAGATCAGCTAAAGAGAAGAAACCAGAATGTGACTTCTGCTGAAGCAAAACAAAAGTGCAACAAAATTCAGAAGCCATGGTGAACAATAGCATTATACATGTCAACAATAACCTGCTGTTGTGGTATTAGAAAGGCAATAAGAAGTTAAATTTGAACAGCGCTGTCTGATATCCTACAACTGGCAGTCACAGCCAGACTAAGAATTGAACCGTCAAACCAAAGATTTGAGTTTATTTTTCTACACCAGTGAGGAAGGTGGTGGGAGGCTGGGTACTGTTTTGTTATTCATAGACTGTGGTTTTGGTATTCAGGAAGGGAGTTGTGTATTTGGTCTTAGCACTACTCAGTAGCATCAACTATATCATCATATTATTCTGCTTAAATCTTCCGACCTCCAGGTGTCCAAACAGAGATTTGAGTTTCTCGTAGTGACAGTGTGCTCCCGGGAGAGTTACATAGCATTTATCTGCTGCATACCTAGAGCAAAAGTAGAACATAACTAATGCTGAATTTAAAAAAAAAAAAAAAAAAAACTTTATTGTTATGCTTTTAAGTTTTCTTTAAACTTAGAGTGACAACCTTTAGCAAGAACAGTGTCTCTTTTTTAAACTAAGACAATGTGGTTGGGCAAGGAGGGAATAGTCAGGGATTAACTACACGCTCGTTCTTTTATCTAATTCTTTTGTACGATAACATCTAACAATATTTCATATTTGTTCGTTTCTTAGATTTGTTTCTTTTCTATGTTATATATAAAAAAAAACACAACATACTTTTATAACTGTAAATGTGAAAAAAATATAAAATAAAATCATCCAGAACATGCATTTTTCAGCTCTCTCGATCCTTTTAGTCATTACCTGAGTGAATCCCGTCCTGATTTTGATTGATATGTGCAGGTCTGCTTCCTTCCTCACTCTAATTTCCCACATCAATCAGAAGCATTTTGTCTAAGAGTGAGGAGTTTTGTGGTGCGGTGTTAAAGAATTGCAATGATTACTGCAAAAATAATGCAGGGCAGACAGAAAATGGGATACTTATTCATTGGGTATAGCTGCTTGGAAAATGTAATGGAACTTGACGATGCCTTAATAAACAACCAAATCCCCCCAAAATGTCTTCCTCGTTCGGTTATTTGATATATATGTTATTTGAGTATGAATATCATGAGTATTTCCTCATATTCAAAGAGAACTGGTTATTTTATTCATTAAACACATACACAAACATGCAGATAAACACACACTGCTTATTCAGTATCAAGAACATATTTGCACAAGCGAGGGTTTCGTTCATTCATCACAAAGACGTGCTCTGTGGAGAGATTGTGCATGTTTTAATTAAGCACAACAATTTAGGATGTGGTTGTTTGGCAGGGTGCTGAAATCAATTAACTGACGCCAAGTCCTTGCTGAAGAATGTACATTTCATTGGGGGGGGAATTAATTAGAATGAAATTAAACAATTGATATCTAAATTGAGGCTATGTCAATTTTATTATTCAAATCCAATCCATTTTCTTTAAGCTAACTCACTGGAAATGAGTTTAACCTATAATCCAAATCACTGTCTCCTTATCAGATGAGCCACTACAGCAATTAAACGGTCAACAGTGCATTATTCAGCAATCCTGTGATTTTTAATGAACATGGGGCCATACGTCAGGGTGGAGGATTAAGGTGAAGGCAGAAGGGCAGAAAGACAGAAGCAGAAGAGAGTTTCCAGAAACAAAGTTGCAATGTTGGAAACATTCCTCAGAGACTTTGGTCCATATTGACATGATAGCATCACGCAGTTGCTGCAGATTTGATGGCTGCACATCTCCCATGGTGCATTATTCTGCTGGAAGTAGCCATCAGAAGATGGTTAAACAGTGGTAATAAGGGATGGACATGGTAAGAAACACTATTCAATTCAGGTGTCACATTTAAACAGTTGGTACTAAGTGTGCCAAGAAAATATCCCACACACCATAACTCCACCACCACCGCCTGAACTGCTGATACAAAGCAGGATGGACCCATGCCTTCATGTTTACGCCAAATTCTGAATGTCACAGCTGAAAAATCGGGACTCAGACAACGTTTTTTCCCAGTCTTCTATTGTCCAATTTTGCTCAGCCTGTCCGAATTGTAGACTCAGTTTCCTGTTCTTAGCTGACAGGAGTGGCACCTGGTGTGGTCTTCTGCTGCTGTAGCCCATCTGCTTCTAGGTTCAACGTGTTGTGCATTCAGAGATGGTATTTTGCATATTGTGATTGTAATGAGTGGTTATTTGAGTTACTGTTGCCGGTATGTCATCTTGAACCAGTCTGCTCAGTCTCCTCTGACCTCAACAAGGCATTTTTGTCCACACAACTACCACGCACTGGATAATCTCTCTTTTTCGGACCATTCTCTGTAAACCCTAGAGATGGTTGTACATGAAAATCCCAGTAGGTCAGCGGTTTCTGAAATACTCAGACCAGCCCACCTGGCAACAACTACTATGCCAAGTTCAAAGTCACTTAAAATATCTTTTCTTCCATATTCTGATGCTCGGTTTGAACTTCAGCAAGTTTTCTTGCCAACGTCTACATTCCTCAATGCATTGAGTTGCTGAAAAACTGCAGGAGCAAGGTCACAAGGTTATTAACAAGAGTAAAACATTAGAAATTAGACCGTCAAAAGAGGAATGAAACAAAAATACATAAGCAACATTGTAAACCTGTAAAAAATAAATAAAACATGAACACCAAAACAGACCTTAAAAAACACAAAAGCACAAATAATTTTGAAAAAAAGTCTAGCTGCTTTTTAAAAAAGGTGTCAGAGACCACAGAACATACATCTTCATAGGAAGAGCACTCCAGAGTGTGGGAGCCACCACTTCAAATGCACGATCACCTTTTGTTTTTAATCCAGCTTGAGGAACGATCAGTAAGCCGTGGTCAGAAAACTTACCTAGTGGTCATATGAGGGTGGAGCTGTACCCAGGCACCTGACCATGCAGAGCTCAATATGTGTATCACGTAGGCTGAGTGACAGGGAAACAGGAGTGTGGATCCAAAATGCAGACACGGGCCAAGAGGTTGCATTTCAAATGAAGATTTATTTTGACCAAACAAAACAGGCTTACTACTTATCTCAAGGCAAGAGTCCAAACAAAAGGATAATTCCAACAAGGCAGAGTACAAAGTCCAAACACAGGTTAAATCCAACAAAAAGGCAAGGGAATCCAACACAAGGGAATAATCCAAAAAAATCCTGGTAAACAGAGCATGCAGCAGAACACCCAACATAAGATGATGACACCACAAGGACTGAACAGAAATGAGGGCAATATATTCACACACACACAAGAAGGCAGGACAATTAACACAGGTGAGACACATAAGCAATCAATCAGACAGGAAACAAAGCTAGACAAAAACACATGAAACTAATCACTACAAAATAAAACAGGAAGTAAAGCTAGCGACAATATACAAGGACATATGAAACCAAATACAACAGAAAACAAGGAACCAATGATCAACTAACCAAACCTAAACAAGAACACAGAGGCAAAAAGCAACACAGGAATGGACATAACAAAATAACAGAAAAACACCACAATAAAACTCAAGACTGTGATCATGTGAAAAGAAGAACCTTAAAATGAATCCTGAACCTGACAGGAAGCCAATGCAAAGAGGACAGGATGGGTGTGATGTGAGTTGTGCTACTAGACCCGAGGCCTGTACCACGAAGCAGGATTTGAGCTTATCCAGGTAACTTCGGGGTTAATCCTGGGTTTTCAGTACCACAAAGGTGGTTCACTTCTTACCGGGCCATGGTAACTTATGCTGAACAGCTAACCTGCTCTGGAGCAGGTTATGTTCCAGATAAGAGATCAACTCTGTGAAAACGCCGCCTACTGACCAATCAGCTCTCTTGGAAAATGGCATCACCATCTGTAGGAAATCCCACAGACTGTTTTAGCCAATAGGCTGCTTTATGTTTTTCAGCGGTGATGTGGAGAAACTCTTGACTATAGCGATATAATTCTACAGAGACTGATTAAAAGACTTAAGCTTTTGTTGCCTACAGGATTTTACAGTACAGCAGGATAAGCCTACTTGCTGCTTTGAAATGTGTTTAATATTTTTTATTTGCTCCAAGTCCGTTTCACACAGCCTGACGCAGCCGTTCAAATAAATGGGTTTTATTTTTTGAGCACATTTTATGGCATGAATGGAGTTTTCGTTTCATTGCTTTATGAAGTTAATTTAGAGTGAGGTGGAAGGACCACTTATTCAGCGCCCGAGTCTTTTAATGTGGAAACGTCGACACACAGCCGAGTTTAAAGAATAAGGCTGATATTTTCAGCTCATAAGCCCACTTTAAATCAACGCAATATAAAATACTATGCCTGTTTATTTAGGCATTCACACTGTCTGCGATTTTCTGTCTCCTTGCACGTGTCAGATGCAGGCGTGTTACTGTCGTATTTCTGTAGTGTTACAGTTTAATCCTCGTTCATAAAATATGACGCTCTGCTGACAGTGGACTTGTTCATGTCTGTGAATGGTCATCTGCTGCTAACACTGCCTCTTTTATGTGAACGTGCTCCTGGCTGAATTGGGAAACCCTGGGTTGACTTACCGAGTTGATAACCAGCTTCGTGGTACCGCTTATCCCAATCGCGATTGTTAGGGTCAGTTAAGCTGGATAACGAAAACATATCCTGCGTATGTTGAACTCGCTTTGTGGTCAACAGCCTTGTAGCAGCATTCTTTACCATTTGTAAACAGTCCCGAGACAACTTGCTAAGGCAGGTGAAAGGGAATTGCAGTAATCTTACCGGGATGATAAAGAAGCATGAATTATTATCTCTTGCTGAGGTTGTGATATGACAGGTCTGAGTTTGAGAATGTTTCTTAAATGGAAGAAACATGTATGGGTCAATAATCTGATATGAAGTACATAGATTGATCAACACCAAGATTTCTAAGATTATACTATATAGCTGAAGACATACAGCGATATAGAGACATACACTGAGCAACCTTGGAAGTTATGCTATCAGAAGCAACAATAAAGACCTCAGTCTTAGCTTTGTTAAGCTCTAAAAAGCTATTAGTCATCCAGTCCTTAATGGCAGTCAGGCAGTTGTGCAGAGTAGTCAGTTCATCAGTTTCATCAGGCTTAAAAGAGACATGCAAGCTGAACACACAATATCATCAGTGTAACAGTGATAAGAGATACCTTAAAATGAATTATTTTAATGGTGTGAACTAAGGGGAGGATATACAAAGAAAATAAAATAGGGCCCAAGACAGAACCTTGAGGCACACCACAGGAAAGAGCAGCAGTTTCAGATATATAGGAACTGATTGGATGTTTACCGCGCATTTGCTGGCAACACCAGCTTTTATGTTGGCTTTAAGATCTTGTCTGGGATAGCTAATTAGACTGCGATTGCTGTGGGTCATTAATAAGAAAGCACATAGACCTGGCTTTAATTTCACAGATGAGTCAGTGGAATTTAGCTGCATTCATCATGTATGCAAGAACAAAGTCCATTAATCTCTCACAGAACTCTCAAAAAGACCCCAAACTACTAAACAATAAAATCCTTGTCTCTCTTTTCAGGCAGAGCATAAACTGTGTGCTGCCTCTGCACAGGCATTTTGTTTAATCACCTGACTGGCTGTTATATAAAAAGTTAATTAGCTGAACAGGGGACAGCCACTACCTTTACTATTCACAACACAGACCTTTGATTGTCAGTCAGCCGTTGCCATTGGAAATGCCACCCCCCGCTATTCTTTTCTTCTTTTCTTTTTATTGATAAGCCACATTGGACTTAATGAACAACATACAGTATGAAGGGAAAAAAAGAATAAATCATCATAACACACCTCAAATTCCTCTGTTTTACTTAATAACTTGGAGGAATGGTAGGAAGTGGTGGCATATGGAGGCTGATGTGCAGCTGCTGTTTCAGCCTATGTTGCCAAACCTGCCTTACTAACCCACAGAGACAAATTCTGGTGAAAGAAGAAACAGCTTGAACTCCAGTCTGACAACACATCGAAAACACCTGAACAGCTGCAGTGCCTGGCAAAGTCAGGGAATATTGATGTCACTTTATGTCTTCATCAATCTTAAAGTTCCTTTGGTCTGAAACCCTCAAATAATTAAAATGTGTAAACTGTCAGCTTCACCCTAGTAATGTTGCATGTATAATCATGTTGTACTACTCACAATTCCATATTGTTCTCATATTTTCCTTGAGTGTTAAGTTTTAGTTTAACCAGTTAGCTGCACTGGGAGAAGCACAATTTGAGATACATGAATTAGCCTACTTCAAATATGCTTTTGGGGACATTCAAGTAAAATCACTGAACAACAACACGCTTCACAAAACTGCAAAAACAATATTATTAATATTAATAAAGTTATGAGAAGATCAATACGACTCTAATATCTTTACTTTAAATATGGAGCTCACTAATTATCCTTGATCTTATTTGTTTAACACATACACAAACAGAAATGTAGAAATGACTGTTGTTGCTGTATTTTCTAGCCAACAACAGATGGACTCCTTCTCAAAGTAACTAGTGAGCTTCAGAGGTGTTGGACGGAAGATTTTTGAATTTAGGAGACAGGTTAGTTGTTTACCCCTTCTTCCTATACGCTAAGCTAATTGCATTTTGGCTCTAGTGCCGTACACACAGAAGTTGAAGTGGCATACACGCAATTAGACAAGAAAGCAGCATTTAGGGAAAATAAGATTAATTAATCACAACAAATTTGTGAACCAGTATTAATGATAAAGTGATAAAACAATGAGAACTGTAACGATTAAACCACCATTTTTCTCATAAGGGATAAAAACATTGTTTCAGTGTAGGTGGATTCAGAATGATCTAGACTGGATTCTCTCTTAATTGGGCATACCAAGTTTAGGGCAAACCCACAGGGAATTAACTAAGTGAGTATAATATTCCCAAAAGTATGCTAAACCAACATCTGTATGTGTGTTTTGCACAAGTACACCTACAGCTCAGACTGTTGTGACATTAAAACGATTCCTGTGGTGTATTTAAAAGCTAACTCAATGGGATATGACAGAGAGAGTGAGAATGAGGCCAAACATCAGGTTAACATTCTTCCTCTGTCACTGTCTCGCTGCACAGGTCGTTCGCTCTCTGCAGCTTATACATTACCCATGTGTCTGACAGAATATTGTCTGTCAGGAATCTTTCCACACTGGTTGCTTCTGCTGTTGGGTCACTGGGGTGGATCTGAAAGGTCAGCATCCTCTTCTGACAGAGCCCGTTCTGGTAAAGATAAACAAATATGAAAGGTTTCCAAATATACAGATGAGACAAGGGATTGATATTTGCATAGACAGGCAATGAATACTGAAGAACCCAAAGCAGGGTTTTTGCTATCAGTTATGCAAACAAAGACACCTGTAAACCTGTTAAACAAGGCGGTGGTATTAAAAAGCACAATGACTTTTTGGACAACATATAGCACACCCTCCAGGCACAGTATGCTACAACATACTATAACAGCTCATATGCCACAGCAACATACTGATGTCAAATTCACTAAACTCTAAACACTAAACGCTACTCTAAGCTTTTCTTTTTAACTGAAAAAAATAGTTTCATTCAACAGTAAATTCCAGTCTTTCTTCTGCCACTAACCCTAATAACACTCAACACTTCCTGCACACTTTTCACTTGAGAAGCCTACGAATAAAGTGAAAGGTGGACTAGATATAACAGTAATGTTAGGAATCTGCCAGAGCTGCTGGATTTCACTGACAGTAGTTCAATACTGATCGAGAATGACTGGAATTTGAGTGATGAGTATGACAAGACCAACAATCCTCCAAATTAAACAACGAGTATGGCAGACAGTGGTGGACAAAGTATTCAGATCCTTTACTTAATTACTAGCCCTGCACTGAAAAAAAGTATTATAATGTAAAGTAATAATATAATCAGGAAAATGTATTTCAAGTATTAAAAGGAAAAGTTTTCATTGCAGAAAGGAAAATGTCCTGTGACTGTTATACTGTTATGTAGTAAATTATTATCATTACTAATGCATTAAAGATAATTCCCAATAAAAGCCAACATTTGAACAGTAAATATTGTCAAAATATGGACATATTCGTCTGGTATATTTAAAAAAATGTAATTGCATTTTAGTTCATTTTCATCAAATTTACAGTTACAAGGACATGTTGGGTAGTTTAATTTATAACAAACCTATTATTTTAAGTCTTCATAAGCTTTGTGTGTAAAAATCTTAATTTGTAAAGTAACTAGTATATATAATGAAGTAAAAAGTACAATATCTCCCACTGAGGTGTAGAAGTAGAAAGTGACATGAAAAGAAACCACTCAAGTACAATTTCTTCTAATTTGTACTACTTGAGTAAATGGATTCTTAATTACTGTCCATCACTTACAACAGTGCTTTTCTCATATACAGTATATAAAAAGGCTGATCTGTGAACCTAAAGGTTTGCAGATCTGACGCCCCAATCTCTTGTCTGTGTCATTCGAAAATGGTTACAAATTACAGTTGCACAAATGAAACAGTTTTCCAGTCTAACTGCTTTGATTAAGGTTTGTTAGATTAAGCGACAAACAACAAAAAAACGTTAGGGAAAGATCATGATTTGGGTTAAGGTTACTACTTTGTTAAGGTAAAGGGACTTTTGTTGTCACGATTAAAATGATGACCACTTGGTTAAAGGGCCTGCACTCCCGTATACATGATTATTTTGGCTGACCGTGTACTATATGTAGTTATAAAAATGATGAACAACAAACCAACAAAGCTAACAAGAAAGAGAAGAGGTCTACTCAACCAAAAAACCTATCTCACCTGTGTGGAGTTTCTGCAGGGCCTTTAAGCTTAGGGAATAATCATTGTAGTGTCAAACTAACGTTGAATGTTGAGAGGAAACGGGAACTGACCAGCTGTCTCCAGTGTCCTTGTCCAACGTTTTCTCTCCCTCTGTCTGGCTCTATAACAACTTCATGCTACTTCTGTCTTTGCACTGCACAGACAAGAGTAATACTGCTGCTAGAACGCTTTGTCACTTAAACATAAACAAATGTCATTTTTGGGCATTTGCTTAAATGACTGATGCTGTCATTTTTGGGAGGATAGACGAGACTGTTGTTGGACTGATGGAATTAGTGCTGTTCAAATAAACGTTATATTAATTTTATCAAAATAATGGGAATGTTTGAAATAAAGCCCTGGGTTCCATTAAGGGAAATAAAGTGGAAAAAAATGATAGTAAGACAAAAATCAATACATTAATAAGGGCAGTTATTACTAAATAATAACATGACAATTTCATCCTTTATCCTTAAGGTTCTCTGTGAGATTTTTAAATTCTCCAAGTGACACATGTCGATCCAGCAGTATGCAGAGTATTTTTAAAGCACTTTTATCCAACTATGCATGGACTTAAAAACAGATAATGGGAACAAGTCCTGTGAATTTAGCATCAACTAGACTTGGACAGGTCCAATTCCAAAGATATGACAGAAAGTAGGCCAAGAATGGACTTATCAATAAAACTACACCAATGGCTGTTTTATAAGGAGAGAGAGAGATTGCCTGCCAACTCTTGCATAAAAGGTACAGTGATAAGTGTGCTTTCAATCCAGTTAAAAGCTGTAAAGCCATATAATAAAGCCTAGCAGCCAAAGATAATGACTTAATGCTTTTATCAAGGCCTTATAATCAATCAGGCATGAAAAGAGATGATAATAGGGAAAATGTGTCTTCTTTTTCATCATTACATTAGTTTTACCTACTTTCAGGACAGTTTGGACCAGGTTTCACACAATAGAATTATATTTTATGTAATTATTTGGTCAAAGGCGAGCTGAAATGGGTTCCAATCTAGGGGCATAAGGCAGGTGCCAGCTTGTTGCAGACTACGTCACATGGCCCAATTCTAGTTCCTCTGAGCTATGAGAGGGACGTGAGCTGGCGTGAACTGACTCGCCACGCAGGGACCTAACCAATGAGAACATGAAGATGTTTTTTTAAGTGCTTTGAGAAAAGTGCAAGTCAAGTCTCAATTCTGTATGTGCTACTTGGGAGTCACACACTGCAAGTCTTTCAGGTTTCTAACTGCAGTCAATTTTCATTCCTGAGTTCTAGTACAATGTAAGACTGTAGCCTTTACAATGAGATGATACACTAAGGTGACCAGATTTCTGAAATGAAAACCTGGGACATTTGGTGGTCAGTATGTCATTAAAAAATGTTCTATATAAAATAAAAAAGGGGGACAATTTCAATTTTATAATCTGTCAAATATAACTCTTCTGAATGAAATCAAGTCATTTTGAGGCTACCTTTCAGTCAATAGAGGATGCAATCACTTTCTGTTAAGTTGAAAAATGCATTTTATGTGTTGTTTTGGCCATTTAATGATATTTCAACAGGTAAAAAGGACTGGATTGGTTGGTACACAGCAAGTAAAATAATGAGTAATCATAAGGATAACTGCAAAAGTTATCATGTCCTTATTTTATATATAACTCCACAGTAAGTCATGTTAATTATAGGCCACAGTCTGTTTTCCAAATACAAACAAGGATATTAGACATAGGCCTACCAAACACTATCAGGCTTGACATTTACGTTATTATAGGCAATGTCAGGTAATGTTAAGCTATAAACTGCAACACTTATTGTGATCCACAATTGTGATTATTCTGTTAAAAGAACCGTTAAAGTATCACAAAGACCTACCTTTGCTGTTACCACGGACATAAAGTGATGTTTATTTAGACGTTATGTCTGTTTGATCCAGATAAAAGCTGCTGTAGACATGAAGATACAGGGCGATAACGTTACATGCTACGCCCTATCACGTGGACAGCAATCAGTTTTCGACACGCAATCACTTTTCTGTACGATACCTGTATGCTCTGCTGTAACACCTTATATAGTCTATGATTAACACACGGTTAAAAACGAGGACATTTCTGGGGAGAGTTTTGATGGCCTGTCCCCGGAAAACTGGGACATCTGGTCACCCCATGATACACAGCTCTGAATAAAATGTCTAGATGTCAAACTATCCCTTCTCTAAGCCTAAATACTGATATTTAAGTTTAAATGGATTAATAATGTGTGATGTGTTTACCCCTTGGTTCCACTGCCATCAAGTGGCCAAAAAATTAGCTTATCCCAAAATGTTAAAATTAATCTGTACTGTGCAAATACAGTGAAGAAATGAAAGCCACCAATTTTGGCTCCTGCAGTTCCAACACAGACTCCGCCTGTGCCATTTAACAAGACTGCTACTTACATCTTTGAAAAAAGGCACAATATTGTCCATCAAGTTCCTCTGAACAGCTTGTACGGCATAATCCTAGTGTTTTGTGGACAGATGTTTGCACTGTGGGTCTAAATGTACAATATTTACATCATCATTGCCTGGATTTTCCTCAATACAAATCTTAGTTTCACAGTGAGCCAACTGTCAACAACAATCTGGAGGAAGCCAAAAGACTGTTTATAGAGGATTATGTCAGGTAAATTTGAGGAAACTGGTGGTAGTCTGACATGAAAACAGCATAGTGTGGTCAGGGTGGTGGCTGGGTGGAAACTTTTGGCTGTGATGACCTGGATTCAACTCAGGCCAAGTATGTACTCATCACCGTCACTATATGTACTTTTAATAATGAGTTAATGACAAGAGTGCTTTCTGCTTATTTCACTGAACATTATTCTTTATTTATCATTTACTTTTAAGCAGGGACAAATAAGAATATGTTGAAATGTAAAGTCAACAAGTAAAATGGTAATGGACAAGGGCAACTAAATTCATTCAAGATTAAACAAGATAGATTTAAAGGAAAAGTATTCACATGGAAAATGGTCACCTGTTGACAGCAGCAGCTCTGTGTATTTAAAGGTGGGGTATGCGATTCTGGGGAAATCCAATAACATGGAAATGTTATTGGATTTTATTGGATTTGTTGTGATAAAGCAAGTACAATGACACAGCAAGTAATGTAACTTACATTAGCTAAATTTTGGATTAGCATACTGTGGTTGCAGTTGCTGCTACAAAGCTAACAGGCAGAGAGGACGAGACGGCCCCATAGCCAGCACACAAGCTCCAGACAGTGATAATCACAACTCTCCTGCTACTATAGCTAACATCAAAACAGCCGCATATCTTGACAAACTGGAATTTAACATCACCTGACAGACAAATCACAGCATTAATAGTGTTGTGTGGCTCAGTCCGAGCCACTTTGTTTCCCATTTACCGAGTCAGGGGACTGTAAGAAGGTATTTTCTGAATTTGACTTGAAGACGTTTATTGGATTAGAATCACATACCCCAACTTTAAGTGGGGGTAAACCTGCTGCTTTAGAGGTTTTCTTGCTCAAATGCTGCAAAATGGTTTGATTAGAGGTAGTAAATGTGAAGTAAATACTTCACAGGGAAGAGAGAAAATCTGAAACTGCCAAAAACCCACCTCAAGGGCTATTTAGTAGCTATTTTGGCACATTTGTTCATATCATATTATCTTAATCAACATATTAAGGAGTTTGCTCATCTCCTTAATATGTTGATCATCATCAAAACAAGGATGTAAACAATCTAACACATTTTAAAATCGGTTTTGCAAATGTTTGACAGAGAAGGAAATGTACTAACAAGTTTGTTAGACCTCAAGGATACACAGTGCACATTGGTGAAAAACACTGAACATAACTTCTTTGTAATATTTTACAATATAAAAAATTTCTCTCTCTCTCTCTCTCTCTCTCTCTCTCTCTCTCTCTCTCTCTCTCTCTCTCTCTCTCTCTCTATATATATATATATATATATATATATATATATATAGATGCAAAAAATTTTTGTGACAGCAGGACAAATTCCTTCCGCTAATGAAAATTATATGAAATGATCAAAAGCTGAAGATCAGCTAATAAAATGATCTTGGGGTGAGATTGTTTTGTCTACAAGTCCCTTGCTAATAAATGCATGAAAAGGCTAGTATCTATATAATATTACTGAACACATTACTGATTGCATGGCCAGTACTGATTTCACATATACATATTATATAGGACATTAAAGCAACCTTTCTTATTTTAAATGTGGTTTTAGAGGGACTTTAGGCATCCCCTACTGAAATGTCTCCAAACCAACTAACTTACACCTTGACATGACACAGTGGGAGGTCACTTTTATGATTGTGGTTGTCAGTTGTTTGACTTGCTCAGCGCCTTTGCAGTTTTCTTATTTTATATCTTGTCCTCCTGTTTGTGGTTTTTGCAGATAAAAAAGCAACAGAATAATCTTGTCTCCCTGTGTTCTCTGCTGTTTTGAGAATCTTGAATTAATAAAAAAGACAAAACAGCTACATTTAAAAATTTCAGATTAAGATGATATTAAAAGGTGCTCGACCACCACAAATTCTAGGAAAGGCTGTAGTGACGTGAGATAAAGTAAGTTTACAGTTTTGACTTAAAAATATCCACTGAACAGCTTCCCTGA
The DNA here is from genome assembly GCF_014851395.1 of Micropterus salmoides. NCBI lineage: Eukaryota > Metazoa > Chordata > Actinopteri > Centrarchiformes > Centrarchidae > Micropterus > Micropterus salmoides. The sequence goes on along the minus strand of NW_024044348.1, from coordinate 8,993,929 downwards.
CATATAGTGGAAGGCCATTCCATTAATAGGGAGCACAGTAGGCAAATGTTCTAGCCAGCTGATTTTTTGTTATACAGAGCTTATACAGAGGTTTGATGTTGACCTCTGACCTCTATCACAAAGTCCGTTGTGCAGCGTTCTTCGCTTTGAGCAATAATGACGTTCAACCCGGAAACCGTAGCAAACCGTAGCAAACGTTTTGTGACTGAACGTGCCCCTGGTTTTAGCACTGAAACTCTGCCTACTGCTGCTATATCCTTTGCCATGCTGTTCAGTCACCACTGCTCACCATGGACTTCCACATCTTGTTGCAATAAACTGTTATCAGCCATGTGTCCAGTAGTGCTTCTGGGTCCAGAATTCTCTGTGTTCTTAAAACAGATCTCTTGTGCCAGTCAGGAGTTTCTCTTCAAGAAAATGTTATTTCTCTGCCCCCCCCCCCCCCCCCTATTCACGCCCTCCTAGCATGGATGTAGATGCGCTCACACACTCATAAACATACACACAAGCAGGCTGACACAAAAGATCTGAGGCATTAGAACTGCAAGCCAGGCAAAAAAAATGCCTCTGGTCCTCTTCATCTTCTCTCCTCTCCTCGGCAGCACAGCACACTCCTGAATCCCACATTTGGGCAGCTGTAAAAATGCTGTTTTTTTAAATGATTGAACTCACTTTAAACAAAATTTGTTTCACTGAAAAATAAACTTTAAATATATCTAGATTAATGAGTTATTTCTGTGTAGAAATAAAAAGGAGAGCCTTGTCTCATTTTAGGATAAATGTGGTCAAAATGCAGTGTGTGCTCTGTGTTTTGTATCTTTACACTCTAAACTTGTGGATTTGTGGATCATCATCCACACATAATTGTTTTATGACAGTCTGTTTTCCAAGCTAAAAGACCCTTTTAATATATTCAGTCTGTAGGATTTTGGTATGTGTGACCAAACATGTTTATTCTGATGCTTAATGGAAACTAGTCAGGGAACATGTGGCTCTCTGATCATAATGTCATAAATATAAACCCATCAGGGAAGAAAATGAACAGATCTGTATAAGTGTTTACAGGACGTGAAAGATTTGCACCAAAGTAAATGTCTTAGCAAAGGAGAATTATATCCTCGTATTGGCCTTAACCAAATGTTATGCATGGAAGGAGCATACCTCAGCACCCCGATGAACAGCTCAATGAAAAATGCTGTGTAGTATCGTACAGACTCACTGGGGAAAATGTAGAGCAAAAGTAATCAATTATCACACCTCCCACCACATTCCCATTGCAGAGGCCCCTTGATTATTAAGAGAATTAGCTATCGATCAAGTGAATCAGCGCGACAGCCACCAGCCAGCTAACCGGTCAGCAATTCCGCCGTTGACTACACCCTTCCACCACTCATCAGCCGTCTGAAACAGGGGGAGGCTAGTTAACCACTTGCCACTTTTCACTTGGCACCTGACTTCAGGTTACTTGGGAGGAATGCAGAAATTAACAGGTACTAATTATGTATGGGAGGGAGGCAGGCTCAAATCAAGGTCAACAAATGTTGAGGAGGCATGGAAATCTCACGCCATATGCCAGACTGCTGCAATGAAGTGTGTGCTGAGCTGAGTCTCCCAGTTCATTATCACCATTATCATCCAGGATGTCTACGTTCACACCAGCGCAATGAGCTATGGAGTTCAGTCAATAGAATACATTACGCTTTACACTAGTGCTCTCACTGAACAATTTACAACAATACACAGCTTCATGCAAAGAGGCTGTCGCCCTCAGCAGATCCCATTATCTGTCCAGCCAAGCTACTGCCAGTGTGAATCTTCTGAGAGAAGCATCTCTGTTTTGATGGTTTCTATTTGTGGGCATAATTTTTTTTATCCTTTAAAAAACCCCAGACATTATTATTGCAAAGGCAATGAAGATGAAATGGAAAATGTTTACAATGAAACTCTGCAAAAACAATATGTGGTGGAGACAACATTAGTGACTGAGACTTTAATGATTGTTACTTTGTTGATCATAAAATACAACATTAAACTATCCTTTAGGTAAGCGGTCCATGAAAGGTAAGTTATGTTAATGTGAATGTTTGCAGGAAATAACTTTCAACCATTGCGGTTTTCTGATGACCACAAACATTTTTAAGTTAGCTGTGATGTGACAGAACTTTAATTGTATCACATTTTATCACAGTGGCTTTAAGCTCTTTATAGTTAATGCTTATTATGAACAATAACATTTCACTTTAATACAGTATTAAATGTGAAATGGGCGGTTGTTTGTGACTCCCAACTGCAACTTATTAACCTCTTTTTTTTTTTATCTCGTTTTGTTTTGTTTTGATATTAATGATGATGGTTCAGTCTGAGCTGCTCTCAGCTTCACCCCCAAAATGCATAATCACAGCATAAAGTGGGACAACAAAATTAATTTGTGCTTCCTTGTAAAACAGGTGTTGCTGGACGCTTAAGTTGAGATAGTGAATTGTTATCTGGACAGAGTAAATTCAAGGGAACATACTGTATGTAATGTATGTGCATACTATTGGTACCATTCACTCATATTTCAACATGCTGCATCTCTTTGGTGGGGCAATGTATGGTCTGGCAGAGCAGGGTTAAGTGAAAACAAATTGTATGACAGCTAATTTTTTAAAATCCTGCTCCATTTTCTTCTTTTTTTGGGTCTCTCTGTTCCCTCAAAGGTCAGCACTGCCAAGACAATTTGCAGCTGATCAACAGCACGGATTTGTGTGTCAAAGCTCACTAAACCTGAAGTCTATTTGAAAGCATTGTGTGAATTTACTTCGCCCTTTGTGAGCACATCCATGAACAGTGGTTATTTTAGTCCAATACAGCGTAAATATAATGGTGCAACTGGGCCCACAGGCTTCAGTCTCTGCTCAACCCATTGTTACCTGTCTAAATGGCAGATAAAGTAACATGCAGGTGAAGAAGGTTATGAACCAGATATGTTTAATAGGGATGTGACGAGACACTTAACCCACGAGACGAGACGAGATTGGGTTCACAAGATCAAGACGAGACCAGATTCTAACACTGTTTTTAAGAAATCTTTAGTGCTGAATTATGTAGAAATTTTGAGCATTAAACACTTTAGTTCAGATCTGTTTCATCCCTGCTGAGTCATGATTTTGTCTTCCCTTCTCTTTTGTGTCTTTGTTTGGGGAAGTAATCTCTTTAAAAGTGATTGTGGCACCCTTTCATCTTAATAATAAATTATTTAATTTTAATTCAGTTAGAAACCCCTGGACTTGATTAGCTCCTGTGTTTCAGCAGCTTTGCTCATGTTCAAAACTTTCTGCACATCTGTGTTCTCTGACATGTCCAGAAAAAAGTCATAAGATTACCAGATTAACGTCATCATTTAATGAGAAGTCTACCTGCCCCTTTGCGGATCAATAACATAATTGCGGTGCATTACGTTATTGACCTGCTGGTCAGAACGTTATCCCCTTCAGACCGTTTGACCAACACAGTTTGGTACTGCATGTGAAACCAAAAGTAACTGAAACACTTGAGATCAGGCAGAAATCTCGCCCCAATGAACACACACGTTAACTTCAGCAGTTCATAAAGTGCAGCTCACAGTCCCAAACAGAGCAAGGTTGCTCTCTCGTGGTACGAGATCTCGTCACACCCCTAATGTTTAATCATGAGTTGGCTGAGACCTAACCAGAGCTAAAAGGAGAGTGAATGTTGGACTTATATATATTTCTCAGGTGCCCAGAAATACAACCTTAAAATAAACTTTATAAGGCAATAACTGTACAACTGTATTTCAAAAGAACAAGAAACAAACAAACATAATAAATGCAGCTTTAAATAAATAGACACTTTTTTCCACATATTTCCGTGGTGACAGGCAGCAGTCGTTTGCAAGCACATTAGTCATAGCAACTTTTCAAATTGGTGGTGGTAGCAGTGACGGTTGATTTTTCTGACTGATCAGTGCAGTTTTAACCATGTTCATGGCCCAAGATGCTTTGTGATTCCTTTGCTGATAATCCCTAGCAGAAATGTCTGAGAGAGGCAGCAGCCAGCCCCCATTTATCATTTGAATGCTGAAAGCTCGTCTTGTGTGGGAATTGCCCGCACAGACGACACTCTGAACTGATTGCAAAGCAGACACTGCAGTAACTGCTGACAATTTGAGACGAGCATGATGGCTCCTAGCGTGGCAGTAGGCATTTCACGGGAGCAGCTGCAGCTAATTTGTGTTTGAATGCTTTATTTTGAAAATCAACCTACTGTATCCAGGCCACAGAGCTAAAATGTCAAAGATAAAGCGAATGACAATACATGGTTACAGCTGCTACTGGTCATCAGCTACCAAAATAATTTCCTTTAATTTTACTTTCCTTTAACGCTCACTCACCCTGCATGAGTGGAAATAAACACTTTTATTGAGGTGGTTTGAGGAACAACACACTTAACAATCAGTGTTCACACCATCCCTCTATTGATTATTGATGTCCTGCATTATTAGCTCCTTTCAGTGCCATTAAGAGATCCTCTGTGTCAGTCGTGTATGTCTCCGGGTCCTACTGCTCCCATGGTGCGTATCATGCTGTGGCTGAGACGAGGATCTGATTAAAATCTGCCACAGCCCAGTGCACTGAGGACACTCACAGTTATTTGGGGCCTGCAATGCAGAGGATGATACTCCTTTTCCCCATTCTCTCACTGTCATCAAACCAATCCACCCTTTTTACTACTTTTTCTTCCGGCTGTATTCATGTCTCTGTAACGAAAGAAATGCCTTTGAAGGACTTCAAAATGGGACCTGAAGAGGCTGACTCTATTTCAGTGAGAAAAATACATAAGGTATATCTAGACACACAGGCAAACACCAGAGCAAATATTCTTTAGGCAGGATGTGATTACATGTTACATTACAATGCAACTCATTACTGCTGATGGCGAATTAATTACATGCCTCTCAGCTGAACTAAATTAAAACCTGGTTGGTTGTGATACTCAACAAAAAGACTGATGAACAAGACTTTAGTGAATTCACAGTGAATTCACTGTGTAAAACTTAAAGGCTGGTAGAAAAGCCAAAGTAGGTATTAATTACACTGAAAAAGAAGTTAGTTTACATAGTTTTTGTAAGGTTGTTGCCGTAAATAGTGATATTTGATAGTCTTTCCCAGTTTCAATATCCTCTACTCTTACCCAACTCACACCCCTTTTTGTTACTCATTTTTGTTTGTCTGACAGCAAAAACAGAGCAACATTACAAAAATCATTTGAGATCTGATTAATATTAGTTCACAAATCACTGTCCTTTTAGTTCTGGTCTCAGCTTTTGCTGCATAATGCTCCACTATATCCACTAGTTGTTAATTTAGGCTAAATCCCATTTCACCCCTACCACTTGCTTTCGAGTGTATCAACCCCTTGGCCCTTGTAACTCTGTTTTAAGGGCCAAGGGGTTGAAATATACCCCTACGAAATGGAACAACCCTTCAGGGACCCGTTAAATCATCAGTAATCAATGATAGCTCTGATGTTAACAGAAGTGACAAGGATACTCTTGTATGGTAACATTATATCAAACATCAAGCGATTGAACAAGTCATCAATGAAAAATAAACACTGCTTCATTGCCAGCTAACTAACGTTACTAGCAAAGTTAGATAATGACACAATATGCTAGCGGTCGAACTAGTGATTTTTTTTAATGATTGTTTTAAAGAAAATCACCATATTACGTTCAAATGACTTCACTGCTTACACATAGAAATCCATCCATCCATCCATCCATCGTCAACCGCTTATCCTGTGTACAGGGTCGCGGGGCACATAGAAATCCATTGTTAGTATATATAACATGATGATTAATGAATTGAAAATGGAATATATTTTATATATTATATCGCAAACATATTGCCACATATCATGTATAGATGTTCCTTTTTATTTCTGACTCTTCAAACATGAAATATATAGTAACTGCAACCTTGTTATGAGTCATAGTTTTTCCCTGTGAGTTTCTGAGTTTTTTGCCATTGTTTCATGTGTCCTTCTATTTGCCTGTTTCTCTCGTTCCTTGTCCTTAGTAGTTTATGTCTTGTCTTTTATCTTAGCTCTTGGTCCTGTGTTTTAGTTCTTTGTCTTTGTTCCCAGTCCTGTGTCTTGGTTCATGTTTTAGTATTTACTTCAGGTTCCTTGTCTGCATTATTTTAGTTTAGTCTGCTCGTGTCTGAGTTTGTTTATTTCTGATCTGTTACATCTTGTGATATGGCCTGTGTTTAGTGTTCAGTAACCTGTGTTGTGTCTGTTACCCCAGTAATCCCTCTGCATGTCCGTCTCTCTGTTTTCCCCTGCTCTCTCTCAGCCTGCCTGTGTCTCGTTAGTCTCATGTCTGGCACCTGTGTTACTCCCGCCCTGCTCCTTAGTCCCTGGTGTATATATGTTTGGTGTTTCTCTTCAGTCTTCGTCCGGTCATTGTTTGTGTTACCTGTTGTGGCTTCAGTTTCCCAGTGTCGTTCAGTGTTTCGTCTTACTATTTTCTGCTCTTGGTGTTTTGGATTACCTGTTTTGGATTTCTGTTTTTTTACTCATTTGGATTTTTCTGGACTCGCTTTTTGTGTGTTGGAATAAATCTCCTTTGAACTGTACCACCTCCGCTTTGCGTCCTACGTTTGGGTCCTCAAACCTGCTCAACCCACACCCACTGTAACAAACTCAATACGTGTCCACTATAATCTCTGTATCATTGTATATTTAATAAATGTATCTCTTACTTAGATATCTCTTAGAAAAGATCTCTCACCACGTGTCTTCAGCTCACTTTAAATCGTTGTACCATAACACCCATTACAAATAGACTTAACTGAGTCTCCTAATTTGCTGCAAGGTAGCTGCCAATGTGCAGGTGACACCGAGGGCTATACATCACTTTTTACTGTCAATGATCTGCATGTAGCTATGGTCAATAAATCAATGTTTCAACAGCTCTACAAACAAACGCCATAATAAAGGACAAATCCTGGTTGCAATTTACCTTATATTTGGTGTTTTACACATCCATGGCACTTACTACAGTAAAATGTTTCAAGCGACTGTATTAAAGGCTCATGAATACTGATAAATTATTTGTGGCATATCCTAAGGACAGTGTGCCAGTTTGAACAAAAATATTCACAATAAGACTAAAATGAGTCCTTCTTATTGCCTTTTTAGCTTGAAAAACGTCCTTAATACAGAATTTATAAACCGGGAAGATTTTCACAGCTATGTGAGAGCTAGTGTACCTGAATGCTCACTGAACTCTTCTGGGAACAAAGTGTAGAGTGAACATTTTGAATAAAATAATTCAAATAATTGGCAATAAACAAATAAAATAATATTCTTATGATAATAAGCATTTTGAAATGAGCTTGATGAGCGTGGAGTTTGCAGGCCTGAAAACAGAAACAATAAGCCAAAAGTGGCTTGAATGCTTTAAAGCTAAAATGTTTAGCCCCTTAAACCTCACCCTATCAGCTTGAAATGGTAAGTCATTTCAAAATTATATTGAGCAAACGTTCCTCAAACCCACAGAACATTATTTCAATCCCTAATCTAGATCCCAAAGTTTCCAAAGAAACAAAATATGTCAAGCTGAATTTTAGAAAAGCTGTTTATAAAATGTTATAAAACACATCTAGAATATTTCCATTTGACAGGATGATGCAGCCATAAAATCATGGAGTCTTGATTTTGAATATGTTCATTGAAAAGATGGACAAAGCTGCTACCTAATATATATGACAAGATATATATGACTTTGTCAGACTGCAAATAAGATGATTTTAAAAACCTCAAAGCTACAAGCGGAAATAATTGAAACTAGAAAATGGGATGGTAAGGGGTTAGACAAACAATGCAGATCCAGGTGATATTTATTTTTATGTTTGTCACAATAAAGGACATCTTTAACATTGCACATTGTTAATTGGCCAATGGCCATGGTTATTAATATACAAAACTGTTTTGAGGTAATTTTGTGCCTTAACATAGCCTACTGCAAACACTCATGTTCAAATTGTGTCCCATTGGTTGATAGCCTTTGACAAAGGTTGCATTCTCTTCCTATTTGTTTGCCTCAGACGAGCAGAGAAGACAGCATCTTTTTACATTTTGCACGCCAGTGAAGCAGAAACACAGGCTTTCCATTCTAAATCTGTATCCAGCTCTTTGAGTGCTTTGCTAACTGAGGCGGTGGTACAATGCTGTCAAGGCAGAACCATTTCCTGCTGGATTGTACACGCTTTGTCCAAGATCCAAGACTGTTTATTTCCATAGCAACTATGGCATCATATTTGGTGTGCAGAGATCAACATAAAAACAACACAAGATCAAAATACAAACACCGCATACGTACTGTGTGTCAACTGGGTTTACAGTGAGAGAAGATTTAAAGTGGTCATATTATGCTCATTATCCTCAGGTTCATCATTTTACTTAGGGGTTGTACCAGAATAGGTTTACATGGTTTAAATGAGACCTATTAAACTGTTTTTCCAGTCCTATATTGTAGTTCTGCGACTCCTGTATGGCAGCTTTGCATGATTCAAAACTCAAAAAAATATTTTATTTATACTGACTCTTCATTTCAGCCTCTGTGTGAAACAAGCTACAAATGTTCATGTCTCTTTAAGCCGAACAGGAGGAAACCTGAGGTTTTTGCTCACAGTGATTTCTTTTAAAAATTTAACCTCATTTTTTGAAGCTTAGGCCATGTTTAACATGAACATCCGACATTATAACATTTTAGAAAAGTCACAAAATGTGGAAAAGCATAATAGGTAACACCATATTTTTGTCATACTGCCTATTGCTGCTGCACATTTTTTCACGATGTATTAAATGCTCCGTTTTAGCTACAGAGTAAAACATCTCACTTCTATTCGATCTTCGTTGGGAGTTGCACATGTGCAGTACCTAGGTAAAGATTACAAGCCAATCAGAAGCAGAGTTGGGCGGGTCCTGACAAGCAAGGTAGTGCGATCCAAAACAAAGCTGCTTCTGGCGGTAAAAACGGCTTCAGTTCAGCTGGACATGCCCAAGTCTGATCGCGAAACACAGGCAGAACAACCCAAACCGGCTTTGCAATCTAGACTAGAAAGAGTGGTAAATTATTACATTGTAACAAATGTATCTTGCATACGTAAAGTTTTAACTGCGTACTTTCTCTACATCACAGTAACAACCTTATGTCCATTGACTGCCTGTGGGATATTTAACTTTAGTTTAATTTAGTCAGGAAATACAAAAGGTAGGCAAGTTATTATAATTAATTACAACACTGTGTAGAAAACATCAACAGTAGCACACACCTGTTGTTCTAAACAATGTTCCTTTAACTAATGTTGCTTGTGCTTGGTGCCACAATAGCTGCTAGGCAAGCATTATGACTCCTGTTACAGTAAGACACAGATAGGTTACGGAGGTAAAGGCTGGACTTCAATTAAGCTGTTTTCAGGCAGTTCAGGAGCAGTGTTTTCTGTGGTAGATGGTAACTCCCTTTGGGGTGGTCTTTTTAACTTTGTAAATCTAATACGTGCACAAAAAAGATATATATAACACATTAAAGGAAATAGCAAATGCCAAAAAGCATAATTTGTCTTCTTTAAACCTGAAGTTACCTCGCTAAACTCAAATCCTGCTTCGTAGTCCAGGCCCCAGAGCATGTACTGAATTTGTTTACATTGTGTTTTCCAACTTTTAAAGTCTCATTGAGCTTGTCTTATGGATAAAGACTAATTGTAATTGTAATAAAATTAAATATGGGCTGTATTTACAAACATTTTTGAACTTTTAATTGCATCAGAAAAATTTTGTAACTTTAACTCTAATATACTTGTCTAGTGTTTTTCATGTATTAAAGGTTTTCCTGTGTTAAACAAAGTTATGTTTACATTCAGTGTTTCTTATCAAAGCACACTATTTGTACCCTTGAGACCTGAATGCATTTCCTTCTTCATAAAACATTAACGCCGATTTTTGAAATGTTTTGAAAACTGCATTGTTTACATGCACGTTTGCTTGCTTGCAGTGTTCATCCTCACATCTGCTGGTTCCCTCTAAGCACAGGCACACACAGGATTTTTTTAAAGGCTTCATCACTGTGAAAATTACGCAAACAGCATTGATGAAATATAGAGACCATGTTAACATAAACAACAACACGCACAGCCTGTGGAATAAGATTTAAGAGTCTTCAGAGCATTCCTTAAGAAGTTTCCTGGTCACTTATTGTGACCAGCAAAAATTCATTCGCCTGAGCATATAAGATGTCCATGTTTTCTGCTTGCCAGCCGGTGTTGCTTAAAGAGGTCATATTATGCTTTTTGGCCTTTTCCCTTTCCTTTACTGTGTTATATATCTTTTTTTGTGCATGGAATAGGTTTGCAAATTGAAAAAGCTTATTAAAGTCCACCCCAAAGGATGTTTCCATTTCCCACAGAAAACACCGCTCCTGAACTGCCTGAAAACAGCTCGATTGTAGTCCAGCCTTTACTTCCGTAACGTATCTTTGTAACATGCATCATAATGCTCGCCTAGCGGCTAGTTTGGCACCAAGCACAAGCAATGTTAGTCAAAATCTTATCCACATAAAAATAAAAAACGGATGTATGACAACATTGCTCAGAATGTCAGGTGTGTGCTGCTGTTGATGTTTCCTACACAGTGTTGTAATCAATTATAATAACTACCTTTCTTATTTCTTGGTTAAATATGAAATTAAAGTTAGGACATAAAGTTGTTACTGTGATGTAGAGAGAGTGCGCTGTTAATACGTTATGTATGAAAGATACATTTGTTACAAATTAATAACTTACCACTCTGAAACGTATTGCTCCAGACTGCGAAGCTGGTTCGTGTTCTTCTGCCTGTGTTTCAGGATCAGACTCTGGCATGTATGGCTGAACTGAGGCCGTGTTTACCGACTGAAGCAGCTTTGTTTTGGATCACACTACCTTGCTTGTCAGGACCGGCCTTAAAATGCAACTTAAAATACATTCTCAATGATGATATCAACCCCCTCCTTTAAAAATCCTATTACTTTTGTTTTTTTGGAAACTTCTGAGTTTTATGTGCTTGCCCCAAGGTGTATTGGATGGATGGATAAAAACTATGGGTTTTGAACAATTCTGCATTTCTCATCAAATAAGATTTGTTTCCGTAACCAGTACCATCTCCAGTATAAAAGTCAGTACTGGATGATTCTGCTAAACCCAGGACTACATTTAGTGACAAGGTTCCTGCCCCAGGAAACTGCAGTATGGTTACTGTTATTGCAGTAATGGCATCTACGTTTACGGTTAGGAAAAATTGTAGTTACATTTTGAAAAAAGCAAACACTAATTGTAAGCTTACTACAGGATGCAAAATCCCAATGTGATTTCATGGAATGGCGTATGTAGACAGCTTTACTGTTTATGTTGCCGTATTTGGCTTGGGTCTCGGGAGAACGGGACAGGGGTGTGTCTCTGGTGGGTAACCTGACGGTACTCACGGCATCCTCAGCAGGTCACTTTTAAGGACATTTTGGCGTGCCATGTCAATGCATTTTAAGGTTTTTGCGTCATTTCATGACTGCATTGACTTCTATTGTACAGAAACGGCGTGTCATTTCACGCTGTTCAGTCCTTATAGACCTAAGCACTACAAAGGAGGTTAACCCTATCTGCACAGCTGTAGGGTTAACTGGTCGACATGCATATTTAATTAATGATGGTTAAGGTTATCAGTAAAGTACATCGGGGGGATGTCAATGCTAACATCGTAAGCTAGCTAGCTACCTAAACTTTAACGTAGCTAACCCTATGTAGCTAACATTAGCAACGATGTAGCATGGTAACTTATGTAACGTAACGTAGTACCTCATGTAGCTAACATTAGCAACGATGTAGAATGGTAACTTACATAACGTAACATAATGTAATGAAAATAAAAACCAAAAACTAATATTGTGTAATTATTGTTTCACTTGGGAAAAAACACAGGCTGATTTTACCTGTGACAGTAGGCATAAAAATGAAATGACATCCAAAATGCAAAAAAATGCTTTGGCATACCACGCCAAATGACTTCAGCATGCTATTCATACGCCTTTTGATGATACCAGGCTGAAAATCCAGGCTCCTGCATTAGTGTAAAGGCAGATGTGCAGCATCCCCTGTCACCTCCCCACACCCTCCCCACACTGTCTGCTTTGCTACATAAAAGACACAGTTGCCGCATTGGCACTGAACATAGACACTGTGTAAGAATAGATACTGGGCTGCCCTAACTGATATACCATTAGTTTACACTTTTAAGCAATCTTTTCACTGTGTCCTCATCAATGAGCAAGGCAGCCCAACTGTCTAAAAAATTACATTTTATTGTGACTTTAGCATATCTGCCCCTCCGGCTTGCACTTGCTGTTGCATTCTTGACAAGGAATCATTTTTTAATTGTTGTAAGATAGATTGTGGCCATGTCAGTACCAGCAAACAAGCTTTGCTTACATCGATTTAAATTGGTCTGTCTTGGATGAGTTGTATGGAACTCCAGAAGGGACATGAGGTTGAGTTTTCAGTGAAAATCCTGTTGACAAGTCAGGAAAAACACTTTGCTATCTGAAGCTCCCTGGCATGTAGCTACAGTCTTTCTTTTTATATTTCTACACAGGAATGTCACACTGGATCAGTACAAATAATTATAAATTCCCTATGAGACCAGGTGGTATATGGATATGAATATTTGTCTACCACAAACTCCACAAACTTGATATGCATTTTTTGTATTGTTCAGGTTTGAAAGGTTTGAAAACACATACACTATATTTAGTCAAATAAATTCAAAAGCAAAAAGAAAATCAAGCAAAACACATGGTACTAATATCAAACAGATGTGAATATCTGGAAGACATGTTCAGGAAAATCTTTACTTTCTCATATTTTCCTTTCAGTTTGGTTTACATTAAGGCAAGGTTTTTGTCATTGTTTTGTCGAGGCAAGTAGGAAAGTTTCTATGCAACTACTCATCAGTTTCATACTGACTAATGCATATCTCATCCAGCACTGCCAGGTGTACTGTTTGAGAACACAGAGACTTGCTTGCGTGCTGTGTAACAACTGTCAACAGATTAAAACAGAAGTAATGATAATGTGTTTAAGTGTGTTTAACCTCCACATATTGCTGAGTCAACCTACAGTGCATGCAGATACTTAAAGGTTCAGTGTGTAAGTTCAAGTGATATCTAGTGGTGAGGGTTGCGAATTGCACCCCCCATCCTCTACCCAAGCGATCAGTATAGCTACAGTGCCTGAGACAGGACAAAGATGTCATCTATGAGATAAAAGAGATTGCCAGTCAAGAAATTAGGTTTCTTTAGATAGATGCAGGGTTCGAACTACGGGGGAGCCAGGGAGAGCTTAGCTCCCCTAAAGAGGACATCAGCTCCCCTAAAAGCAAGATTTGATATTTTGGGGGGTCTCTAAAATATTGACAGCATGCTTTATTGCCATTAATTTCTATATTTCTCTATCATCATGGATCCATGCGTAAATTCAGGAGCGTCAGACTTCATTTAGCCAGACAGAACGATCACCGACCGTCAGCAGCGGTCCGGTTGCTCTGCGATCTCCTGGCCCTGTCCGCTCCAAAAATAAAGACAAACATGCCTGATACTTTCACAAGCCCCCCCCCCTCGTGACAGTGAGGATGATCAAGGCTCCTCTCACTTTGCTTAATTAGATAAGCAATCTGCAAATCTTACTAAAATGTCTTTTTAATACAAAGACAACAGAAACACAAAGTGGTACTGGCAGCCATAATTTCAGTTTGTGGTAAAACGGTGGAGCGTTTTTAATGGGCATTTAGCATGTGAAAGTACAAAATACACATTTGTGTGTACAGTGGCTAAGCAATATACAATAATGTTTTTTTTAATGCAAATTCAGAAAGTATTCATTATTGGTCACTGGATAGGCACAGGTCTTGTTATATCACCATTAGCAGTAAAAAGAAATACATGTTTTCCACCAGGGCAGTAAAATGTGAAGTTTAGCTGCTGATCTGAGCTTCCCTGCCGTTTCATTACCAATAATATTCATCATCTGTTTGTCTGACGAAGGTAACGGCACATTTCTGTCCATGTAACAAACCCATAATAGAGAGCTGGAGAATAACTACTGTACATGAAATTACAATCCAACTACATATTTTTTCTACCAGCGCAGTAAAAGTTTAGCTGTCTGATCTGAGCTTCGATGCTGGAATCTGCCGTTTTATTGCCAATTAGCGATCAGCTGATTCTCATGAATGTAACATACAAAGCCAAACCACAGGTTGGAGAATAAATAGGTGATATGAAATTAATCCATATTTCAGGGGAAACACGTCACGGCTCTCTGTGATTATGGCCAGCTAATAGCTAAAGCTATCAAACAACAGTTTTCATTTGCATCGCTAAAGTCTGACAAACAAAGTTAATTACCTATCCAGCAGAAAACAGACAACTTCTGCACCACTTTGAAAACATCTGTCCCACATTTTAGCCTTCCATCTGGGAAAATCCACAACATCCGTGATTTCTGCCGTCAGCTGTCAGTATCTGTATCTGACTCCGTCTGGCTGCATATAAATCCACAGGCTATTGGCTCTCGTACTAAATAACACATGTGTGCTCCTTCAGTTGTCCAAATGTCACTTCTCTCTTACTTGTAATAAACCAGAAGACTACTCAGAGACTGTATATTATTATTATTATTATTATTATTTATTCTCTCTTCTTCTTCTTTGTACCTATTCAATGTAGTGACAGGCGTTGACACTACCGGAATTACACAAGCAGAAGAAGAACGCCGTGATGACGAAACACGCTCTGTAGCGCAATTTGTCCATTGTCGGCTATGGTAGAAACATGACGACAAAATACAGTGACCTCCATAGCAGGGGGTGCCTGCGGTTATGTAGATATAAATGTCTCATTCTAAGGTAATAAAAACATAATGGTTCATTATGTAAGGTCTTTATACACCACTGAAAACATAGTTATGGATATTATATTGCAAATCTGTCAATAGATCCTCAGAAATATTACACACTGGACCTTTAAAGCAGGCAGTGGGGGTGGTGTTAATGCTACAATGCCTTTATTCTCTTTTTTCTTATCTTTATTGCATTGATTATTCACAAATGTATTCCTGTCTTTGTTTTTTGGTCTGCTGCCAAACTGCTGTTATTCTATCCATGTTGGCCTGAGTTTAAATATTCAGCTTGTTCCACTGTTCCGCTTTTACCGTTTTGAGAGTTATCTTGTACTTCTGAGTTGTTGTATTTTGCCTTTGATTGTTATGGACTATTAATAATTAATCTATTGTAAAGCATTAAGGCTGCTGTGTAAAAACTGCCAGTGAGTCAAATGAATCACTAACTTCATCATTGCAGGGTGGCAGATATGAATTCTTTTCTTCCTCTTCAGATATCACTATATAAAATATGCTAGTCCCTTCACCTTGGAGATAGGTAAATCTAAATATTAACGTTACAGGCACCATAATAAACTTCTTTATTCATTTTATGTTATTGTTTTCACTTATGCGAGTGGCATATTTAGCATGTGTAGGTCTTTGTAGATTGAAATCTGCATGTGTTACTGTAAAGGACCATATCAGTATCTTTGCATGTTTTAACCCATTTACTACAAGTCAGATATACTTTACATTACTGCTGACCACTTTCCAAAACAATCCATGGTGTATAGATTTGTGACCCACCCACACACACAGACATAACTGCAAGGCAGAGAGTGGTTTGTACGCATTTGCATTTCTGTAAGGTATAAAAAAAGCCTTAGAAGTTTATAACTGTAGTTACAACATTTTGATGGAAATTATGCAAGTCTGCTTTCATGAAGAAAAAAAAACATAAGAAGGAAAATGCTTTATAAACAAAAAGTTAAAGTGTTGAATTTTTAAATCACACTCAATGAACAAAGTTTATGACAATTGCAAACAAGGAAAAAACTCCAAGTCACTCTGAGTCTTGAATATAATTAAAAGCCTTTAATATTACATGTGCTTTGGCTGAAAGCCTTCATCAGGGTGTTGAGGTAAAATACATAGATACTTAAGTAGCACATGGTATGCCGCAAGAAAAAACACACACTTGCTATCATGGCTGTGTGCATGAGGCAATAGGATTGAGGACCCAAATGAATACTGTTGAAAATACAAGAATTTTCAAATTAACAGGCTTAGGGAAGACAGTCCAAACAGGGCAAGAGGGCCAAGGTAGGCAGGCAGGTCATCAAATTGCAACAGGTCGAAACATAGGTTGCTGATTTCAGGCAGAAAATTACAAACAGAAACAGGTATTGATATAGGTATATATGGCTGGAACACAAGTGCACAACATCATAAACTGCAGTCTCTCTTCCAATGATTTGTGCTCCGTCGTGTAACCTACAAAAAGTTCAAGACAATTGAACTTCGGCAGTGGGCAGGCATGTGTCTGAGGCAACCACTTCACCTCACTCTAACAGGGACACTTGCTTCTGAATATAGACTGTTTATGCTGCTCCCTGATAAAAGCAAAACATTTTTCTTTTATCAGAAAAAACAAGAAAACAGATTCATATATGTTAACCTGTTGCTCAGAAGGTGCCTGTTATTATTTTATGATCTTGGCTCTGGACTTGGTGTGTGAAATAGCTTTGGTTTCATATTTGATTTGATTACATTTATGTTTAAGTTGAGATTTAGAAGAAATATTTTATTGCTACTATGTAAAGGGAATACTGTTGGTAAAAAGAACCTTATTTGTTTAAAGTGTTTACAAACCACGTTATTGCACTTTTGTGTATATAGCAGTACATTTAAATTAAAAGTGCGCAATAGACTACTTTAGAATTCATTATTAAGTTCTGCGTTTGCGATTAATCGCGATTAAAATTTTTTAAAGACATGTTGATTAAACACAAACTACATCCTCCTAAATGATCATAACATTTAATCAATATCTCCCTAATAGGTACACTTAATAAACTGGCAACTGAGTGTATATGTAGAATTTTCAAGATGACCTTATTGACTCTGCCTAAAGGTACAGTAGATTTCATGGATATTGTAGTGAAACTCAAGTTGCTAACTACTTTCACCAGACTCCCACACAAAGTTGAATAGATCTCATGGAAAAATGAAAAATGAGAGGCAAGATTTGTGGTTTCCCAAAGAGATTTAAGTGTTTCTGAAAAGAAAAAATATACATTAAGTGCAGAAAGTCATAATCAACCCACCACGGCGCAAAAATGTCCATAAGAGGGAAAAACTGTCAAGTTTTCATGTGTGGAGGCCTCATCTGGCGACAATGACAGCAAGAGCTAAATGCTTTCTTTTTTCAAGGTAAAATGATGCTGCTGGGTAGAAGTGGGTGTTTACATTACACACAGCTGCACATACTGTTCATCTCTCCAATGATTTAACTTTTTTACTCCGAGGCCTAAAGTTTGAAATGACAGGCAGAGGAAAAGCAACATTGAAGGCAGATGCTAAAACTGTGATAAGACCAACATGGGCAGGGCAGATGTATTAATGGAAGCATATCAGAAAAAAATAGCTTGTGGCCATTTGAGAGATGATTTATTTCAGGACCGTGTGTGACAGGATGGGGAGAAATGACCTTGAAACAGTTAGCTAATTTTTATTCTTATTTTACACGAGGGCCCCTGAAGTATGTATTATCTTTGGCTTGTCCAATTGTGGTTTGCAGCTACTACTTTTATTTTCCATTAAGCAGAAGCACAAAAATGCTCCCCCAAAAGCTAACTAATTTGAACAAACATGCTCCTGATCTGCTACTTGCTAAAACATATTTCATTCCCCCTCCATGTGGGAAAATGCAACCCTAGAGTTCTTCCTTTAGAGAGAGAAAACTTTCTTTCTTGTTATTTCTAGTCATGTGTAGTTCAATATTCCAATCATTACACATTATGCTAGTCTGCTGTGCCGAGCCAGGACTGCACACAAAGCAGGAAGCGCGTAAACCTGCTGTGGGATTAAAAGCAAGCTTTGCATAGCTAAACAGTAAGATCCCTTGAAGCTGCCAGTCTTTTCACTGTGCCATCCTCATAAATCAATACTGACATCAAATGTGACAGCTATAGATTTAACAACTTCGCCTGGATCTAAAAGAAGAAAGTTGACTTCAATGTTGTTACCTTACTTTCCTTTCTGCCGCGCCCCAGTAAGGAGCTCTTGACTGCGTCGACTCAGTGTGAACTTGATTGCTATTTTTTCCCCTAATATTTGCACTCTGCTGCTTTTTGAAATCATCAGCACTTCGGGCAACTGCAGCCCCTTTTCTTAGGCTACGGGGCTCATAGTTAATATTATAAACACGTTATCTATTGGAAATCTCTTTCACATGCTCTTTCTCTCACTCCCCCTTTCCCCAAACTTGAATCATCCTGTGATAAATACGGTGTGAGGGAACAGTCCAGTGGGAGGAGAGGGAGGAGAGCGGGAAGAGATTACTAGAGCTGCTTGTAGAATTTTAAAGATCCATTATCTCAAACTGACCTGATTTAATAAGCACTAAGGGACACTGGAGTATTAAATCCATCTGCGCATTAATGAAAAATTCACCTAAATTATGTCGTTTTCAACTGAAAGTCTTCCACAGGTTCCACAGGATACAGCCTGAATAACTTGAAGTTAATCAGACTATAGGAGTCACAAAGACATGAGAAATTTCCACATCTGAGAAAAATGACAGATTTTCTTTGCTGATTCAGCTGAGTTGACGCAGAGATGATTTTATAAGGATATGTTTTTCCATGTGCCTGTGTCAGCAAAGGTTGGGACCATAAAATAATTGCTCCAATCTTTTATGGTCGTCTGTGTGGAAACTTAAATTTTTTTGCATCATTGACAAATTGTATGTCTTGTCGAGTGTGAAACATTTAAATCATACACCAGTCAAACAAGCACTTCCTTGCTGGCTGGTGTGCTGTCACATCTTTTTCTTGCTTATTCTTCCTTGGCCTTCAAATCCACAATATTACTGCAGGAGTGGACTGTACGCCCACACTCCTTTTATATAAATGAAATGGTCCTGTCTTCAAGCCCTGTAGCTGACAAACCATCAGCATATGAATTTACATTGCTGTGCTGCATCCAAGTAAAGTAGGTAGCCTGCCATTAGGAAAACAGCAGTTACTATTTAAAGTTGCAATAAAAACAATTTATCATGAAAACTGTTTTAATACAAAGCAGTTCACTGCTTCTTGTCTTGTTCTTGCAACAGAAATTGAAATGTTCCAAGATGCCTTCCTTAGTATATCAATTGAGTATGGAAGTCTAGGCATGCAAATATTAAATAGAATAATTGAATGAATTTGAGGAAAACCTACCCGAACCCAAGGTGCATTTTTTTTTTTTTTTTAAAGTGAAAGGACAAGTGAACACTGGAACTGCCAGCATCATGATTTACCCCCAATTTGCAATCAGTCGTTGTCTAAAAGAGTAACAACACATGTAATCTTTTCTGTGCTTCAAAGTTCACCCTCTCTATCTTACCTCAAAAAACACTTGATGAACACGTGATGATTATTACTTGATCACAGCTGTCCACTTTGATCCACTTGACATATTGACACACAGTCCCAAGTTACATGGTTACTGGGAATCTTCTAGGCCAGTGAACACCTCAAGGCAGACACGGCAATCAATTCAGTAGATTTGATGGTCAACTTGACAGATTTCACTAAAATTGGTCTGAAGAATATTGAAAAGGATCATTAATAATGAACTAAAATCAGGACATAAATTAAATTCAAATAATAAATCCAGTTTGCAATTTAATTCTCAAGTTTGGGTTGCACAAATTTGATATAATGCATAATGAAATTCCCATTTTACATTTAATTTCACTATCATTATGATAGTGTTTCCCTTTGCAGAAAATGAAGTAAGTAACTATACATTTTCAAGGGCATAGAATTTAGTAAGCAGTATCCAGCGACTACTGACTTGTTCCTAGCAATCATTTTGATGCAAAAATTTAAATATAACCACTGTTATATTGTTAGTGTCCAATGAATGTATGTAAACAATTAACAACTCATGTTCTCTATTACAAGTCCTATGCATTTTAATTTTTAATTTGGTACAACTCTTTAGTTGTTTTTGTTATTTGGAAACTGCGTATAGACATTTCATCTTTCTACATGTTTCTGTGCAGAAAGTGTGTTGTGTATTCATGTGTGACCAGAGGAATGTGCAGGTATGGGGTAGGAGGATACAAATACATTAAAATACATATAATAAAATAATAATAATAATAATGGAAGTGTCAGCTAAATGTAATGTAATAAAGTTTTGCCCTTTCGAACCTCAATTTTCAGGGTTTTAAATTCCAGATCACCATTTACAAGGTTTCAAACCTGGAAAACAAACTAATACACTGGGAGAACAGTGACAAATTTGAAACTGAAAAATTGTTTGCGCAACATCGTAAAAAAATATATTGCTGTTCAGAAGAAGGAAAACTCAAAAACAACATAATAATTGTTAACATTTTGCAAGCCTGTGTTAGTTTTCGTTATTGCAAAACTAAAATAAAATTTTGAGTTTTCAAACACAAAACTTTCAACCTTTCAGAACTTTATTTTCAGTTTTGATACATGGCAGGATATTCTTCCCTTAATAACCTGCCTACGTAACACATAGTATCAGATGCACGTGGCCACACGTGAGAGAGGACAACAAACATCGACAGCTCCTGTGCTATTCACATTGGCCATGCCACGTTAGCTTGCTTCTTGCTTCAGCTACGACCTACCGAAATTAGGTCCGATTGTCGTTCGTTATGAAAAGATGAAGTTTGTTTACTCGCCAAACTTGTGGTGGTGGATAAATGTAATCATTTACATCCCGCTGGCTGCCACCAGGTCAATTATTACCGCTGCCTGCAAAGAGGTTACAGGTTTATTGTTGATCATATAACGTTACAATTTTATTTAGTTATAACGTTACACTAGGTTTGAGAGTCTGGTGGACGTGTTGATTTTTGCAGTAGTTTAAGCTGTCATTAATTGCATTGCACATTACATGGTTGAGCTCCGTGAAAAACTGGTTACAGGTTTATTGTTGATCATGTAACGTTACAGTTTTATTTAGTTTACGTTATACTGGGTTTAAGACTCAGCGGGTGTGTTGACTTACAGTAGTTAAGAAGCCTTTAGAAGTCATTAATTGCATTGCACATTACATGGTTGTGTTCTGTAAGTGAAAAACAGGTTACAGTTACAGAATTCCTTATAGCTATGTAGTGTTATAAGCAGCCTGCATTGAACACAGCAGGTGATACAACATTCATTATAACCACGAGTGACTTGAGACTTGACTTGGACTCTTGCTCAAAGACTTGTGAGCATCTCTGGTCTCTTCTTCACAGAACCAAAATAAGATGTTTTTTTCTTTTTATTATCTACAAAACGTGCTGTGGGCTCTCTCCTTTCCCTGCCAGTAAAGTGAGCCTGTTTGTGAGAATGTTTCAGCCTAAAAGGCATCCTAACAGTGTAGCCTATAGCAGCATCACCTCTTTGAACATCTAATAAAAAACACCCAGTAGTCTTTAACTTCGAGATCTGCTTCTCTTAAGTGAGGTAGCAGTGTTTCTTAATGTACACATTAAGCGATGTGGCACATCTATTTTTGTCCTGAGAGGGTTTTTTTGTCCTACAGCTTATTTTTCTGTTGGACAGTTACATGTTCTGAGACATTCAAAGTATGTTTCACTCTGCCAGGTTAATACTGATGCTTCATCTGCCCAATCAGCTGTGAATGAAACGAAAGTGACACTTCATCTTCTAATACATGTATTTCCTCTCTTTCCTTTTCATACAGTCCTTTGCTGCTGGTAATGGAGGACAATACAGCTACGGTAAGCTTCCTTGACCCCTATTCATCTCTCAACTCGGATATTCAAAATCACAATGTATTTTATCAGGTTGGTGTCAGTTATTCATATTCTCTGAGAGTATATACTCTAAGATGAATAGCCAGGGGTTTTAACACCATAACTACATTTCAGGACAGGATTTCAGAACAGCTAATATAGAGCTATGTGATACAATGTTATTTGTCTGCTCTGATTACCTTGACTTGCTGAAGTGCCCTCAAATCATCTGTGCTTTCGATCTGATACAGATTAGTCAAAACAGTAAAAAAAAAAAAAAGAAATAAAAACACTCAAGGACAGTGCAATATGTTGCACTTCAAAAATGTGTATTACTGTTTTCTGTTCTTTGGGTGCAATTGTTGCCATTGCCATAGTTTTGTGTGATTGCCACATTTATTCACCATCTTTATTATAAAGCTTATTAAAGCTAATTGGTAATGAAACAATTAAGTGAGTTCAAATGTTAATATCTCAAGAGATCCATAATAATTAATTAAAAAGTGTCCTTGGTTGTGGGATGTTGTGTGTGTTTGACTGAGAGAATTAGAAAAAAGACACAGACTATGTGCAAACTGTGACAAGGAGAGAGAGCAGGATTTTCCAATATGACTTACATACTCTTAACACTCACATACTAATCTGAATGAATTGTTGGATCTTGAGTCTGTGCTAACTTTAAAGAACTAATGATGAGCTTCACCAGGACATCACAACACTGACACCACCTGTTCAGCCTCAACACAACCAACCAGGAGAAGTCGGGGAGAGAGAGAGAAAGAGAGAGAGAAGGACTGTCACTGACTTTCCATCTCTGAGTGTGACTTATTATTGCAAGGATAAAATTCAATCATAAAGTGAGCTTGACCTTGGAATGCTTCTAATTTTTCAATTTTATCACACAGTCTTTGTCAGCAGAGGACGTTTGCTAAGTTTCCATGAAACTGTAAATGTTCAAACTTTCCATTATTCTGACCAATTTTAGGAAGGGCTGTCACTACAATAGGCCTTTTTGGCAACTTGACCAATGTCAACTAAAACAGTGGTGACAGTAAGTCGTGACAGTGAGCCAGCATGCACAATACCCAGAACATGAAACTTAAGCAGCTAAATGGAATTCAGCCATCATTAATTTTATTATTCGGACTTCAGAGGTCTATGTTGTTGATGCCATTTGTATGTTTGGCTAAGTGATATCTTTGCACTATTCCCATGGACTGTTTTAACATTATTCCTAAACCTTTGTAGAGATAACAAACACCTTTCAAACAGTGGTCAATGGAATAATGTATGAACCTTTTGATGTATTAATGGCAAAGAGCTCAGCTTAGACTGAGACTTCACCTACCAATAAAAAATATATTCACATCTCATCAGCTTTAACAAAAATCAGTGCCTTTTTGTGTGGCATGTTAGACAAGCTGTTGTGTGGCTTATGTGGCTTGTGCTTAACGTACTGAAATTACAAGCTCAGTTTAAGGATGATGGATATTTATACAGTTGGTTGAGAGACTTTCCACTGAGTGACAAAACCTTCCAACAATGGAACTTGTAACCTAGCAACATCTCACTGCAAATATAAGTGTGCTTTTTGTATATTGTCAGAGATATCAGACAGCCGTAACCTAGCAACATGTCAAAATCACTCCAATGTCACATCAGTGTCTGAAAGAAACGGAGGGATACGAGAGCATAACTTGTGAACTATATAGCATCGTGGTTTGTACCCAGAAAGAATCAGGGAATCAGGGATTAACTCTTCTCGCCATGTGTACGTACTGTAGGTGTGTTGAGGAAGATAAAAAAAAGAGAAGAGACGTGACAAGACCACCCACCACTCAGCGGGGTCACCACATGCCGTGTGCAGACTCTGATCAGCCTGAGCCAGCGAATGTTTAGAATCCACAAGTGCTTCTGACTGAATTTATTAGCTGAGCTTTGCTATCACTTCAACTTCCCACAATCTCTCGTTGATTGTTTTTCTTCTCTGTCATGTCTGTTAATACACAGAAAACACATTTTCCTCCAGCAAGTGACAAAGTCTGAATCAAAACACTATATATTTACCAGGGCAAACCTGAATTTTATGGTATGATAATATGTACAAACTGCTGATTGAAGTTATGTAATTAGATAATCTTTGCTGATTCCCATTTACATTAAAAGTCTAAATTTCATGATACAATATTTAACATCTCTTTGACATAATTTTATTCATAATCTCTTAATATTTTCCTAATAATTCTAGATACCTGAGAAGAACTTTGTGATATGGTAATAATAACAGGGAAAGAAAAGCTCCATTTAAACACAAATAAATATTCATTAATCATTGATTTATTCCGGAAACATTTTTCTCCATATAAGTTGACTATATGCCTGACTGTAGACAAATTTTTATATTTTTCTGCTCACCTGAAAACTCTCCAAGTCAGTTGTTTCAAAGGTTTTTTGCCTGTGACCCTTTTTAAACAAACCAATGTTTAAATCACCTCACTTCCATATAATTTCTGTCAAATTACATCAGTGTGCGGAAATTGTATAGGTACGAGGGGGAAAATGCCATAAAGAATGCTTTCAAAAATAGACACGGTAATATATTAAATTTTTTTATTTTTAAATCAAATTAATATTTGGTGTAATCACCCTCTGCCTTCAAAACAGCATAGATTCTTGCACTTGCACATAGTTTGTGAAGTAACCGGGCAGGTAGGTTGACCTGAACATCTTAGAGAACTAACCACAGTTCTTCTGTGGATTTAGGCAGCCTCAGTTGCTTCTCCCTCTTCATGTAATCGCAGACAGACTCTATGATGTTGAGATCAGGGCTCTGTGGGGCTATACCATCACTTCCAGCACTCCTTGTTCTTCTTTATGTTGAAGACAGTTCTTAATGACTTTCGCTGTATGTTTGGGGTCGTTGTCATGGTGCAGAATAAATTTGGAGACTGTCAGACGCCTCCCTGATGATATTGCATGATGAAAAATCTGTATCTGCCTGTACTTCTGACCACTAAGGAGATAATTATTTCTGACCAAATCTCCACAGAAATGCAGCCCCAAACTTGCAAGGGACCTCTGCTATGCCTCACTGTTGGCTGCAGACACTTATTCTTGTACTGCTCTCCAGCCCTTAGGCGAACAAAATGCCTTGTTTTACAGCCAAATATTTAAAATTTTGACTAATCAGTCCAGAGCACCTGCTGCCATTTTTCTGCACTCCAGTCCCTGTGTTTCCGCACATAGTTGAGTCACTTGGCCTTGTTTCCATTTCGGTGGTATGGCTTTATGACCGCAAGTCTTCCATGACAGCCACTTCTGACCAGACTTCTCTGGACAGTAGATGGATATACTTGGGTCCCACTGTTTCCTGCCACTTCTGAGCTGATAGCACTGCTGGACATCCTCAGATTGTGAAGGGAAGTAAGCATGATGTGTCTTTCATCTGCTGTAGTAAGTTTCTTCAGACGACCTGCCGTGAAATTTCTGCCTTTGAGGGACCTTGCTGATGCACAATAACTACCTTGTGTCTTGTTACTGTGCTATTGCCATTGTGTGTGGCTTATGACAGTAAACTCCTACACAGCTGTTTCTGTTTTAGTTAATGATTGTGTTGAAACCTATATATTGAATTGGTGACCATTAAGCTGTTTTGAAGGAAAAGGGTGATCACACCAAATATTGAATTGATTTAGATTTTTCCTTTGTTCCCTTACTTTGTATTTTGTACATTGATAAGCATAATTTATTATGTCTATTTTTGAAAGCATTCTTACTTTACACCATTTTTTTCCACACCTGCCTAAAACTTTTGCACAGGACTTACATACTTTTTCCACGAAACATCTTGTAAATTATTTTCAAAGTGCAGATCTGTAAAATAACTGACTACCAAGACTGCTTGTTTAGTGGCTTAAAAAACATATGTAACTATTAGGTAGGTGTTGCTGACATTCAATAAAACAAGAAAGTTGATGACAAAAGTGTTGCAATAATGCACCAAAGGTTGAGTATGGCCAGTGACAGCAGCATACCAGTGTCAGCAACTCACTGTAAAGCCCTCTCTCAGGTATTATTGTATAATTAGTTTGGGGGTTAATTGAGTGTATCTGCTGTAGAGTCTGCTGTTAAAAGCAGGTACTCTGGTATAATGGCATGTAGGAGTAATGATTCAGATGCACTCTGAAAATGCTTTGAACGCCATTTTCTGCTTCCTGTTCTTGACAAGGACACACAGGACTATAATGGGGGGGGGGGGGGGGGGGGGGGGGGGTTCAGGAGAGCATGAACATTGTTGTTTTGAAACAGTCCAAAAGCTAATTAGAGTGAGCTATTCACAACAAGAATGTAGCCAGGACCACCAGCCCCCACAGTGTCTCTGAGTCGGTTGGGGGGGGATATCTCGGGGTTGGGAAGTCAGCTTTGTATGTAAATAAGATCCTTCAGGGAAAATGGTAAGGGGTGGAGAAAAGAGGTAGTACTTGGCCCAGAACCTCATCACCTCAGAATGAGACAATCTGTAACAGGGGTTTTCAAAGTGTGAGTCGGGCCTCTCTTGGGGGGCTCCAAACAGTTTCAGGGGAAGCTCAGTGAATGAAACCATATAATATTACTTAATGCATTAGTTATCAAAAGGAGAACACATAGAATAGCCTACATGTGCGAGAGTTCAGAGATACAGTAGTTTTTGGGAACTGTTTTCCCCCCATCAGAGTCAGAAACTAATAAATGCCTTAGGACAGATCTTTTTTTAAAACTATTTGGTGTAGTCAGAAGTTATGTAACAGCAATATTGGGCTATTTTGGCTCAAATGTTGAGTGTCTAAGGGATCAAATAATATAATCATGATCCCATAGGCATCCAGGAATTGAGGGAAACTTACCAAGTAAACTAAAGATGTGATGGAGGGATGCCGATTCCCAAGCTTTGTCTGAGGGGAGACCCGCAGTCTCAGACTTTGAAGACGACTGATCTATAACATGAGGAGTACAAGATGATACCATAAAGGGTTGTTGTTGTTTTTTTTTTTCAAAGTCAAGGGCAGAAACACAATAAAATCAATTTATACAGGGCACATCTTAGATTGTTTTCCAGCTTAAGCTTACTGTCCTTCTTAGAATGAAGTCTGATTTATCTATTCCACAGCACAACCTGACCATAATACACCTTCTGGAAGAGAGAAGCTCATTGTTCAAAATCAGTTGCTGTGATTTTCATTTTCAGTCATTTCTAACCTCGTCCAGCATTTGAGTCTCCAGCCAAAAAACAAATGAAAAAGCAATATGTTTTAGCACAATGTTATGGTTTAAAAAAAAAAAAAAGTGTTTTGATATATTACACTTTCACAAAATGCTTCTAATGAGGCTCTGCTCTAATTAGCTAAATGTCGCTCTTTTGAAAATGTGCATTTATTAACTGTCATTTCAGGCTAGTTACAGTGCCAGGTATCTGTGAATGTTAGTGGTGTTGGTTAACTAAAGCTTTGATTTAAAGGGGCAACATATAAAATCTGCCTTTTAAAACATGTGTATTTAGTTAACATGTTAGTTTGCCTCTATCAAATGTGAAAATATGTCAAGATCATTCTCAGATGTAAGGGGATATTTTACAACACATTCATAATAAAGTGATTATGTACATAGTTAACCCTCAACCCACATATTTGTATTTGGTACATTTTTGTTGATGCCATCAACTTGATGTCATCAACTTGGTAGTGGGCAGGTCTGAGATGTGACTTTTAAGTAATGCTTTGGATTATAGCCTGTAATTTACAAGCTACAGTGTTTTTTATGTACTGGGTACCTACTGTAATATTACAGTGTACAGTGTGACCTACTGCGTTTTGGAGGAACTTTGACGCTATAAAGATGTTTTGTATTGCCTGTATCTGTTGGATACAAGTTGAGTTTGGAAATCATATTTGATATATTTTAATTTTGATATTATGCAATGACTCACTACAGTTATTCATGACAGTTCTATCTATCTATCATCTTCTACAACTGCCTCATCATAAAAAAGCTTTTCTGTACTCCATAACAACAAAGAACAGCACTCTGTGCTCCATATAACCCTGAACCTAAACAGTAACATATGGGCTACAGGACTGCAGTCTGTTCCTGACAACACTATTTTCCCTGGACCTATGTTTGTTCCAAAATAAAAAGTTAAATGTATTCTGTTGTTATTTAAACCTACAGTGCAGAACTTTTGTCTCCCAGTGAGAGTAATTACACAACACTGACAACATGTGCTGTTGCTATGACCTATAGATTCTGCCATACTAAGTTGCTGCTGTCGCTACCGTTGCTCCCCCTTTCAACTCTGGCAAACCAATCATTGCTGGTTGGCATAAAACATATCACTACTGGTTTGCCAGCATGGGAATGTAGCCACAGATACCCAAATGAAAAAGTCTGGTATACTGCAAAAAGTTATTTACATGGCGGTCATTTAAATGTAAAGCACTCTATCTCTAAGAACTATTTAGCCTATCCTCATTTTGTTATCATTTGTACTTCTCCATTGTAGGTATGCAGTAAATGATAATTTTGAAATAAATCCCAGCAGATTTATGAAGGACTCATTACCCCATCTCTCTCCAAACTTCAAGCTTTGTTGCTCAGTAATGGTCATGCTGTGCCCCGAATTTCCCCCTATTGTTACCCCCTCATTCCCTAACTTCACACTTTATTCCCTTACATCTACATGTGTGCATACTATTGGTACATACTGTCAAGCCATGTACAAAAGATTACACTGAAGAATTATGCTTCTCATTCTTATTTTTAGCTCTTATTTTATCTCGACATGTTTATCTTTTACATTAATTATTGTTATTATTACTACTATTTCTATGAGACACAAGTACACAGATGTGCTAATAAATAGTATAAACTACAGCTTTCATTAACTGTTGACACTTGGAGCAGCCATCTTGGATCACAAAGTCAGGGTAGTGCGGTTCTCCCGACTTTCCCTTCCTAGAAAATTCCGACTTCCCATGTCAAATGAAACGCACCATTAGTCCCTAGATGGGTCTTAATGTAAATACATGTCTCCACCTGCTGATGCTGTATTCATTTTATTCTATTAATGTTTTCCACCTCATTTTAACATTACGCTGTGCTTTGCCAGGATAGTATTATACTGGCAGTTGTCACCAAAATTGCAAAAAAGTGTACAGTTGTGCTGGGGGGTAGCACTTGCGTTTGCTGAAATAAGATTTTACAACAATTTTTGCAGCGTAGATGATAAGGATGGAGTCACTGAACCTTGTATGTGTCCAGTGCATGTTTTCCAGCAGCATTTTAGAGCCGAGAATACTGTACATGTTGCTTGAAACACTTAATTACGCTGTCCCATTGTTCTCTGTGCATTCAGATCAGACATTTCACTCCATCCTCCAACATCATTAGCAAATGCTCAATTACAAGAAAAATTAATGGTCCTCTGGTGTGACCTTTACACATGAACTAAAGACACTTCTGAGGCAGATCATTCTGTTTGCGCTTACAAACTTTTAATACTTCTCATGGCATAGTTAAAGACACACTGGTGGGTGTAACATAATTAAATATCTTGCTGACACTAAAGCTACACTAAAGGCTGACTGAAAAAACCTGACACTAATAATCACTGATGCAGAAAAAGCTTTTGCTTTTCACATAAAGCACATTAATGGACTTTTAAGGAAATGACTGAAAATAATCAGTCCAGTTCCATCCAGTTCTGGAAAAAAAAGCATAAACGGTTAAAGTACTGATGCTCAAAACATTATTTGGATATCCCTTAAAACAATTTTGCCATTAATAAAATATTTTTTATTTTAACAGGATGTGTAAGAAGAGAATTCATAAAGACCTTAGATGTGTCATCCTTGATATAAAAGTAACTTTAGGGCAGAAACTTAAGGTAAGTGACTTCCCAGTTCTTGGATAATATTAATCATGAATGAGCAACATCAAATTGCAGTTTGGGATCTTCTGTTATCCATGTTTAAATGTCAAAAAGATGGAACATACTGTAGTTTATGAATGAATAATGTTTGAAAAAGTGATATTTTGCCTAGAGCACAATCACGCAGCACTGCAGGAAACAAGACTTATACAAACTATTACCACTAAAATGTCACTATGGCTCATGTACAAACGAAGAAAGCATGCAATTCTCATTTAAGGTTTGTAATTTTAACCTCTCAGTGCTCCTCTGAAAGACTTTTGCTATTTTGCCTCCAAGATCAGTTAAGTAAACTTTTTTTTTAAAGCTTTGAAATATAAATGAACATCTATTATATTCAAGTCCTTGCCAAACAACATATACGGCACTGTATATATTTCTGTGTGGGTTTATGTATTTCCTTATGTTGACATGTTGCAAACTAGTGGGAAACACTGTTCCCTTACTGAACATTCACACCCAGCGTGGAAATTGTTAATGATTGACTTAATTTTTTCAACATTTACTGTTTTTTTCAATTGGAACATTCACTTTTATCAATCTAAAATAAGATGTTACTCAGTAACAGTACCACTGTTGTAATGTAATGTACATCATAAAAAGTGAATGAATTATTCATTTCTTTGCATTTCAGAGAGCTTTGGTTGTGTGTTTCTACAGTGTGTTATCCTGCCAGCAGCTTGGGGACTTATCTTTTGAGACTGTACATAACATCTGTAGAATGAGTTATGGTCCCTGTTGCTATGATCAAAACCACAATTCCCTGTTAAGCCTCCTTGATTTGTCGTTCACTCTGACCTCAGGTACAGTAATCAAGTGACAGAATAACATTTCTAAACATTTCTTCCATCAAAGGAGCTACATTTTTATCAAATCTAATGGCAAACAAACTGTAAAGAGCCATTTCATTTTGAAATGCATTCGATTTTTTATGAGCACATTCAGATGACATTCCTTCAGCTCTATGACTGAGGTTCAACTAAAGTCAGCTGCATTGGGAATCCACACTCACACCGAAAGACTGTGTGGATTTTTTTCAGTCTTGCTATCAATACTTAAAAAGAGATTTTACATGGTAAAAGTTTGACAAAGAAAAGGAGCTGAGAAAAACAAAGAGAGTGGCATTAGCATACAATAGGAAGAGGCAGAGCATCAAGGGCTGAATATCCCCGTTTTCATTGTGATGACTAAGTATATTTGAATTTATCCAATGAGGATTGACGGGATTCAAGAAGTAAGTCAAAGAGGCTGGAGAGTCATCACAGAGGAACTTATTTGATGTTTGAAATGAAGTGAAAACTTGAAAATCATTCAAAAAGCAAAAAGCAATCGGCTGTGCACATATCAGGAAAATGGATTCCAGACTCTTTAATATCACATCATTTAATTTCTAAAATGAAAGCAAGCAATTGACTTTAAGCCGGGAAGCTGATTGGTAATAAAAAATTAAAGGTGAAATGTGAGCTGGAAAGCAAAAGTGAGGTTGTGCTTTAAAACTGCCAGAGACACCATTTTTTATATTATGGGTTCACAATTTTCAAGCTATCATACCTGAAATATTTATCATAAGTAATAAAAATAATTGGATCGAATAGAATACAAATCTGGTGTGGATGTAAGAGCAAAAAGAGAAATGTTTTGATTGTTTTGATGATTTGTCTCTCCTTGTTTGATCTAACTGTTGAGTTATGATAGGAAATAGAGGCTGATGTTGATGATCTAATTATTTCATCCAAAACATATTTCAAACCACTATCTGTACATGTTCAAGCAACTTGGGAATATATAGCATATTTATTGTTGTAGTGTGCAGCAAAATCAATAAATTCGTGTTTTTCCCTCCACATATTTTACTTTCGAATCAATTTAGGACTGATGCTCCTGCAATGGTGCTTTTATCAAAGCAAAGATGGTCACTGGGTTTTTGTTTTGAACTTCAATTTGCTGTGGTTAAGTGCTGAGACACAATGCTTTTAGCGCAAAAGGAAAACAACAGAAGTGGAAAATATTTATAAAACATGACTGGAAATTAGATTTTTTATGTTTTCGGTGCCGTTTGTTGGTTTATTTGTTTGTCTGTCAGCAGAATGGGAAAAACTACCCAATAGTCATAAAATTTGGTAGAAGGTTGTGGCATGGTGCCTGCACACGGTGCACACAAATTATTCTTCATTTTCATTAACATTAGGACGAGATAGGTCTATTGTAACAAAGATATCTATGGCAAAATGAAGAACATTAATTTCGCATGTACAGACATTTTGTGATTAAGGCAAATGCTGTGCCACAACCAAATATTCAACAAAAATAACAATAAGTAACAATGTAAGCTCATTGTCTATTGGCAAGTAATTTAATGTTACCTGACACACAAATCATGGCTGGAATAGTGCTGTGAGCTAGACTGGAGGCTGTTTAATGTGTAGCTCTGGTTGTGTCTGTGTTTTACAAACCAACAGCAAGAAAAATAAACGGCAGTGCTGATATAGCGAGTTGTGAGCTGTAGTTTCCCCAGTAAACACACTGCTGCTGCTCAGAGTCACTCTTCCTCCAGAGCCACTCTTCGCTGCTAGGGAGTGTCTCTGGACTACACAGATCTGGCACCGATACCAAGTCCTGGCTGCGTGAATAATTTTTCTTAGCTTGGTGAATGTGGAGGGGCAGCTCGGTGGCAGCCTGTCTGTTCTTCATAGAAATGTTAGATGTAATGTCCAATATTATAGTAATAATGTTCCATCAGTGTGATCAATCACATCATGAGTTATAGAGATAATTATTCATTGATACTACGTGTCCAAAGCTTAATACAGACTTTTACAATTTAAACTGAGATTACGCAGTGTGCAATAAATAATTTAGTGGAACTGTTCCACTGACAGCTGTCTTGGGTGCAGAGTCACAGCACAAAAAACATTTTTCAAAGAAATGACATAAAAGCGGTAATTTGTAATAGTCAGAGTAACAAACCAGAATTTTGATTATGACAAACAGTGAACCTCCGCTAACTGATGCGCTTTGATAAGGACTGAATCAATAAGAGGGAAGAAAATCTTCTCTGACTCTGTAAGAAACTCAGGGTTTGCACTAAACACATTTTCTGGAATACACCCCAGAGCTGTACTACTCTCTATGCTTGACTCGAACTCTTAACTCATAGTTCTTTAAACTGAATGTTTCCCATTACTCAACAATCCAATAAACAGAAAATTAATCAAATTCAGTGACCCATGTTGCTATTTTTCAAGCTATTGTAGCTGACTGTCATATACCATCGAGGCTTTCGTCACACAGAGGTGGCAGTGGTTTCACCTCAACTGGGTTGAAGAAACGA
This sequence comes from Micropterus salmoides, assembly GCF_014851395.1. NCBI lineage: Eukaryota > Metazoa > Chordata > Actinopteri > Centrarchiformes > Centrarchidae > Micropterus > Micropterus salmoides. The sequence continues at coordinate 8,960,672 of NW_024044348.1, read as the reverse complement.
TAGACACAGACAGGCGCCCAAACGAGCTCTCTGCACAGTGCCCGCATCTGGCTGTGCGGGCTCACTTTTGCTCCACAGTTCACTGAGATACAGTGGGTACGGAAAGTATTCAGACCCCTTTAAATTTTTCACTCTTTGTTTCATTGCAGCCATTTTCCAAAAATCAAAAAAGTTCATTTTATTTCTCAGTAATGTACACTCAGCACCCCATCTTGACAGAAAAAAACAGAAATGTAGAAATTTTTGCAAATTTATTAAAAAAGAAAAACTGAAATATCACATGGTCATAAGTATTCAGACCCTTTGCCGTGACACTCATATTTAACTCAGGTGCTGTCTATTTCTTCTGATCATCCTTGAGATGGTTCTACACCTTCATTTGAGTCCAGCTGTGTTTGATTATACTGATTGGACTTGATTAGGAAAGCCACACACCTGTCTATATAAGACCTTACAGCTCACAGTGCATGTCAGAGCAAATGAGAATCATGAGGTCAAAGGAACTGCCTGAAGAGCTCAGAGACAGAATTGTGGCAAGGCACAGATCTGGCCAAGGTTACAAAAAAATTTCTGCTGCACTTAAGGTTCCTAAGAGCACAGTGGCCTCCATAATCCTCAAATGGAAGACGTTTGGGACGACCAGAACCCTTCCTAGAGCTGGCCGTCCGGCCAAACTGAGCTATCGGGGGAGAAGAGCCTTGGTGAGAGAGGTAAAGAAGAACCCAAAGGTCACTGTGGCTGAGCTCCAGAGATGCAGTCGGGAGATGGGAGAAAGTTGTAGTAAGTCAACCATCACTGCAGCAATCCACCAGTCGGGGCTTTATGGCAGAGTGGCCCGATGGAAGCCTCTCCTCAGTGCAAGACACATGAAAGCCCGCATGGAGTTTGCTAAAAAACACCTGAAGGACTCGAAGATGGTGATAAATAAGATCCTCTGGTCTGATGAGACCAAGATAGAACTTTTTGGCCTTAATTCTAAGCGGTATGTGTGGAGAACACCAGGCACTGCTCATCACCTGTCCAATACAGTCTCAACAGTGAAGTGTGGTGGTGGCAGCATCATGCTGTGGGGGTGTTTTTCAGCTGCAGGGACAGGACGACTGGTTGCAATCAAGGGAAAGATGAATGCGGCCAAGTACAGGGATATCCTGGACGAAAACCTTTTCCAGAGTGCTCTGGACCTCAGACTGGGCCGAAGGTTTACCTTCCAACAAGACAATGACCCTAAGCACACCGCTAAAATAACGAAGGAGTGGCTTCACAACAACTCCGTGGCTGTTCTTGAATGGCCCAGCCAGAGCCCTGACTTAAACCCAATTGAGCATCTCTGGAGAGACCTGAAAATGGCTGTCCACCAACGTTTACCATCCAACCTGACAGAACTGGAGAGGATCTGCAAGGAGGAATGGCAGAGGATACCCAAATCCAGATGTGAAAAACTTGTTGCATCTTTCCCAAAACGACTCATGGCTGTATTAGATCAAAAGGGTGCTTCTACTAAATACTGAGCAAAGGGTCTGAATACTTATGACCATGTGATATTTCAGTTTTTCTTTTTTAATAAATTTGCAAAAATTTCTACATTTCTGTTTTTTTCTGTCAAGATGGGGTGCTGAGTGTACATTACTGAGAAATAAAATGAACTTTTTTGATTTTTGGAAAATGGCTGCAATGAAACAAAGAGTGAAAAATTTAAAGGGGTCTGAATACTTTCCGTACCCACTGTATGTTATTTACTGATTTGCAGATGTGCACATTTTGCCCATGACTGTCCATGAACATTTTGATACGGGTGTATGAATGTGTTTTGCACCATATTCACTGCAGCAACTGTAGCAAAAATGTGCGCATATGACTTGCTATGTTTATGATTCGTAGAATAAGATTTATGTACCTGCAATAAAGAATTTAAGAAGCTGTAACGCTTGTGTTGTATTTGTGGGAGGGAAAATTTTCTTTGTGACGTCAAATTTACTGATACACTTGGATGACTATTTTCTACAACTACAAATGCCATTGTGGTCTGTTGGTTTGCTCTAATAATACCTTCATAGACCATTGGCCTTGGTGTTGGTGAGTGCGCTTAGTATTTTTGGTTAGACTCAAAACCCGTGCTGTGCTCGCTATAATAATAACCGCACACATGATTATGATGAGACAAAACAGTAATTGAAGGAAGTCGTTGTGTGTATTAGCTTTATGGCAAAACTGATCATGAGACAATATGCTAGGGCTGTCACTAATTACTTTTTTCATAATTGATCAGTATGTCTGTAATCTTTTACAATTAATCAACTCATCTTTATAAAATAGATATTTAATTTCTCACTCACACAATTATATAAAATCATACTCATTAAAATACTTTACGTTTGTTTTTGTGTAAAGCACTTTGAGCTGGATTCATTGCACGAATTGTATAATATGATCTAAAAATCTTTCGAATGAGAAAGCGAAAGCAAAACATTGTTTTGACAAATTGCCTTAATGATTAATAAAAATGTTGGTGATTTGTTTTCCGTCAACTGACTTATTGTTTCAGCACTACAGCACTCCTTAATCACAAGTTAAGGAGGCAGCTGAACCCATTGCCAGAGAATGGTCAGAAACCTGAATAAGGTGCCACAGTATCCTGGTTTTTAGCTTTTAGAGTACTCAGCTCGGTTCCACCAGGTATCCAGGTTTCTAAAACCAGCTCACACACTCAGTTTATGTGGATTATATTCAGTAAGACTTTCTCTGATGAACTGACTGTTGACAGATCGTTACAGTCTTCGTTTATGTCATTACTTACCCATAAGATGTAAATTTATATTGCACTGCAGTAATGTTATCACTAATTGCCACTGATGACTTCACTTTAAGGACATTACAATTTTATTAACCATCAGTACAGACAAACATTGTACAGCTGTATTTCTGTGGAGTCAGAAGGCAGGCAGAACCTGTGTTCATCACTTATTCTGTTTCATATTTCTATGCCTCTCTTACTCTCTCTCTCCCTCTCTCTGTCTCTTTCTTTCTTTCTCTCTCTCTCTATCTCTCTCTCTTTCACACACACACACACACACACACACACACACACACACACACACACACACACACACACACACATACACACAAAGACTCCTCCATGACTGTCATCAAACATGCTCTTTCTCAGCCATCTTTTATCCTCTACATTCACTGTCAAGCTACCATGGCAATGTCTAGTACAATGCACTTTAAATATGCATTCCGCTGGCGTCAAATTCAGTTTGTCCTGTTTGCGATTTGCAAGCTGCAGCAGAGAATACAGGGCTTGAACAGGCACAATGTGTGAAGAGCTATGAACTGACCAACAATCTTCAGCTTTAATGGATAACAAGGACTTCAAAGGAGTGTCGCACAGCATCGGTTCCTGTTCACTTTTATTCTTGGATCAACAAGAGTAAGAGATTCCTTTTTTGTGCGAGCTGAGGCTTTGTGTTTCTTTTTGATCAGAGTGCAGGTTCTCATATAATCTCTTAGTGGCTGGGAATAGCAATGGAGCAGGTGTCATGCTCGCCTGACAGCAGGTTAACTCATCTCATCTCTAAAATCCATTCAGCCCTTTTGTGTTTGACATCTAATAAACCCAGACTTAAATTAAAAGCCCATTAATGCCACCTAATCGGGCTTGCCATGCTCCCTGCACTTCCTCCATGAGGAATTAGACTGCGTTCTAAGAGTGTATCTTACCTATAGCACCTACTGCACAGTTCCATAGTTCACTCCATAAAAAAAGTTTCAGGATTGGATGGAAGAAAGATTAGACAATTCTGTAATGGAGAGCCACAAAGGGGGAGAGGCAGACTACTAAAAGGTGTAAATGCACTCCCTTTATTTTGAAACTCTGTCTCTTCCCTAGCAAAAAGCTGCAGATGACTACTTTCTCAGCAAAGGAAAAATAAGTAAAGTTTATACAGCAGCATCACTTCAGGGAGACTCTTTAAGGGCCAATAAGACATGCAAGAAGACTGCTGCTAAACAGTAGTACTAGTGCTAAAAAGCTTCTCAGGTGGCATTAATCTCTAGCACACAGAATATGTAGCCTATTTAGCAAGTTACACAAAATCAGTCTAAGGTCTCTATCTGTTTTGTGACCCTCACCTTGCACAGTCAACCCTGTTATGAATGTCAATATCAAACTATGCTACTAAACTGTGCAATGACAATATTTTTTTTTACCTGCAATGCAGACGTTTTTAAAGTTCTTGCTTTCCCCAATTTCATACGGTAGTTGCACATGGCAACCAACCAAAGATCATGGAGTCCAAAATAAGGAAATGGTTGAAAGAAACCACTGAACAAGAAGTTTAACTTAACCGGACCTTAAGCATAGAAGTGGCAGATAAGAAAACATGTGGGTCATATTTTCAGAGGGCACTGACAAACAAGGTATTTTGTCATTTAGGTATGAGTTCATGTTTCTGAGCATCTGAACTCCAAGGACAATAGAACTCACACATCTATAGCTACTGATCTTGATGTTTTAAAGTTCCAAGGATATGTGCTGTACTTACCATTAAATCACTCTTTGAATTGTTTTTGTGTACAGGTTAGAGAGGCAGAACTGGCTGAGGAGACATCCACTCTTTTGTTTATAAGTTGCTTTGATTTAGTAATCTAAAAACCTAAGGTGAAAAAAAATTAATGGAATTAATTTTCTCAGATTATTTATTTCTCTGACTGAGAATGCAAAACTCAAGTGCACCTCAGGACCTCGCTTCAGTTACTCTTCATCAAATTTAGAGTCATACTGAGGAAATGTTTTTCTATGAGTTTCTGTTGGTGCAAGACAGCGATGACAAAGTGCCTCTGAACCTATTGCTTTGAAACACATCAGAGAAAAATAATGCTTTGTGGCACATCTAATTCATCAATGCACCACTACACTCCCTATTTGCCAGCTTCAGTTGTGATGCAGTTTTTCTGGTTGCCTCTGCAAGAATCAATCTGCAGAAGAGCAGAGACTCTCAACTTGTTCTGAACCAGCAATTTGACCCAGTCGATTATCTTTCAGCTCAACTTATTAGCAATGCTTAAGCTTCAAATGAATCATTGAAAATGTATTTTCATAATTTAGCTTGCAGAGGACTCTTCACCTAAATGCCTTGGAACTCTTGACCCACATGATCACTGATTCTCCACAACATTACCTTTCCCCCTGTATGCAATGAGGGCAACCAGCACCCCTTAAACACACTTCATTCCAGTAACCCAGCTTTACAGCTTTTTGTGAAAAATCAGACCTGCTCTCACTGTGCATGTTAACTGTGTGCAGTGATGTTGGAACAGTCTGTAAGTTTTTATCCAAGCCAATTTCTGCATCAGCTAACTATCTGGCACACCATTAGCCAGGTGACAGAAAGCTATCATAAAAATCAGCAGCTATATAACATTTTTGGAATTAAGGCTTACAGCTGGTGGAGACATTAGGAATTTTGCAGACTTGAACACACCTTGGCAACGGCTCTGACACAAAAAATATCCTAGTAATACCTTGCATGTTTTGGTGCTTCTGTCTGCTCTCTGTGCACCTCACAGTGTATGTCCAATGCCAGAGCCAGTTCAGTGCCAATGCAGAAAGTAGTGTGTCCTTTATGTAGCAATGCAGATAGTAAGGTGGAATTCAGGGTTGTGGATGGGCATGTAGTGTCTGACTTTCATGCAGGAGACAGTTTGTTTCCCATCACAGATCTTCAAATACTGTTCATATTTTTATGAACGAAACAAAACGAAAACCTTCCCTAACTTTCACCAAATGTTTTCGCCCAACTTCAATCATACCTTAACTATAGTTTATTTGCCATAACCAAGATCTGTCTCTAACCTGAACTAAACCTTGGCATTAGACATAAAAAAACGTTGTCATTAAAAGTAATCCAGGTAATCCACGGGTGGGTACGACTACTCTTAATTTCGTTACATTTTCCATTCATACCTTCATAACTTCACCTGTCTAATCTGCATTTTACTTCATTAACCGAAATGAGCTGTCAGCCAGGCTGTGTGCGCGCAGTTACGCAGTTAACCGCTGGTCGGGCGCTTGTCACAGTCACAGAGCTGGGCGGATGCAAACATTTACAAAATCAGGCAAATATCTTTTCAGTTTAAGGCTTTATTGTTCTACTAATACAAGTGAAATCTGCGACGCTCTTTAACAAGTCGGCAAGTGAAACACTTTGACTTTCCAGTAAAGGCGCATTAAAAGTGTCTTTCTCTGCAGAGCAAATGAAGCCTACACACTGTAAGATCTACGTCAGACGATCACTGCATTGACTGAGATATATTAAAAGTGTCATGTTGTTGAACAGAGCATCGCTTTGGACATTAGCCTGTTTCTTTTCTTTAATACACATTGGTAACTATTTGTTTAATAGCGATGTACGACGTTAAGTCCAAAAACTGAATGTCGTCGGTGAAACTGATCTTTCAGAGAGAGAGAGAGAGAGAGAGAGAGAGAGAGAGAGAGAATATGGTGGATAAAACAGTCCTGTTGGGTTTTATGCATGATGCACAGCTGCAAGGAGCTACAAGGAGCTGCTCTCCTGTCACTGCCACAATGAGTCTTTGCGTTGTGAAGATTATTTAGATGCTTCAGGAATAATCAGATTGTATTGGCAGCCTGTGCTACTGCAAAGCAAGCGGTTTGGTTGGCTACATCTCCATAATAAAAGGCACAGGCAAGTCAAAATGATTTCATTTATTATTGATTACGTAAAAAGATGCCACATGCACATTTAAAGAGTTTACCTCAATCAGTCACGCCTGCTTGTGTTGATTCAGCAGTGATAATATTAAAAGTTGATATACAGGAGAAACATATCTGAAAGCAACCCAGAATGCCTGAGAGCTGCTCTGCATTATATTCTGTTACAGTTTTAGATTTTAAATTGTTTTATTATACCTTTAATAAATCAGAAAAACTCTTTTTTCAAGAGTGTCCTGGCCAAGGCAGGCAGTAGTACAATTGTACATTAAAGATGGAAATAAATAATCGGTTACAAGGTAAAGGTAAGAAAAGGCAGAAATTGGTGCAGAAAAACACCATTCATTGTCCATTCAGTTACTTACAGTGGGTACTTATGCACAAACACTGACCCCCTTGAGTCCAGGGATGTGCCCCGCAGACAACAGCTCTAACCATGTTCACTGCAACACTACCAAGGTTTTATGAACGAATCCCAAATGAGAAACGTTCCTTCATCCTATCAGGGAAAGCTCCAACTCCAACATGTGCACACCAAACACTCTCAACATGGCCCCGAAATTTCCAAAACTGTTGCTAGTCCTACACAAGACAGCACTAAAGCGCCAACCCTAACCACACCAATCAAATTTATGTACAGACAGAACTCAATAACAACTGAAGCCAAAACTCCAGATATGAAGCTTCCCAAAACTAGTACTTAGCAGCGTTTATACCCAGTTTACAACTCACTTCATACATGAGACTAAATTACTCTATCCTCCAAAGGCCAGCCCCAAACCTTTACTAATGCAGATTAGTCCAAGAGAGTGACACAAATGGTTCTATTTCTAACCTAACAGAATACAAACATTTTCTGCATTAGAAAACTTACCCGACACAGGAAAAATGGACAGGCCCCCATTTTTGTCACAGTAGGCAAGACTCAACGTTACCAAATGGTTTTGGATCCTGGACAAGCTCCCATTTTGTCACAGCAGGCAAAAACATTCAAAAACGTTATAAATGTTTTTGTAGTAAAATCATCTATCTTACAAAAGTATTAATTATGAATAATTCACTGTGAAGAATGATTCTCTCACATTTTCACACATTTATTATGTTGCATATACTGTACTGTTTATGTTACCTGTCATCACAGCTTAAACTGGTCAGAAGTGTTTAAATGTAGCTTGCCTAACTGCTCCACATGCAATGTTTTCCCTCTGAATCTCCCTTTTTTTGTGCCACACAAGTACAAAGTCTCCATGTGCCAGCACTTTATAGTGGTAATTTGGTGCAGCAGTGGAGTAAATGTACTCAGTTACTTTACACATCTGCCAATATCTCCATGCAATTCAAATGTAAACAGATATATCAGTAAATTAACAGTAGGCTAATTATGCTCTTTCAAGTTCAGAGCAGGTTTTCTGTCAAAACACCCAAGAGGAAGACATGCTTACACCACCAGTCTTGCATGCTCTTTGAAGCTCACAGCAGATTGAGTCAACATACATGTGTGTTTCAGGGTTATATTAAATTATAAGGCCCTCATGAGTATCAACAGACACATCTAGTCTCCCGTGGCACCGCAGTGCAAGCGTACTTCACTACATGGAAACAGCTCTATCTGTTTAATTACCCTCCTCTGAGGCATCAACACATCTCAACTGCCACCCCCACCACTCATGAATTAGTGATGCACATTTCTAGTTGTTATTAGTAAGCTGCATTGGGAAACAGACTGGTCGAAGTTAATTTGAGATTCAACTCTAAAAAACCTGAGGTGGTTGTTGTTTTCCACTGTAGTGACTGTTAAAACAACAAATATAGTCCTTCATTTGTTTCAACAAAATGTGCACCCATTCAGGAACCACTTTGGATACAAAGAGGTAGTGGCAGTAATGCTGGATATATACATGTAGTATGAATGAAAAGCTGAATAATCAATAACACACTGGAAGTATTGTAGCTCAAAAGTGGTTCTGGGTGAATTGAGGATTGTTTCTGTGTCAGTGTAGTGTGTGTATGTGTACATGATTGTGTTTTTGTGTGCATAATGATAATGGCTATAATTAATGGAACACCAACCAATTGTTTGATGTTAACACTTTCCTTTTAGTTTGTATTTTAAATGACAACTATCAAGTAAATGATTGACTGGACTGTTTTTTCTTTAAGCTTCAATACACAACACTACACGTTTGCTCAAAGGAAGTGTTGTCAAGTTCACATCAAAACACTTTAGTATTTCATGCATAATGTCTGACATAAAAGTTAACACTTGAGATCCTATCCTATTTGTGACCAGCCTCCTCAGAAATAGCGATTCAGTGTATTTGCTGTTTGACTGATGGTGTCTTTCTCACGCAGTATTCCAATGTCCCATGCACAAGGTAAAACAAGGCATGCATGAACTGGATGTGATGCAGAAGATAAAAGCTTAATTCAAACCAAACAACTGAAGTGCACTTTGAGACATGTATTGCTTATTTGCACTTACCATTACCTCCAGTAGCCACAGATGTGACCAACACACCGGGAAGGCCCTTAAAACATATTTATTCCAACGACGTTCACTGGCTAGTGAACACACATTTTTCTTTTAAAAAAGTTTAAAAAGTTTGACATGGAAGATTTCTGTATATATATATTTCTTTGAGGTGTTCTGTTTCTACAGGGTTAAGCTACTCTCAGTCCATCTCTCAAGAGGTGAAGAGGTGTCTAACTAATGCATGGAAATTACTTACAGGAGAGCACTTAGATTCTTTGGCAGTGTAGCTTTGTTTAGGATGTGATGGATGTTTTCTGACTGTGAGTCTAATATGATTAAAATTGATAGACAGCTTGCTGAACAGGATGTCAAAACATCAAAGGCATTGAGTGCTGGATTATTACACCATTTCTGTTGACCTACAGTCCATTTACCCAAATTCGAAGCACACCTTTCAGAAAGATCAAGGAACGCAGTTTTTGCTTTTGATGCTGAAACGGTGGATATCTTGATTACACTGCAAATATAGGATAAAGCTAGCATTATTATATATTTTTCTTATCGTCAAGATTCTGAAAAGATCTGAAAGTGCCAAAAATATATGTTAAATAAAAAGAATTATAGCATTTGGTATTTAGGATTGGACATTTGGGATTAGGATTTAAAATAGGGCATTTAGGATTATAGATCATATGCAAAGAAGGAGGCGTAGCTCTAATGCTGGCCCACTCCCCAGACTCTCAACCCAGTGTAATGTTAACTAAAGAAAACTGTAACGTTACATGATCAACAATAAACCTGTAACCTGTTTTTTACTTACATAGCACAACCATGTACACACTTTTTTGCAAAACTTTAAACACAACTCACTGCTTTATATTCAGTATGCAATTCAATAACACACTTTTATCAAAACTGTAAACATTACTATTTTTTGCTAAACTATTTTGCCAATTGGCATTCCACTCTGACACGTGTGAAAACACTTTTAGATTATAAATTCACATACCAATCAGAGCTTGAATACTATACATAAATAGGCCACAGATAAACATTTGGTTTGGCCAACAATGTAGGCTTTTTACATTTGAACAGCGAGTAAGTGGGGTGAGAATTAAGTGAGGAAGAAGAGGACATGGACGAGGAGGTGACGAAGTAAGAGGAGGAGTGGGCGAGCTCAAGTAGGATGGGGTAGAAGGAGAGGACCAGGAAGAGTAAGAGGAAGGGGAGTTGGGAACATAATCTCTGATGAAATCAGAGTGACTGCGGTTGACCATGTTGTCAATCTTGGGATGAGCTTGAGGGAGACTGGGCAACGGGTCCAGCCAAATCTCAGCTGCTATAGTGTTGCAGGTATCATCTGGTTATTTTGAAATTAGAAGCGGTAAGTAACTGTAAGTGGTAGGTAGGTAGGTAGGGACATTAAATGTCACAATAAAACTGAGTTTTGTAACTCCCTTCTGCTACATCGCAGACAATATACATTAATACAGAAGCAATTATAAAAATGGTAAACAGAAATAAACAATATTCAGTGTTCAGTGGAGAGGTGCTGAGGATGAAATTTAGTTTAAGAGCTTGGTAGCTTGGGGGAAAAAGCTGCTCTGCAGTCTGGTAGTGCGGTAGCTGAAACTTCTAAATCTCTTCCAGGCAGCAGGGTGAACAGGCTGTGGCTGGGGTGGGTACTGTATTTTAGTATGCTTTGGGCTCTACGTAGGTACCTCACCTCACTGATGCTCAGGAGATGGGTACCAATGATCTTCTGATAAGTCACCCGCTGCAGAGCCCTCCGCTCCTGGGCCGTGCATATCCCATGCCAGCTTGTGATATTTCCAGTCAAGATGCTTTCTATTGCTGCTCTGTCAAAGCTGACAAGAACTTGGCCCAGGAATTTGGCCTTCTTAAGCTTCACAGCAGGACTTTTGCAAGATGGCGCTGAGCATAGCGGCCTCGGTGTTAGGTACTCTTTGTTTTGTTTTGTTTTTGTGTGTCAATTCAGTTTTCGGCTGTGATTCCCGGTGCTCTTTCACCAGAGAAGAGATCATGAACATCAGGGGAACAACTCCAGTGGATTTGGTTCCCACTTTTCTCGAGTCATCAGTGGAATTATTGGACATTTTGGTGAAGAAGTTGTCGCTGTTATGCGGGCGGGGAAGTGCCGCAGGAGAGGAATAAGAGCCGGCAATATTTCTCCCCAACACGAACTTCAGCTTTTGGTGGGGAAACACAGAGACTTTTATTCATCTACTGTTCTCTGCTTCACAAAGACGTGGCTGGGTGATCTGATACCGGACTCCGTGCTGCAGCTGGCTGGCTTCCAATTCTAGAGAGCGGATCATGACACAGAACTCTCCGGCAAAACAAAAGGTGGAGGTGTCTGTTTTTATATTAACAATGGCTGGTGTACTGACGTGACAGTGATTCAGCAGCACTGTTCTCCTAATCTGGAATATTTTATCATTAACTGTAAACTGTTTTACTCCCCCCGTGAGTTTGCTTCATTCACTCTGGTCGGTTTACATTCCGCCCCAGGCCAATGTTCAGGACACACAGCGCATGCTGCCCGAACATATACTGTGTGTGGAGCAGACAAACCCGGACTCCCTTGTTCTCGGTGACTTTAACAAAGGAAACCTCAGTCAAGAACTCCCCAAATACAGACAGTTTATAAAGTGTCCAACTAGAGAGGGGAATACTTTGGAACACTGCTACACCACAGTTAGCACAGTTATCACGCTGTCACACGCGCTCCACTGGGACACTCTGATCACGTCATAATCTACCTGATTCCTGCTCACAGGCAAAAAAGCTTTGTAAACATGTAGAGAGGACATCAAAAAAGTGGACCAGTGAATCAGTGAAGTGTTTTCAGGACTGCTTCCAACAATCTGGACGAGCTTCTGTGAGGACACCTGTATACCAACACGCACCAGGGTGAGTTATAACAATGACAAACCCTGGTTTACAGCTGAGGTTGGAAAAGGAGGAGGCATTTAGGAGTGGGGACCGAGCTGGGTGCAGGGCATTAAAGTACAGGTTTAGCAAGGAGGTGCGAGAAGCTAAACGACTGTACGCAGAGAGGCTAAAGAACCAGTTCTCTGCAAAGGATGCCACTTCTGTCTGGAGGGGGTTCAGACAGATCACTAACTACAAACCCAAAGCCCCCCACTCCATCAACAACTCTCGCCTGGCAAATGAGCTGAACCAGTTCTACTGCCGCTTTGAGAGTCCATTGGTCACCATCCCCCGTGACTCTTCCGCTCAGTTTTCAACCCCAGTCTACCATCTCCTACCATCACTCCTCAGAGTTGGCCAGCTCCACCCCCTCCTCTCCTCTCTCCATCTTAGAGGGGGAAGTCAACAGACTGTTCAGGAGGCATAAACCCCGCAAAGCAGCTGGGCCGGACTCTGTCTCCCCATCCACCCTGAAGCACTGTGCTGATCAGCTGTCTCCGATGTTCACAGACATTTTTAACACCTCACTAGAGACATGCCATGTGCCAGCCTGCTTCAAAGCCTCCATTATCATCCCTGTCCCCAAGAAACCAAGGACCACAGGACTAAACGACTTCAGACCCGTCGCCCTGACCTCTGTGTTAATGGTAGTCCTTTGAACGCCTTGTGTTGTCCCACCTTAAATCAATCACAGACCCACTCCTGTAACCCCTGCAGTTTGCCTATAGAGCCAACAGGTCTGTAGATGATGCAGTAAACATGGCCCTTCACTACATCCTCCAGCAACTGGACACCCCAGGAACCTACGCCAGGATCCTGTTTGTGGATTCCAGCACTGCTTTCAACACCATCATTCCGGCCCTGCTGCAAGACAAGCTCTCTCAGCTGAACGTCCCTGACTCCACCTGTAGCTGGATCACTGACTTACAGACTTCACTGACAGGAAGCAGCATGTTAAGCTGGGAAAACATGTCTCTGATTCAATGCACATGTTCTGCAAATAGTTATATATTATGCAAATAATTAATATTATTTTTCTGTATTCTCTTTAATATTCTTATATAACTTATTATATTGTCTATTCCATATTTTTACATGTCTACATTTATTTATGTCAACTGTATGTTTGTCTACGTGTAGCACCTTATCATCAAAACAAATTCCTTTTATGTGGTGAACAGTACTTGGCAATAAGCTCCTTCTGATTATGATTTGGATTCTTCTCACATCTGCTGTGGATACTGACAGTGGCTGGTCCTGTGGAGGTGGAGTAGAATTTACAGCCGACTCCTTGTTGAGGACATCAAAGCGAGCATAAAAGGTGTTATGGTGCTTTCAGACCAAAAGCAAAGCGAGCGTTTGGGGTGGTGAGTTTTCATACAAAGTCAATGCTAAGACGCGTAGAGCCGCAATTTCCTGTTGGGCGATGTGAAGCAACGTCGCGAGTTCAATATTTTCAACTGAAGCGAGAAAGTCGCATGACGTTGAGTCGCAATAGCCTATCAGTGTTGAGATTGTCCGTACGTCACCAACGGCTTCAGAGCGTTGTGTGGAGAGGGCCAGGCAGAGCGGGGGATTGAAAATCTGCTGGCCGGCTGAGAGCTGCTAAACTTGGGGGAGAGGAGCAGGGAGCAGCGCTGCAAATAAACACCCGTAGTCGGTCGGATTCTGCTCTGACAACTACACCATTTACTCGCGGGAGGAGCTCAGAGTTAACTACTTTTATTAAATTAGCATTTTACTTTAGCTTTTGGGATTACAACATTGATTTATCTTCACCAGAGCTTCTCAGCAGTGTTGTTAGCATCGTTAGCTCTGTCGGACTACGAATTCATATTTATATAAAAACCGGGCAAAACTGGACATTACTTGGAGAAAAGAAAGCGAGGAGGCTGAACTACCTGGTGAGTTAAGAAAACATGTGTCTGTAACTTTATTCCAGCTATCATTGTACTTTACTGTGACCAAGTTAGCATGGAATAGCCCTGATCGATCCAAACTCCATTCAGAAAACAAACATTTTAGAAGTTGTTGTCCTCCTGTCTTGCTGACAGACCTGACAAAGCATGAATTCATATGTTTATCAAATCTGCATCATGTTGTAGTTATTTCAGCATCAGTTTAATCTGTTTATTGCTATTTAATCACAGAAAAATGTTTACTTTGGGTTTATACAGTTGTAGTAATGGTGAGTTGTGTTTATTCACGTTATTGCGTTAAAATCGCCTTCTCGCGTTGTGTGTGAACACTTGCAGTGAATGTAGTCACGAGTAATTAGCAACAAGATGCCCCCCTTCTCCACGGACGACTTCTACAAACTTCTACAGAAAATTACTGTGCTGGAAACCAAGATCCACAGGTTAGAAGTGAATGTGGAAGTGAATGGTTTATGTAGAAATGACACCACTTTACCGTGGACCCAAAACAGTGGACAAGAGCATGCTAACCCACGGCTAATTAGCACCAACAAGACTGCCAAGAAGCAGGAGGCCTGTGTACTGGGTAATAAATCTAAAAGTGGGAGTCCTCCCTGGAACGCTCTTGGTGCAAAGCTTAAGAGTAAATCATTTCCTAGGGAAATGGGAGGATGAGTAACAGGCAGAACCCAGCGCCCTGAGATTTGTGATACGACTGGCTGGCCTGCATTATCATCCAGGCAGAGGGCCTCTTCAACCCCTGATCTTGGTAGGACACAGCCGTGGACAGCTGCGAAAGGGAGAGTTAGCAACAAACCTCCCCAACAACCGAGTGTGCAACAGCAGAACAGATTTTCACCACTATTGCAGGACCCTGGATCTCCGTCTGATTGCCTGAATAACCTCCCGTCCTCACACAGAAGGGTAAGGACTGAGAGTAAATCAGAAAGTAAAAGGCTGCAGGGAAAGCTAACGACTGGGCCTCAAAGTCTGATTGTGGGTGACGCTGCTGTAAACAATGTAAGAAGCATGTGCAGTAAGAACACCAAAGTACTTTGCTTTCCGAAGGATACGGTGTCTGACTTGGCAGAAAGAATCCTGCATATCGTGGCTGAACATCCTACTGTGAAAAACATCATACTGCACATCGGGGCCAATGATGTTGTGAAGCAACAGTCTGAAGTGTTGAAAGAGGACTTTAATAATCTGTTGAACACGGTCAGTTCTTTGAATTCTGAGGTGTTTATCAGTAGCCCTATACCGCCAATCCGAAGAGGAGCTGAGAGATTCAGCATACTGATGGCATTGAACACTTGGCTCTCAACGGCATGTACTGTCCATTCAGTGCATTTCATTGAAAACTTTTACTTTCTGTGGGACCGCAGACATCTTTTTAAGGCAGATGGACTTCGCCTTAACAAGTCAGGAGTAAAATTGTTCAGCTCCAACCTGTTTTACTTTCTACGTCACTCATCTGTTCCCTCTGCCAAGGACAAGAGACAAGAGGAATCTAAACAAGAAGAAGACATAACACAACACACCAGAAACCTTGAAGGAGAGCCACCTCAGCCCCTGCCGGAATAGAGTTCTGATCACGGGAGACAACTGAGCCAAGAGGAAGAGCCCCCACCTCCCTCACTTAAAACCAACAGTGAGGATTCACCATCTTTACCCCCCCAATCCCCATCCAGGTCACCCTTATCTCCAGACACCCAACTGAAACTTGGTTGGACCAAGATAACAGTGCAGCTGTCCTTATCGAGTCTACCCCTCCTCAGCTAGAGTGCATAAGAGAGGAGGTGGAGTTGCCATTTTGTTTAATGACTCCCTCCAATGCAAAAAGATGTCTTATGGGAATTTTGCTTCTTTTGAATATGTGGCTCTTCAGCTGAATTCCTCTTCTCGAGCTATTTTTCTAAATATCTACAGGCCCCCTAAATACTGTGCAAACTTTTTTGATGACTTTGGTGAACTGCTGTCTATAATCTGTATTGACTTTGACTGTGTGGTTATTGTTGGTGATTTTAACACCCATGTTGACAACCCTCAGGAAAGAGGGACTAAAGAACTGTTTTGTGTTCTTGATAATTATGGACTGACTCAACATGTGACGAGGCCCACGCACAATAAGGGGCACACTTTGGACTTGGTCATCTCCAAGGGTCTGGACATTTCCAAGGTTGTGGTGACTGATGTTGCTCTCTCTGATCATTCCTGTGTTTTCTTTGAGAGTGCTATCTACGTGCACTCAAATGTTAAAAAAGAGGTGATCACAAAACGGCATATCACTGAAAACACTAATTTATTGAGGCTTTCTCCTCAACACCCGCCCTATCACGGCTCTCAGTCAATGATCTTGAAGATAACTTCAGTTCTAAAATTACAAATGTTATTGATTCCATTGCACCAGCCAAGGTGAAGGTGGTCTCTGGTAAGAGAAGATCTCTATGGAGAAATGCCACGCTGGTTAGAACTCAAAAAAGACAGTGTGGAAAAGCTGAACGCAGGTGGCGGAAAACAAATCTCCAGGTTTATTATGACATCTGTAAAGAGAGACTTCGCATTTATAATTTAGACTTAACTTAACTTAACTTAGAAATGCAAGGCGGACCTTCTTCTCTGACATCATCACCAAAAACACTAATAATGCACGTGCCCTGTTTGCTACTGTCGACAGGCTAACCAACCCTCCTGTGTCTGTAGCCTCTGAACTTCTATCTACCAGGGCCTGCAATGAATTTGCTTCATTCTTCACAGACAAAATTCAAACAAAAAAGCAATCAGTGCCTCCATGTCAGTAACAGGATATGTCTTGTCCCTGTGTCCACTTAAAAACAATTCATATAGCATGAGACAATTTGATTCTATTAACCATAAAAACCTGGAGGACATAATACAACATCTGAAATCCTCCTCATGCTGCCTTGACATTCTGCCAACAGGTTTTTTCAAAAATGTTTCTAAATGCGTGGCCTCAGATTTACTACAAATTGTCAACATGTCTCTTCTCTCAGGTTTTTTCCCACAGGCCCTGAAAACTGCAGTCATTAAGCCACTCTTAAAAAAGAGCAATCTAGACAGTTCACTAATGAGCAATTATAGGCCCATATCAAATCTTCCATTTTTAAGTAAAATAATTGAAAAAGCTGTTTTTCAACAGCTTAGTGCCTTCTTGGCACTAAATAACTGTTTTGATGTCTTCCAGTCAGGTTTTCGACCACACCACAGCACTGAGACGGCTCTTGTTAAGGTCTTCAATGACATCCATTTAAACACTGACAGTGGCAGAATTTCAGTCATAGTATTATTGGATCTCAGTGCTGCATTCGACACGGTCGACCACAACATATTACTAGACAGACTTGAAAACTGGGCTGGACTTTCTGGCACAGTACTAAAATGGTTTTAATCCTACTTAAAGTACAGGGACTACTTTGTGTCTATAGGTAATTACACATCTGAGCTGACAAAAATGACATGTGGAGTTCCCCAAAGCTCCATTCTAGGACCTCTTTTGTTTAACATTTACATGCTTCCACTGGCTCAGATTATGAAAAACAACAAAATATGTTACTATAATTATGCAGATGACACACAGATTTACATAACCATTTCACCGGGGGACTATGATCCCATACAAGCGCTGAGTAACTGTATTGAGCAGGTCAACGATTGGATGTGCCAGAATTTTCTTCTTTCTTCAATTAAACAAGGATAAAACTGAAGTTATTGATTTTGGAGCCAGGGAGGAACGATTGAAAGTCAGTGCTCGACTTCAATCTGTAATGTTAAGAACCACAAATCAAGCCAGAAATCTTGGTGTGGTCATAGACTCAGACCTGAATTTGAGGAGCCATATTAAGACAATTACAAAGTCAGCTTACTATCATCTGAAGAATATATCAAGGATTAAAGGACTTATGTCTCAGCAGGACCTGGAAAAGCTTATCCATGCATTTATCTTCAGTCGACTTGACTACAGTAACGGTGTCCTTACAGGCCTCCCTAAGAAATCCATCAGACAGCTGCAGCTGATTCAGAACGCTGCTGCTCGAGTCCTCACTAAGACCAAAAAGGTGGATCACATCACTCCAGTTCTGAGGTCTCTACATTGTCTTCCTGTATGTCAAAGAATTGATTTCAAAATCCTGCTGTTAGTTTATAAAGCACTAAATGGTTTAGGGCCAAAATACATTTCCGATCTTCTGCTTCGATTCGAACCATCCAGACCTCTCAGGTCGTCTGGGGCAGGTCTGCTTTCTGTCCCCAGAGTCAAAACTAAACAAGTAGAAGCAGCGTTCACTTATTATGCTCCGTATATTTGGAACAAACTCCCAGATAACTGCAGGTCTGCTGAAACAGTCAGTTCTTTTAAATTACTGAAGACTTTTCTTTTTACCATTGCTTTTAATTAAATATTTAAGATTTTTCTTTTTATTGATAACTTTTACGGTCCTGTTTTCTTTTTCTTTGTTTTTAGCTTTTTATCTTTGCTTTTAATTACATATTTACACAGTGAGAAATAAGTAGGTAATTGAGTTGGGGGATTATGGGAGTGACATTGAACAGAGTGAAGGAAGTGGTCTTAAACCTCCCGCCTGAGTGATTTGCAGGAACCTCTGTCCACCTGTAAACACGCAGGTGGGTCCAGAGTATAACTGGATCAAAGTGGCCTGCTGACAGACATGTCCTGGTTTCTCTGTAGTGTCCGAGGGTTTTTGGAGTTTCAGTGGACCCAAAGATTGCTGTGGACCCAAGTACAGACTAGCTAGAGAGAGTGGATTAAGTGTACTTCTCTGTTTATTCTTTTTTCAGAATAATTGTAACTCAATTATTTGCTCAACTCCCTCAGCCTGTTTTTATTTTCCTTTTAACTCTTTTAACCCTGACTGTAACACTGTAACTTTTATTATATTTTAGGTTGCTTTTAAACTTTTTTATATTTCCCTGTTGCTTTTATGTTTTATGTAAAGCACTTTGAATTACCTTGTTGTTAAAATGTGCTATACAAATAAACTTGCCTTGCCTTGCCTCCTTGATGCCAGTTTTCATCTCATTGTCTCATTCTGGCGTTGCTGTAAGCACCCGACTGAAAAGCAGCTTTTTTGGCTCTGGATAGAGCCCTCACCTCTCCTTTCATTCAGGCCTTCAAATTGGGGAATGATTTTATCGTCTTAGTGATCACCACATCATCAACAGATTTGCTGATGTAAGATGTCACTGATGATGTATATTCCTCAAGGTTGATGGCTCTCCTGGGTGGCGGCCTCTGAACATACTCCAATCTGTGTTCCCAAAACAGTCCTGTAGAGCTGCTGTGGATTCATCTGTCCACACTTTACACTGTTTTAATCGTTGGTTTGACACTTTTAATCAGCTGGGTTGTAAGTGGGCTGAAGAAGCGGAGAAATATGAATACTTGGTGGCCCTAAATTGTCCTTAGGTGTGAGTGTGAGCGTGAGTGGTTGTTCGTCTATGTGTGGCCCTGCGATGGACTGGTGACCTATCCAGGGTGTACCCCGTCTTGCGGCCAATGTCAGCTGGGATTGGGTCCAGCGACCCTGTATGCAGGATAAGCGGTTGACGATGGATGGATGGATAATGCAGTAAGGCTGTCAGGCATTCTGTATTGATGTCAGATATGTTTCTCCTGTAGATCAACTCTTCTCATTTAATTTAATCCCAGCTGAGTTTACATACATGCAGGCATGCCTGAAGTAGCCTAAAGTCTTCGTGCATGTGGCACCATCCATCCATCCATCCATCCATCGTCAACCTCTTATCCTGTGTACAGGGTTGCAGGGGGGCTGGAGCCAATCCCAGCTGACTTTTGGGCGAAAGGCAGGGTACACCCTGGACAGGTCGCCAGTCCATCGCAGGGCGCATGTGCCACCTTTTCACCTTAATGATAAATTAGCTTAATTACTTTGAATTTAGTTTAAAATGAAATGTTCAAGCCCCCCCCAGAAGATTTTGAGCATTAAACACTTAATTTCCTGCATTCTGGAGACATTTTCTGCACCAATTTATGGTGGAAATGTCTTTATTTTTATAAAGGGAAGGACAAAAGTTAGCTGGCAGGTCACAATTCAGAATATAAAAATATAATAGAATGTAATGCAGTAATCAGTAGTTTATTCTTTTACCGTAAGTTACTTTCTAAAAATATATTTATAATCAATATATTTATATTGCATTGCAGGTTTCTTATTGTGCAAATAAACCTTTCTCATAGCATTTTATTTGTTAATTAACATTTCTTGGTGCAAGCTATTTTTCAGTGGCCACGGCTCTCCTTTACTCCTTCAAGTGCCTGCTCTATGCAGGGTAGGCTATGCGGCTGATGTTGAAGCTACTGCAGCTCCAGTACCAAACAGCCCTAAAGGTTCGTCGGCCGGTAGCCTATGCCAGATTAGCAGTCCACCCCTGAGGCTACCCCCTTTAGACCGTATGAGTGCACTGATCTTCATCAGAGGAAGAAAACCGAAACTGAGAAAGTGCAGCTCACAGCCGCTTTAGAGGGAATGAAGCATCCTAGAGACAGTAGTGTCTCACAGCGAGGGGGACAGAGACAGCAGGACACAGAGTGTCAGGTGTCTGTGTCGCGGTCAGGTGTCATGATATTCTCTCACTACTATGCGGGGACTGTTAGCCGTTTGTGTTAATACATTGACTAGACACTGACCGACAACATTTAGATTTAAATATACTGATTACAATTTTGCAATTCAGAAGTCGCGGAGAAGCCCTGAAGCAGTGAGCAATGCCCTCTCGCTGCCTCTCTCTCTCGTGCTCTCTCTAAATGCAGGCAGTCTGAGTAACGGTGGTGGAGGGGTCACATTACCTGAACTTCAAACAAAATGTATCAGTTATTGCGAGTAGCCTCTGCTCTTTGAAGACCTGCGAGACAGGCTTTGTCATAAAGATTATTGCATATTAACATAGAAATAGCCCCGGAAAAATGACCTGGCGACGCCGTTGGAGAAATGTAAACAGCAACGAAAAAACACTGGAGAATTCTCTGGGCAGATAGTACGGCTGACATCTCAACATTAAAAATTCCACATCTGACGACCAACGACCGGATATTAGTCAGGAGTAGGCTGGGGAGTGGGAAAGCCTTTGGTCCAAAGTTATTTAGTTTCACTCTTCTCCCCACTCGCTTTCCTCTGTTCCTTCTCCGATGTTTCCTCGGGCTTGTCCTCCTGTTTTGTCTGGAGATATCGTTGCTAGTTATCGTTTCCAGATCTGCTACACTCAGTCCAGTCCCCGCACTTTCTTCTTCAATATTGATTAATGTATTTATGTCATAAGTGATCATTAGACAAGTTTCTGTATAAAAAGGATATTAAAAACAAAAATGTAGCAAAAATTAAGGGAGCTACTGGTTGCTAATTTTACAGGTGCTGCCGTTGCCATGGTACGGTACAGCACTGGTGCTGGTTCAGTATTGTGCACTATAATGATAAGGATCTATCACTACTGTAAAACCAATCAATTGTTTTTCACACTATTGCAAGAAAACCAATATCTGGTGGTACAGGTCGACTGTTCACCCCAGAGCCACAGACCCACATTGTAAATATGGTCATTGCAAATAACTGCATCACACTCACAATGTTCCAAAGCATCAATAGAGTGAGTCAGAGTGAGTCCTTTTCAAAATAAACTCAGATCTGCTAAGTTTTACTGTACTGCATGCATGACAACCCTAAACTGCTATGTCCTGCACACAGAAAAAGCAAAAGCCACATGTGTTTTTCATTTATAATATCAGTGTGCTTATTCAGAGACGTTTGTGTGTACTGTATTGATGCAAAAACACAATTTTTAAAAGACTTTGAAGAGTTTTGCAAGAATTGCTTGCAATAGATGTGAAATGTTTAGTTTTTTTGGTATAAGGTTTTGTGGTTAGTGTGTTTTGCAAAAATTGTTTAAAAAATTATACCAAAGCAATCAGGAAAATCAATACAAACAAGGGAAGTGAGCTGGATTGGAGGGAGGACTATTATTTATAAAGCAATAATTTCAATTTGATGAAAACATTCTAACTAAAACATTCAGCCCATGTGGCCTCACACACAAAGTCACCAGTGATGGGAGCGCTACTGGTCGGACGGTGTATGGGATTAATATCCTGCCTTGATTCAAAACTCAAAATAAAGTTCTAAAAGGTTGACTAAGAGTTTGAAAACTCAAAATCTTACAAAAAAATTGTTTTGCAAGATCGAAAACTAAGATTTGCAAGCTTGCAAAATGTAAAATAATAAAAAAATCTCTGCAAACATTATGTTGTTTTTGAGTTTTCCTTCTTCAGAACAATTTTTCAGAGTTTCCCAGTGTATTAGTTTGTTTTCCAGGTTTGAGACCTTGTAAATGGTGATCTGAAAAAAGTTTTGAAACTCTGAAAATTGAGGTTCAAAAAGGTGAAATTTTATTACAATACTTTACATTTGCACTCATATTGCAGACTATTTTTTCAGAGCTGAGTTTACAACACCCACTTTGCGGAGCTATGCCCACACAGTTGTGAGCTTGCGACTCACGTGATTTGTGGCAGCGTTGTCACGCAGCTCTGCTCTGAAACTCTGAAACTTCGCAACCTCGCAACTTAAAAAAGTGCAGGGCCTTCTGCTCTTAGTCAATGCTTGGCTGTCTGCTGAAGTACAGTCCAATCACAAGTCATATTTTCTGGACAGAGGGATTGACAGACTGCTCCGCCAATGACAAACAGGATACGTGTTCAGGAAGCACGGCTCCCTGGACGGGCTGGCTGTCTCGGTCCAAGCGGTGCATGGATGTGGAAAAGAAATCTGCAACGGGTAGTAGCCCAGGGCGGTTTGTTCAACCGCGCGATGTCACCCGTGGTGTTGTATCGGGAGATGCAGTAACTGAACCAGCGGTGAGTAAGAAATAGTATAAATAACATGCAATTTGTCAAGCTATGAGGAGAGGAAAGTCTGCTAGCTGCTAGGCTAATTTATGCTGTGTAAAATGCAGGCTTAACTTACAGTAAACTATCAGTGGAGGCTATCAACCAGACAAATCTGGACAGTTATTAAGCCAAAATATATGCTTTTGTTAAATGTGATTATACTATTAAACCACGTTTTATGTGTGGCAGTGGAGTCATTTTAAAGTTGACTTTACTGTAGTTAACCAGTAACAACAATTTGTGTTGTGGGTTTTTCTTTTATGGCCTAAAGCACTGAAGACAAGGCAGCATGATGTGGTCATCACTCACAGGAGGACGAAAAGAAGAAGACATATATATCTGTGGACAGCTTCATCCTGGAGTTCATTGTTCTTGTCTACAATCAATGAACAATGATCATTAACAGATGGGTTGCCATTCATCAGTTCACCCTCAAAGACACCTTTAGATGTAAAGGCAACTACTTTAGCACTTTAGCAACTTTAGTTTTTATTGAAAACTAAACTGACTCAATCATCTGATTCAGCTCAATCATCTGATTCAAATGTTTTTAGGTGCAGCAAACCCAAGCTAAAGAACGACGGCACTGGGGCTAAAAATGTGCAATGAATAAAACTATTTACATTTCAACAAATACAACCATTTGATTCTGTTCTCTCCTTTTGGTTTGCAATATGCAAGTATTAAACTTAAAAGGCTGGGTACCTACAAGCCTAGGTGTCATTTACACTCGGGATGCTGGGGACATGTCCCCACCACATTTTGAAATGGCTGATTTTGTCCCCATCACTTTTTGAAAGCATTTGTTAAAAAAGTAGCACCAAGAAATGTTAACTAACAAATGAAAATTCTTTGAGAAAGGTTTATTTGCAAAATAAGCAACAACATGCAATGCAATATAGTTTTCGCTAAAAAAAAACAGACATTTCCACCGTAAATTGGAGCAGAAAATGTTTCCAGAATGCAGAAAATGACGAGTTTTTAATGCTAAAAATCTACCCAGACCTCCAGCACATATATTTCACCATCATAGTTTCATCTAAATAGTGCAATATTTTTGTCTTGGTCTCGTGCATCGTCACATCTTATAACCCAAATGTATCATCACACCCCTAATCTAAGACCTTATGTCCCCACTTTACAACACAAAGTAACGCCCTTGCTTACTAGTTACAGTGCTAGTAAACAGAGCTGAACGGTTTACAAGAAAGAATGACCTCCTTTAGCATCTATTAATTCATTAAGGTGTTTTTCTCAGTTGTGATGTGCTACCAAAATAATATACTAATGGACTGAATTCAATAAAAAACAAATGTTTGGTTGCCCCCTTCAGAAGGCCAGCCACATTTGTATAACACATTTATTCTTCCTTATTGCATGATTTAAAATAATACATTGAGAAACAAGTCTATTATCATCCTGCACTGCAACAGCTCGTTAGGCAGGCTGGAGTAGAAAACAAACTTACCTTTCTCAAGTTATACAGTAATGTAATAATGTGAAATATTCTGTATATGAAGGTGGATCAAACACAGCTAACCTTGAATGTAAACGGGGTACAGAGGAGCCTAGTATTTATTTTCATTCCTAACACAATAGATGAAGCTATGCAGACTGTTGTAAAAAAAAAAACAATCTTGCATGTTCTCCACTTGTTATTCTGTAGCTACACAGTAATGTTATGGGTGTGGGCTGTATTAAAAGTATCCACTGGTCTCCCATGCTCTAATAACATCGTAACAACGAACTATGAGCAGTTCTCCCATGCTTCCTCTGTATTTACACATAAACAACAAGATGTGTGGTGGATTAAAAAGGTATTTATTCTATTGTTTTGAAGTTATTTTTTCTGTTGCTCTCCTCCTCCTTCTTTTCGTCGTCCTGTGAGTGATGACCACAGCATGCTGCCTTGTCTTCAGTGCTTTAGGCCATAAAAGAAAAAAAACACAACACAAATTGTTGTTACTGGTTAACTACAGTAAAGTCAACTTTAAAATGACTCCACTGCCACACATAAAACGTGGTTTAATAGTATAATCACATTTAACAAAAGCATACATTTTGGCTTAATAACTGTCCAGATTTGTCTGGTTGATAGCCTCCACTGATAGTTTACCTTAATTTAAGCCTGCATTTTACACAGCATAAATTAGCTTAGAGGCTAGCGGACTTTTCCTCTCCTCATAGCTTAACACATGTTATTCATACTATTTCTTACTCACCGCTGGTTCACTTACTGCGTCTCCCGACACAACACCACGGGTGACATCGCACTGATGAACAAACCTCTAGTGGTGTGTCGTTCAATGAATGTTTTGTTCAGAAGACCTAATCTTGTATATGACTCAGGAGGAACGGGTTGTCTCAGTGAGTAATTCGTTCATTTTCACGCATGCGTGAAGGATCTTGGACTCTTATGTTCACACGTCACACGGCAGCTGCATGGGCTCCGTCAGCACAGGAAACAGAATTGATTAGTTCACGACTCTCAACTGTGGGTCTGTTTAAGTCGTTCATTTGTCACGTGACAGCTCAGCTACAGGGCTGTGGTAAGCAGGCAGCACAGGAAACAGAACTGATTAGTTCACGACTCTCAACTGTGGGTCTCTAGGTCTCACTCATTCACCGCTCACATGGGTCCTCCTCAGTCTTTCGTTCACTCTGCAGGCTGAGTGACTGCCAGCGCCGGAGAATGAGAGGCAGGTCGGCTATCAGGTAACAGTCACTGGACTGATATTATATAGCTATTTTGTTAATTACGTGACATTTAATAAAGCATAACATTATTACAGCGCAGTGACGTTGTGCTAAGTTATAGTTTTAACACAGCTGCATTAACTTTAGTCATGCTAGTGTTTACAGCTAAAAGCTGATGAGAGTTGTCCTGGGTCCACTTCAGAGCCCTGACAGGGTTCTACCGGGAGCCGAATTACCTCCGAGGTCGTCTCCTCTCCAAAACAAACAGACCCGGTCATTAAAACATTAAAACACAGCCACGTAGCAACGTTAGCGTTAGCCCTGTGGTGCCTTACAGCTAACAGCTGATCCAGGTCCGCCAGAGAACGCAAGGTAAGTTTTCCTTTTTATTTACCAACAGAGCCGTGCTGTTGTTTCACAGCTTGTGACTGGTGAACAACCTGCAGTGTTTAAGAGCGACGTGCTCATGTTTGTTTCTCTGTCTGCAGAATCCAGACCTGATGTGGCCCATTCTGCGTCCAGACCTGCCAAACTGCTGCATTTATATAATGTGTTAATATTTCTTTGTTCCTCTCTCTGTGCTGGAGTTCTTTAGGAACTTGGTGGCTTGATCCAGATTATTTTTAAATTGGTTGAATTTGAATAAGAGTGTATCAAGCTTATTCTATATACGCAAATCTGATATTAATATTTTACTCATGGATAGGGACTTTAGAGATAATGATAGTAATTATATACATAAGCCTTTAAATGGCTGGTCTGGTTGTATACTCGGGAAAGATTTTGACAATGGAAGGATTTAGCCGGAGTAGTGGTGATTACATATAGACAACATATTTCTGTGGTTTTTACATGGTTTGAATTTGGTTGTGGGCCCAAGGGGGTTTATATAATGATGATAGAGAGTGATCAAGAGGTGAATTTATGCATTATAATTTGTCAATTAAAGCAAGCCAGGCAGCCTTCCGTGTTTGAGAACGGCGCTGTTTTTTAATCGCCCACTAGAGGACTGCAGCGCCACAATAACCAGCCTAGTTCAAATTAACGAAATGACTCATAAAACCAGTAGTTCATTTTAATGAACGAGATTTGAATGAACGAGTCTGTCAAAAGACTCGAACTTGCCATCACTACAAACCGCCCTGAGCTACTACCCGTTGCAGATTTATTTTCCACATCCATGCACCGCTTGGACCGAGACAGCCAGCCCGTCCAGGGAGCCGTGCTTCCTGAACACGTATCCTGTCCGCGTCTGTCATCGGCGGAGCAGTCTGTCAATCCCTCTATCCAGTAAATATGACTTGTGATTGGACTCAGCAGACAGCCGAGCATTGACCAAGAGCAGAAGGCCCTGCTTCCAGGCCTTTTTTTTTTTAAGTTGCGAGGTTGCGAAGCTTCATTTTCACTCTCAGTCTGAGTTTCAGAGTTTCAGAGCAGAGCTGCGTGACAACGCTGCCACAAATCACGTGAGTCGCAAGCTCACAGCTGTAGGCGTATCTCCGCAAAGTGGGTGTTGTAAACTTAGTTCTGAAAAAATTGTCTAAAATATGAATGCAAATGGAATGTAATGTAATAAAGTTTCGCCCCTTCGACGGAGCCTGCATCGGTGGTGACTTGTGTGGACCTCGCCAGGGGGCGACCCCATTGTCTCTTGATGGGAGAAATTAAAAAAAAAGATCTTTCTAATAAATAGCCTAAATAAAGTTGTGTGGGGGGCTGTTGTTCATTTCTACAATGAACACAGACAGTGAATCATAAAACAACTCAAATATTAGACTTTGCAGCAATACACTTTTAAGTTTAGTTTAGTTTAATGTTATCTGTCCTGATGTATCAGATCAGTCTGATCAGCTGCAGCGTCGAATCAATATAACAGCTACCCAATAAGGGGGTGTGTCGGTCAGTAAAAGACTTCCTTGCTCAAAGCTCCTCAGAGATTGCTCCTCGATCCTCGGAGCGCAAATAAGAGCTTTGGAATGGCCTGCAAGATGGCGTAGCGGAACAACTTCCGGTTGGCAACTTGACCCACCAAAATGTCCTGCTGATGGAGATAGTCAATAGAGCAGACACCTACAGGGAGAGAATTGAAGGGAAAGGGAGCAGATTTAAGTAGTTAGTAAACACTAAAATAAGGTGGAGAAGGAAGAATTAAAATGGTGAATATGAAATGGTTAAATCATCAACTTAGGGGGCGTGGCCCTTTGCATATGGTTTCTTAATCCTAATCACTAATTCTAAATGCCCAATCAGAAATCCTAAATGCTGTTATGACCCCCTTTTGTCTAGGGGTGTGAGGGCCATAAACATATAGGCATAAACTGGTGTTGGTCTTAAAAGGTAACTTTTATGCCGGTCTATGTATTTAAACAAGGTAGATTCTTACTAAAAAAATACAAAGAGCACAGCCCCCACTACAGCTAATGAAAACTAACATAAAAATACTAAGTGTGGTTATCAGTGTGGACTCTAGCCCTACTTCCACCCTTCTGCCAGCAACACGCTGGTCAAAGCACATAAAAACCAAATACTTAAAAGTACTGTGATTCTAGCTACTAAACATAACTACAAACTGGCTATGACAAACTCAAGTGTTTTACTCCACTAAACAACTGCAGAAGCTAACTAACAAAGTACTTAATTCACTAAACTGCACACAATCAACACACACGAGGCACAAAAGTCAACTGGTTGTGACAAGCTGCCGAGAGCAACTGGTGGGCTTTCCATAAGAACAGGAGGTAATGCTGAGGTGGTGACGAGCCATTTGTTGAGCTGGAATAGAGTGGACCAATGGGTGGGACTGAAGTCAGCCTGACAGAGCTCCACAGAAACCAGGAAGTAGGTCGGGTCTTCCTTCCACAGGTAGACCTTTCTTCACCACAGGGTCGCACAGCTTACTTGGTATAGGTGAGACAGAACGTGGAAATACAGATAACAGCGACAGCCGTGACAATGCCCAATCCTAAATTCCCAATCCTAAATCCCAAATTATTTTCAATTGTGACTTTTTGTTTGAATTCTGACCAAAAACATCATCCATAGTGGTCAGCTTTGAACTTTTGTCTCTTGCAGCAGAGCTTCAAGAAAAGCTTGAGTGACTTGGCATTTTTTTCTCCATCAATTCTGCCTGATACTGCAGGAGAATTAGCAGGGAGGAAAAAGGCTAAATTCACTCATGCCTATCTACAATATTTTGCTCTGTGCAAAACACATTATAATTCAAGGCTCAATTGGCAGGCGGTACCCTTGATTACTTGTTCTCATTTAAAACACCCTGAAAACCCTTAGAAATTAAAGCTCACAAGTAGCACTTGAATATTAAAAACATTGTGACTTTCATCAATATCTCACCACTCAGCATGTCTTTGTGAGGTTGTCTGGGTCACTTTAACATATTCTTCTTTATTTTGGCTTTCCTTTAATCCACGAACAATGAAAAATGACAATGTCACATTCATATATGTGAAAGTTAACAAACATCACCCTTATCCAGCAAATTCTCCAGATGCAGATCATTTAGAGACTGTTCCTGTGAAATGATGGGAAGATAAAAGTAAAGGTCAGAGGTAATATTCTTGCTACAGATTTTAAACTACTCTGTTGCTTGTCGTTATAATGAAATTCACCCAAGTTAACTCCCCACAGTGTAGACTTCTAAGGGAGAAAAAAATCCTATTGATCGAGAGAGTTGTGGGTATTCTCCCAAGCATTTTCACAGCACATTTCACCGCATCAGCATTGCCTAAGGGCATCATAGTGAAAGCAGCAGACTAGTGTAGCACTTGAGGAGCAGGGTGGAGGAACTTGATAAAGGTGAAGTGAATATAATGACTTAGCTTTTGACATACAGTACCAGGAAGACTGGAACACTTGAGGGCTTGGTAACAACATGCTGATGCCTTGATCCTTTGTTACAGACTATTGATCCGATGTGTTAGCTTCTGTATTTTAAGAGGCACAGAGTTTAAAAGATGCCAAAGTGCATTGTTAGTTTTCTACCGTCTCATGTTCTCACCACTGAAGTACCACAACAGTTACTGCTTGTTTTATATTTCCGCCATTTAATTTTTGTTTTATTTTACTGCACTGCAAAATGTTTATTAATTAATTATAGAAATAATAGTGGCAGAGGTAGTCAAAGTTTAAAGTAGCAGCACTAGTGAAGGCAGTCCTGTAGTATCACTAGAAAGATTTAATACGCAAAACATTTTCCATATGAGATCTGGTATGGTCAATATTGAGTTTGGGAAAGTGCGCATGAGATGACTCATGGCAAACATCAGTTTTCATCCTAAACTAATCTGTCTTGCTTTTCCTAAGGTTTCTTCCATTTTCCTTATTAAAAGTTTTTTGGGGGAGTTTTTCCTCTTTCGAATTGAGGGTCTGAGGACAAAGGGGTTTGTATGCTTTACAGATTGTAAAGCTGCTTGAGACAAATAATTGATTTATGATGTTGGGCTATATGAAAATGGGCTAAAATTGACTTCACTTAGCGTTAATTAGCTAGCTAGCTACAGCAGATAAAATCTGCCAGCAAAATCAACGGTCACTGTCTAAAAATGAGAAGCCTAATTGTGTCTACATGTGTGACCTAGTGTTTCAAAATTCACCATGAATTTCTAGTAGTAAATCTGTTACGATATCATTGTAAGGCCATACCAGCAGTAAGTAAGAGGGACACTTATGCCAAATACATCTGATATAGTCCCCTGGTAGATATCTGATTATATATTTTACATGTACTGTCCTGTGGAATGTAACAAATATTTTCAGTACAGAATATATTTCAGCATATTAAATGTTGATTTTTCAATCCATATAGGTAGTAGTCAGTAGCAGCTAGTGTAGCAGAATTAGGTTTACTATAATATTTGTAGATGTATCCCAGTAGTAGTTATAGCAGTATTATGAAAAGTAAGTGTGATGGTAGTTAATAATAACACTACTGACAATGGTGTTATAGGGGTAGCATTAGTAAAAGCCAACTAGTATAATATAGTATAGTAATATCTAGTTATAGAAACATATCAGTAGAATTGCAAATAGTATTTAATATGCCAGCAGAATCAAAACTTACTGGGTTCTGGGTTCAGTCACACCGGCTGCACCCCTGCAGAGAAGCTGAAGTAAGCTTCATACTACTCTGCCAGATATGATTAGGCTGAACATTATGGTGGATCTCTGCACTGTCTGAAGCCATAACACTGTTTCTTAATTTAGACTTTAAAAACAGGGCATTGTAACAGGGCATTGAGGAGAGATGATGAAAAATACTGCTTAAAAATACATAAGGCTCTCCATGTTATTAAAGACAAAACTAGAGTAATCAGTGTGCCTAAATCCATGTCTGAAATAGATGTGTAGCCTGCTGCTCAGGATTTAAACATTTATTAAATAATTCCTTAAATCATTTTGATACATGGATTTTAAGGGTTTTAAAATACAATTATAGTTTTCTGGAAATAACTTTAGTGCAAATAATAAGATTCTCAATTTTAGAACAATTATCTTTTGACATCATCCAGACAGTCCTTTACAACTGGCACATCACAGCTACAAGTTGGCACGGAGTACTGCTGGCAAAGCAATTAAAGGAAATGCTTGCTGACAAATACCAAGAGCCAAAGGTTAAATAAAACAGTTTTGGCCCCAGAACAGAGCCTGAAGATGCATAATCACCAATGGAGACTAAACATTTTCTGTTTGATGGGTAAAACAACCAGCCCATTGTGGCATCAGAAATACCAACCTTATTTCCAAGTATATCAATTACAACATCCCATGGTGGGCTTAGGTCAAGTGCTGAGCAACACTGAACACTTACTGGAGTATGGATTCATCAGTTAATAACCCAATAATAGTGGATAACCAAAACCTCCACCTTTGATTGTACAACCTACACATTTTGAAGGTGAAGAACATTTCATATACAGTATAACAAGAGGCCCCATTTACACATGTCCCTTTAAGTGTCTCATAACTGGAGAAAATCCACACGAAATATAAAACATTTTCATTTACAATTAGCCACATACTGAATATGGATCTCAGTTGACCTGATCAGCAAATTTGATTGCAATCCCTCTTGGTTTTCTGTGCAAGTCAGGGTCACCTCTACTCCATCCAAGCTAGTGGTGATAATGCAACTGAAGCTGTAATTTGGTAACTGTCAGGAATTCCAGAAGAAGTTACAATAACAATAGTTGAGCTTCTATTAGCTAGCTAAGAACTATCCATAAAAAAAGCATGAAACACATGGATGAATCATATTTTTGAATTACGTCTTCACAGGCTCTCATTTATGTCACTCCCTCACCCATACGGATCATTAATTGGTTATATTGATCAGGGATAAGAGAAAGAGAACAACGGCAAATTCAGTGTAATTTAATAGTAACTTTAGCTGCTATTATCAAGGTACAGACCGCAGATACTATTTCCAGAGAATGCTTACTGGTGTATTTTATTTAGTTTATTTATATGTAATATCTGGCTAAATTGCATCTTTTAGCAATTATTTCAGTCTGTCTTCAATGCTTCTGGGATGCATTCACTTTTGCTCAAGACGGATGAAGTGACAAAGTGTATGTGGGGTCAAAGAGTCTGAAAATGTGGCGTGAAACAGTCAGTACAGAAACAGAGAACAGAAAAAGCAACTGCCTTCTCTAGTAGATCTCATAACCTATTTGATTGCGCTAGTGGGAATAATATCTAAAAGAATACTCTCTAGGCAACCCCTGGTCTTTCAGTGAAATTGATGGAAAATGTCTTAATAAGTGAGCTCGGAAGTAAATCATGTGAGGCAACAGTGAACTGATGCGCTGATTATTGCACAGTTAATAATTTCTCAGAGTTAATGATCTGAGCAGCAGGAACACCTGTCAGGGCAGTGATTACAAAGTGATCAACAAAGTGAATAAAAACCTGGAGAGGTAAGTTTAGAAAAAATTTAATCTAAGTCCAGATGATCTGATTGTTGATTGTTTTCTGGATGGAGCACAGATAATATAGAATAATAATGCACAGATGGGTAAAATCATTAACAGATCCTCTGTGGAGGAGACTGCACCGTCTGCACTCAAATTGACAAAGAGAGACAATTCTGTGGGAAGTTCATTAAAGATATGAGAACACAAAGTGTGCTTATAATGTGTAATAGCTGCTTTAAAAGTGGGATAAAATAACAATACACCCTTGATCAAAGAGAGAAATTTCTGCTCCCCTTAAAAATGTTTAGAGACAGACCAGAGGCAAGAATTTGGCATGGTTTTTAATTTAAACTATGAATGCGATTGAGAAACATCAAACCCCTTTGTTGTCATTTTGTGCAGTAGAAGAGAGAAATTCCACGAATTGTGACTGTAAAGTAGTAGATGGTAGATAAGGGAGGCAGACAGCTGCACAAAATGATTTGGGTAAATGACATGCCATTTAAACAAACAAGATCAGGATTTCATTTAGTCTAAACCTTACATTAGGCAGGGCCAAAAAAACTCAGACTGCCATTGTTTAATTTGCTTATTGTCTGCAGACAAAAGTATTGCAGGCGGCCTTACTCTGGACAGATCAGAGTACTCATTATGCTGTGTGTCAAAACTTAAACATAAAGAATTATATACTAGTGCACCTGCATCCAGAGTAGATTAACAATATTAGTGCTCACATATCGATTTTCCAAATAGGATAAATCACACTTTTCCCAAGTTTCATTTAGAATATGCAAGTTTATTCTGACTGAGGTGTTTACATGAGGCAGTTTTACTTTGATAGGCTCCTATTCGGATTATTAATAGGATAAAATGTTCCACAAGACTTTAGTGGTGTTTGCTGCATGTGAATATTACCCTGTAAGTTACCCTGTTCTACAAACTTTACACATTCCCAGATTCCCAGGGGGCCTCAACAGCCTCATCGAACCTCACACGGATCACTATGTTGCAATGGGTTTGTGGTAAATTGTAATTTTGTTTGGGAACATGGGAACGTGTACTATTAAAGCACAACATCAAGTAACATGATAAGGTCTTTAAGGTGGGTCCTGCATTATGAACGTTTTGTGAAGCTCTGTCTTGGAGAGTAGTCCTTCATTAAAATAAAAAAAAATTAAAAAGTTATTTGATTAAATTTGCAAGTGTAGGTAACCACATCATCCTCGCATGACTAACAAATGAAATTAAGTTTCAGACATACAATACTTTAGTTTATTTCCATTAATCTGTGACTTTGTCACTTTCAGTGTCAGTCCAACAAACCTGGTGAAATCATCTGTCATTCCAACCCTGTCACCTCAAATGTATGGTTCTATACCACTTATTTGTTTTGCCATAAAAGTTTTGCAAAGATTATGGTCATTTGTAATTTTTTTTCTAGTGAAGGAATAGTTAGTTTGTTGTACCGCATGTAAGTTGCAGGAAGGTGGGTGGAATGGATGGTGGCCATACACCTAAAGTATACATCATCCTGAGCCCTACGTAATATAATAAAATAATTATGTGTCTCATGCTTTAAATCACTGTTGTCCAAGACCAGGTTCTTTATCTACCCCCAATCAAGTGTTGGAACTGCTAAACACAACCATAAAAAACCTTAAACAGTTGCTACAGCTCTATAATGTATTCCAAGAGTGAATAATGTTGGGAAATTAGTAGTGAGTCGGTAGTAGCTACTAAGGTTTCTGCAGATTTGGCTTCATTTACAAATGATAAAAAAAACATTATTGCTATATTTTAGTGCATTGTTTTAAATCCTAAAAGATTATCATAATGAAAAATTACCTCCATAACACATACCACCCCCAGTGGAGTATTGGGTGGCCTCTTGATGACCTGCAGTAATGGCAACACAGTAGGACAGACAGGTCCTTCTGCAGCTTCTGGCCATCTGCCCAACTGGAAAAATTCTGAAGATATTCCTGCCTGCCATTAGAAGGAAGCCAATTGGATAGACAGCAAAAGATATTTTCTTTCATAACTGAAGTCCAGTGGATCATTTTATTTGGACCTTGCTTTACGTTACCTGGATGAATGAGATCACTCTGTACAGCTGTAACGAAAGCAACTCATTAAAAAGCGGTACAGTATTTCCCTAAGCGTTTCAACTAAACGTGCCAAGTGAGGTCCAAGCTGGGCATTACTGTACGTTTCAAATGTATGCATTATGCCTAAAATCAGCTTCCCAACATTTGAAATACTGGCACTAATACTAAGTCTATGCAATGAGAAATCAGGCCAAAACCCAGTTAACTCTTATCCTTATTTGCCATGGCTATTTCGATTTTAAATTTATTTAAAGGAAAACCTGATGGTGCACTATTTTCTACTCCTCTCTCCTCTCACTAAATCTGTTAGTTGTACTCAGCATTTTGTCTCTATCTGTCACTGTCAACAGTAAATCTTGCCTCTAAACCATCTTTATTTTTTCTTAATGTGACACTTTATCAGTTTGACTAAAATTTTATAGTCAGCAATTCCTTCATAATATGTCAGTCAACAACTTAACTGATGACCTCAACTAACACCAGAGCCATTGTTCTGCCCCACAGTGTGAAGCATGTAGTTTATTCAATTCAGATCCTGTGTATAATTGCCTCAGTGAGATTCATCTAATGACTGCTGTGAATATTACTGCTGACAGCTGTTGAAAGACCATGCAACAACAATAACAGTAGTAATAGCTGATGGGAGAGAAAAGACCCAACTGAGGATGTAATGGGCCTGCACCCAACAAGAGCTGTATACAAGGCTGGTTTACATGCTGCTTACATCCACTAAACACTATGAAAAGTTACGAATGGAGACTTTGTGAGACTTTGAGTTTGAGGAGCATTTATGGGATGGGACAAATGGCTTGAATATGAAAAAA
The DNA here is from genome assembly GCF_014851395.1 of Micropterus salmoides. Lineage (NCBI taxonomy): Eukaryota > Metazoa > Chordata > Actinopteri > Centrarchiformes > Centrarchidae > Micropterus > Micropterus salmoides. The sequence continues at coordinate 8,925,102 of NW_024044348.1, read as the reverse complement.
AGACATGGCTATAAAACATTAGTTGAGAGAAAAACAAGTCTGCCCTTTGTTATAAAATAGACCTGAAACACACTAAGTAAAAAGAGGTGCTTGACAAACATAAAACAGGGACCTCATATTGATCAGCACTTCTTGAAAAGTCAAAGATACAAGTCCACTGACACATAACAAACCAAGCTGTAGACAGAAATACCAGAGTGCTAGGTCTGTAGGGTCAAGAGTTCAAGCAGCCAAAGAAGGAAAAGACCAGAGGGCAGAAACGTACAGAGTAAAATGGCCTAGGGCTACTGACAAAAGGGAATGGTGAAACCGGCTGGCAAACCGCATTAGGCAAGCTAAAAGGAAGCACTGAGAGCAGGACAGATAAGATGGAGCATGTCGGAGGATGTCATACTATATATGACTCAGGAAAAGAAAGGTGTGGAGTTCACAAAAACAAAGATGAAACATCAGAACCAAAGTGGTATAAGCGACAGCAAACAGTTGTAGTGTGGAAGAGAGACAGCTCAAAAATGCCACAGAGAAAGGCATCAGAAAGGAAGATCAGACAGATCAGAACGGAAGTGTCAATATACTACAAGTAAACAAAGAATCATTTGATAGAACTGACTAGAGAGTGTCATTGAGGGAAATGAAAAAAGAAAGCACAAACAAGAAAAGAGTTATGACAGTATTTTACAAGCACTCCTATAAATATGTAGAGTTACTCAAGTATTCGTCTTATTTTGTTTTTTATTATTTAGAGCAATAAATCTCCTTCCAAAAACCATTTTCTACAAAGCCACAGCCTGAAACTTTTAAAATGCTGCTGCATTTGGGCGACATATTCCTTTATTGCAATCAACACAGCCAGTGTAGTTTATTTGGTCAGCTCACACAAGGCACAAGGGAATATAAACATACAATTGTATATTCTAGCATAACAAATGATCTCTGCCGTTCAGGCTTATTCTCTACAGGGAGCGAAAATCTGGTCACAAAGTTGTTTCAGAGTAAAGGCAGCGGTATGTGGTGGAAACAAACCAGGTCATACAACATGCTGTTCGACCACATCTGAAGGCAAAATGATGAGATGCAAATCCCTATACAGTTTACCATATTGTCTGGTCCAGGAGGCTGCTTCCTTTGTTCAAGAACATTGTGCTCAGTGCTGCCACTGGTGCTGAAAGATGATGTGCACCATTGACTGTGTTTTAATTTAATTTAAAAATAATAATGACAGAGTAATTGTTAAATATATGTCATATGCTATAATTTTCAGCCATATCAGCCCTTCTGAGTAAAAAAAAAAAAGAAAAAGTATGGGGTGGTGATGGGGCAGTGGATAAGACACATGCCTTTGATGTGAGTGACCCAGGTTTGAATACACTGTGAGACACCATTGTGTCCCTGAATAAGACACTTAACCACTAGTTGCTCCAGAGACGTGCGACCACTGACATATATAGCAATTGTAAGTCGCTTTAGATAAAAACATCAGCTAAATGACTAAATGTAATGTAATAATAAAATAATAATGACAGTAATTGTTAAATATGACATATGCTATAATCTCCAGCCATGTCATATTTATAAAAAAAAAAAAAAATGTGTCACCATTTGGTAGTGCTCATTACTCATGCTAATGCGTGCACAAGAACACAAAGAAAACAGAGGCTCACTCATAGA